>NC_081158.1:10298405-10898405 GCF_012432095.1 Onychostoma macrolepis | reverse complement strand
GGCAGCTGTAGACTCTCTTATGATCCTCCCGATCCCAGCAGCCTGTAATACAGCTCTTACAGTAACTGTGTCCACAGGGAATAGCCACTGGATCCTTTAGCAGATCCAGACACACTGGACAGATGAATTCATCCTGATCCACTGAAATTCTGGCTTCTGCCATTTTATTGCATGGAGACAAAAACACACAACAGCTCAGCTAAAGTTAGTTTCTCCTTCCTGGTTCCTCTTTTTAGTTTCCTGGTTCTGTGTTTGAGTGACGTAAAACAGGCAGGGTTGCCATGCCGCACGTCCTGATTTTGCTGAGTTCGATGTGTTCCTAACAAAATATGTTGACCCTGGAACAACATTTTAATCCAAAAATTTAGTCTTGACCATATCTCTACACCTAAACCTAACCTTACCCGTGAGTAATACCTAAAATCAGATTTAATGATAGATGATGTCCAAGCACCAAACACTGATTGTAAGCCTAAACTATAAACTGTTTCTTCAAATCTGATTGGCTAATCACAACGTTGTTCCAGGGTCAACAAAGATGTTGACCTAGGAACACATCGAACTCAGCAAAATCAGGTTGTGCAACATGTCCCAGAAAAATGTCCAGCCAAAAGCCGATTCAAACCCCGTTCAAAAGGAATGAAATCTAGCCCAATTTTTCCGCTGTCCAATCACAGTTGACAGCTTTGGTATTCCCATAAATGGCCTTAAACTTTAAATCATTTTGATTTTATTTATTCGATGTTTAAAATCCTATTTGGATGATTTTAGCTATGCATGTTTATATGAAGTATGGATATTACGGCTGGGCAAGTTAATGTGTTGTTATTGTGTTAACGCATTAATTAATGCTGACAATTATTTTATCGTGCATTAACGCAGTTTTTTTTTTTTTAATCATTTTTATTTTGAAAGTCCGTTGCTTACTGGCTCTGAATACACATACAGACAAACCATGGGTCACAGGAGGGGTGGGATGTTGAACAGTACTGTCTTGGGACGGGCGTTATCACGCGTCTCAACCAATGAGAGCGTTTGGGGTGAGCCTAAAGACTGCTGCAGCGCTTACATGAACGCTGCCGATAAAATTATTTAAGCTAAGCAAACATTCACAAATCACTGTTATTTTTAACAGAAAAGCAAGCATGGGCTGCTGCACGCATGGTTTGGCATGGCAGAATGCGAGCAGAGCTCCCTTTATTATCACTAAAAAGCTGACATCTCAGTTCATCGCAATCTCATAAAGCTATGTTATAACACAATGAATATATGCACAATGAATCTCCCATAGTGTCTACACTTCGTGTGTTATAATGAGAGGATTCGTGAGCAAGCAATTTTCAGCACTGCGCAAGAACTTTTGAGCGGTGGGTGGATTCTAATCTTTGGCCTTTGATTGGCCATTGCGTTCCTGAAATCAACAGATATGTCTGTGATTGGCTACATTGCTCAACGCTGCAAACGCGTGTTATAAATCAAAACTGTCTATGCTTGCACATTAATCAGTTTTGTTATATTAGTTGTTCTTTTTGCTTTTGTTAAATAGATGGATAACAATTTATATGTTTTTAGATATTTCATGTTTACATATTTTTATTTTGCAGGAGTCCCGCGAGTCATTTTATTCTCCCGCATCCCGCTGTCACGAGGAGTCCACTGAATGCAAGCGTAGTGAAGAACCCATGTGCAGTTTATTTACAAAGGTGAAATCCAAAATCCAAACATAATCCGAGACTTGACTTGACTTGACATGAACAGGCTTGACATGAAACAGACTTGGCATGGCATGAACAGACTAGACTCACCGACAGCGGGTTACAACATTAATACACGACAAGGAACAATGACAACAAGATGGCTACTTATAGCAGACAATGAGAGTCACATGACATTAACATGCACGTAAACAAGTTGTACACTGCAAAAAATGCTTTTCTTACTTAGATTTTTAGTCTTGTTTCCAGCCAAAGTATCTAAAAATTCTTAAATCAAGAAGGATTTTCTAGAGAAGTAAAAATTATTGTCTTGTTTTCAGAAAAAACATGTCAAAATGAAGTGAGTTTTTGCTTGAAACAAGCAAAATAATCTGCCAATGGGGTAAGAATTTTTTTTCGCACAATAGGTCAATATTTACTATTAACGAAATGCTTTACACCTGTCTCAACATCTCTCACTGCTTCTCTCACTCCGATTGACGCAAATGAGTAAACAGACAGTGCAATTCTACAGTTATGGTTTCCTACAAATGTAGAAAATACAAAGGATTAGGCTATATAATATAACATTACTGGACTAAATTATACCCATATGCAAATCACATTTATTATTAATATATATTTATTAACAATAAAGATTAAAAATAAGAAAGATGCACTTTACAAATACATCGTTGTAAATGTGACCCTAGATCACAAAACCAGTCTTAAGTCGCTGGGGTATATTTATAGCAATAGCCAAAATGATTGATTTTTATTTTATGCCAAAAATTATTAGGACATTAAGTAGAGATCATGTTCCATGAAGATATTTTGTAAATTTCCTACTGTAAATACATCAAAACTTTGTATCTCTGCCAAATATTGTCCTATCCTAACAAACCATACATCAATGATGTATAAATGTCAATTTAAAAAAAAAAATGTATCCTTATGACTGGTTTTGTGGTCCAGGGTCACAAATGAGAAACTGTGATGAGTCATGCAGCAGTAATAACGTAACAAAAACATATACAATTTCAAGCAAAATGATCATATTTATTTAACATTTATAAGTTTAATTAAATGTCAGTAATGAACTGCATAAATTATAGCGATCACGAAGGTCCTCTTTCCCAAACGCGTACAGTAAAATTTAGTTGATACAGTATCAACTCCCCATCAGTAGTTCTATACTGCCACCTACTGGCGCAGTTGTGTAACTTAGAGAACAACTTTTGCTATGTTGAGTTTATAAGAAAAATAAGTCATGATAACTAGAAAACAACTTTTGTTATGTCGAGATCACGAGAAAACAAGAAGGGAAAAAAGAAATGCATGGCTGCTTAGAACTTCTGTAGTAATATAGCGCGTCACCTGCCTCAAGATCTTTTACTGTTTGCACTCCGATTGAGGCACATAAGCAAACAGACAGTGCAAATCTGCACGTATTTACCTATTTGCCACCTATTAGAGCACCTGCCTCAAGATCTCTCAGTCTGTTTACACTCCAATTGATGCACGTAACAAAACAGAAAATGCTGCTACTCCTCTGCCTGCCCAAGATGAGTCTACACACCAACGATCGAGCTGTCACAGAACATGCCACAGACAAAGTGAATTAATATTAAAAATCATGTGCATCAATCGCAGTGTCGGGTGGCTGTACACAGTGTGAGATCTTGAGACTTGCACGACGCTTTGGTGCCATGGGACATGTGCTCCATAACGGATTAAAATATGAAATAATATATATATATATATATATACAGTAGGTGGAAATGGGTAAATAAATATAGATTGGCACAGTTTTTTTTTTTTTAAATATTGAGGCAGGTGTAGAAAGGAATAAAATGTACTGTAATAAGTGTAGAATTGCACTGTCTGTTTACTCACGTCAATCGGAGTGAGAGATGTTGAGACAGGTGTAAAGTGTTTCATTAATAGTGAATATTGACCTATTGTGCGTACCGTTGTGGCTCCCGCTGTTAGCGGAAAATTTCCGATAAAAATATATTTACATATTTAATATATGTGAAAAATATTAAAAAGCGGCCAAAATCAAATATTTAAATATATTTTTAATATATATTTCAAAATATATTTACATATATTGTATAAAATATATTTTCTTCTATTTGAATTTAAGATATTTAAATATATCAAAATATATTTATTAAAAATATATTTCAATCTATGTGACTTCTGTATGGGAGATGCTCAGAGACGGCACACTATTTGTCAAGTTTTGAACAGGGCTGCGTTTCCCAAAAGCATCGTAAACTTAAGTAGATCGTAGACCCATTGCCACCAATAGTCTCCACAATCAACTTTGAGTTGAATCAACTACCTCCAGGAAACGCAGGCCAGAATGATTATGTAATGTTATTTATTATTCTGTCTCGTGACGCATGCAGCTTTGAAGGGGTCCTGTTTCTCACAGAAGATTGTTAAAAGTGTGAAACACACACTGACTGAGGTGCTCAGACTAGAGTACTTCATGTCCGCACGCTGTTACTATGCACAACCTAACTACCAAACAAGGAACCGCAGCTGTGCTTGTTTAGAGAGACGTGTAACTGCATTAACCTCACAGAGCTGCATTTTCACACTCGTGGAGCGTTGTTATCTCGGTGAAGAAAATGTCTCACACTTTAGTTTTTATGTCTGTTTTTGTGGTACCTTGTTGGTAAGTTGTTGTTTTTTTTTAGTTCAATTATTGTACTAATTTTTATTCACATTAATTATTAATTAGTTCAACAACAACTAAAGTGGAATATCTAACTAAATAAATACACAGTAGCTATGTTTCCATCAGCCTCTTTTTATGAACATTTTTAAGTATCGCATCAGAAACAAGTGATGGAAATGCCAAATTTCGAAAAGAAATTTGCGCTCTCGAAGTGCAAGTCATTTATTATATTTGATAATTATTATAATCAGTGGCTTCTCCTACTTTTCTTAGTGATATTTAGTGCCAGTTTATCAGGAAGTGACGATTTTGTTCTCTGTAACTCGTTGGATGGAAACGGTGCTTATTCACAAATATTTAATGCGATATTCCAATTTTGCACACAAGTTAAATTCGCAACTTGGGATGGGAACTCGGCTAATGATAACTATAAAATTATTCTATAATAACTAAAAATATGTATACTAACTATGTGTTCCTGTGTGTTCTCAGGTGTGTCTGGTGTTGAGACAGATAAAACGAAGTCAGCAGAAGTGATGGAGGGAGATTCTGTCACTCTACACACTGATCTGACTGAAATACAGGGTGATGATCTGATTCTCTGGACATTTGGACCTAAAGACACACACATAGCTAAAATCAATAAAGCACACAATGAGATCTTTCATGACGGTGTTGATGGGAGATTCAGAGACAGACTGCACTTGGACAATCAGACCGGATCGCTCACCATCACAAACACCAGCACAGAGCACTCTGGACCTTATAAAATAGAAATCGTCACTGAAAACAGGGTCTCAATCAAGACTTTCAGCGTTACAGTCTACGGTAAGCAGAGCAGTACACTGTCATTTGTCCTGTTCTTCTTAAATAGTATTAAACTATTGCACTAAATACCTGCAAAAGCAGTAATATGAGCTTTCCATTCCTGTCATCAGCAGTTACTCTCCATTAAATCCCTCATCATCTGAAAGATCTCCAAGCTCCAGATGTGTGCTGCTGTGTTCAGTGGTGAATGTGACACAGGTGACTCTGTCCTGGTTCGAGGGAAACTGTTTACTCTCCTCCATCAGTGTCCCGGAGCTCAACACCACCATCTCTCTACATCTGGAGGTGGAATATGAGGATAATAACACCTACAGCTGTGTGCTCAACAATCCCATCAGTCACCGGTCCAGACATCTCAACATCTCTGATTTCTGTCAGCCAGAGGAAAGTTCCTGTATTTGTGAGTATAAACGATTACTTGTTTCCTTCCCAGATTGTCTGTTGGTTTCTAGAGACAACTGAAGTCAGATCCCAGTAAAACACAGATGAGGAATCAAAAGGACTTTGTTGATTCTGGTCCCAATACTTTTTCCATTTATTGATTCAGGTTCCTTCATGATTCCATTAATGTTTATTTTAATTATGAGAATAAATATTTGGAAAACAATGCTTATTGAATGTATTGCTCTGACATAAATCCTCTTGTCGGCTCATAAGAATCATTCACGTACACATCGGTCTGAATGTCATTGTTGTGTGCAACCAGAGAGAAAGCAGAGTATATTAATACAGTGTCCACATCAAAAAGACAGCGCACATGTCGAGAACCATTAACAGAACTGAAAGTCATAAGTCACTGACAGAAAGTAAAATGATTCACTTCTAGTTTTTCCTTTCTTTGTTTATGGAACTGGTATTGAATAACAACCAAATTCTCACTTCCCAACGCTGACATAGTTTTGTCATTTTTTTGTTTGATTGTTTGTTTTATTGTTAAAGAAAAGAATAATAAGTAGATTTTGAATAAATGTCTTCTTATTTAGACTCTGTCCACGGTTCATCTGAAGCATTGATCCGATTGGTCATCTCAGTTCTGGTGGGCGTGGCTACCGTTACTGTGCTGATTTATGACATCAGATCCAGAAGAAGAGTTTGACAGATCAGGAGAGCAAATTCAGCTGAGAAGCTCCTTTGAAATGTCCTGTTACTCTTCTAACAGGTTTTATGCATGATATCCCCTAAAATGTTACTGAAAATCCAGCAATGACATTTATCTGTTTGCAAATAATCTATATATGGATCCAGTCACTCTTTGTGTGGTTTAAGGAACTCATATAATCAGTACTTTGAGTATTACATGACATTGCCTTCGTTCAGATTTTCAGAAAAGTGTGTTGGACATTTTTCTCCTTGAATAAAATGAGGCCATTCGTTACACTCGCACAACAATACTCAAGTTATCTTTCTGTTTCTGTGCTTATTTATACACAAGTTCTTTATAAATATGTAAATTACTGATTTTGCAGCAGAAAACCGTAGATGTATTCATTTTGCTGTCATGACTGTATTAATACATTCATACTATGCACATAAAGCCACAGAAGAACTGTTGTGCGTGTCCTAATAAAACACAGGTGTTGAACTTGAAGCAGCACTGCAGACCGTTCTGTGTGTGACAACGAGAGAGATTAGACAGCATTTTTGAAATTTTTTTTTGATGTCAAATAAGTCTTGCTGTTTTGCTTTATTCTTAAAGCAGTGTTGCTGGGTTTTAAAGCAGATTAGATTTTTTTCTTCTTCCTTATCACTCTGTACTTGCAGGATTTCACTGTCCACTCTGTTCAGATGTGGATGAATGGCTACACACAGACGTGTGCACACACCGTCAGAGCTGTAGGGGTGTTAGATTAAAAAAATGTTTTAACATTCTAAAAGCTCTTTATTCCAAAGATACTACAAGCTAGTCAGTGTATTCAGTAGGTGTATTGTAAGTTGCTTCAGAGGTATTGCAAGTATTACGTACAACAATACAAAAACATTGCATTGACATAGAAAAGGAAATTTACTTTTGGTACTTCTGTACTTTTACTTAAGTAAAATCTGTCTTCACAACTTTTACTTGTAATGGAGTAATATTTGACCAGCAGTATCTGTACTTTCACTCAAGTAATGTTGTGTACTTTATCCACCTCTGCTATTCGATTTCATCTTTTAAAAAAATGCTTTCTCTTTCCTTTCTCCTCCCCCCTGTCGAGCTTGTACTGATCTGAACAATACCTAAAACTATGTATTAAGATCACTTCCTGTGTTTATTTGACTCTTTATGATGAATCACTTGTATTACTCAATTGTAAGTCGCTATGGATAAAAGCATCTGCTGAATGAATAAATGTAAAATGAGATTTAAATGAAATGCATCCAGTTGTGTCATTGAAAGCTGATATAGGGGTTGATTTGCTGCTAAATTATTTCATTATTCAAATTGAATGGCCATCTCGGTGAACATGAAATGTGTTCGTTTAGATTTGTTTTTGTGTGCGTGTCATTTAGAGGGAAAATGTGTTGAAAAAGTTGTTGAATATATTTTAAAAATGCAGTAGGTGCTTTTGAGAAAATAAGCTGCTAGGGTAGTCTGAAAAGTTGCTAAATTGCTAAGTTGTCATCACTGAATGCACTTAAATCAAAATAATTGGGTATGTAGATGGATGGACTGATTTGCCCTTTTTTTGTCCATCTGGTCCTGCCCCAGCAGATGTTCGTACATGCCACTGCTATGTGTACATAACACCGTTTTGTTTCGAAAGTGCCGTGTAGCTTTGTATAGTCTGCTTGTTACAGGATGTGGTTTGAAAATGAGAGATGATTTCTTTTAAATGAGCAGAGGACCAAGACCATGACAGAAGGGTAATATTATACAGCACACTTCTGGCTAATGGAGCTAAAGTTCACTTTATGCAGAAACCAGTAAGATGAAGACTCACCTTCTGTATATTTATAGTTACGTCAATATTCAGAAGTTAAGGAAGTCTTTTTACGTCATATTGGAGAAGTGCAAACCTCTGAGAACAAAACAAGGTCACAGCAACACAGGTCAGGTTGTTTCGGTGAACTGTGTGAGATCAGAAGCCACAAAAATCTTTCATTCTGGTTTCAGAGTCTCCTTACCAAAAGGTTACTTGTAAGAGCTAAATAAATGTTAACAGTTAACAATGTTCACAGAGTGAGTGTGTGAGTGTGTGTGTGTGTGTGTGTGTGTGTGTGTGTGTCAGCTCACCAACTGACATTTGACTCGTGATTCAGAAGAGCTCAAAGCAGGACTTAATTTCCCAACTTAGGTACTTTTTGTGAACATTTCATTTGAGGTATGAACATCATTGTCCCCAGAATAATGTAAAGCTTTTTTTTTTTATACAGTATGTTAGGCAAGTAGGCTATATGCTGTGTTTCGGTTTTCAGAAGCGCTCCGCTTTTTTTTCTTCTTTTTATTTTATAAAAGCACGTTTTGTTGATATTGTGAGTGCACACAAATAAAAGTAGACACTTTACAGTTCCGAACAACGTAGCCTATTACTCTTACCTTTATGAGCAAAAATGATAAGCGTATTTTTAAATGTTTCCAATGCAAGTGATATGTCCTGTAAAGCGCGCTTCAGCTTCCACTCTCCACACAAACTACTGGATATGCATCAGTGCACATTTATCTAGGTCAAGATTTTAAACTAACATTGTGGAGCTGTTTTATAATTATAGATTTAATTTTAGAGAAGTCATGATGATTTGAGAAGGCTAAATTGATCAAACATAGGATAGGCTATGATCAACTTGCTGTCTGTCGCTGGCCGCTTGGTTGTTACTTTAAAAAACAAAAACTTACATATAACGAATAAAAAAAAATGCTCCAAACATTTTTCTAAATTAACTTAATAAAATGAGCTGTCGGACACGGGCCAGGCTAGGGCCTGAGCGTCTTGGGCCAGGGCCGGACTAGGGCCTTAATTTTAATACAATGATTTTTGAAGATCATGTGACACTGAAGACTGGAGTAACGGCTGCTGAAAATTCAGCTTTGCCATCAGAAAGAAATTGCATTTTAAAATCTATTAAAATAGAAAAAAGTTATTTGCTGTAATTTTGATCAAATAAAAGCAGTATTGGTGAACATGAGACTTAAAAAAAAAACTGTCTTGCCAACCCCAAAGTTTTGAACAGTAGTGTAAAGCTAGTATGCACATATTACATACGCCTAATACATACACCACATATATATATGCACCTAAGAGGAAAATACAACCTTCATCTGTAAGCTTTTATACAACTTGTTTACATGCATGTTAACACATTTTTCTCTCTCTCTGTAGTCTTACTGCTAGTCAAAATACTCCGGACAGTTCTGCCTCTAACCTGGGCTTCCGCTGCGCTGCTGACGCTGATCCATAACCTCAAACATCAGGTCTATCACTGTCATACTGTCACGAATCCGGTCTATGAACTTCCATTCACTCACCACCAGAGGTCACTCGCTCACCACATAGTTCTATCAGGTCTTTCACTGTCATACACTGGAAATTTTATGAAAATAAAGCCATTTGTAAGAGTTCGTTGTTTTTTATTTATGTTTTTATTTTTTTGTATAATTACAGAATGTGATTCTATCCCGAATTACTGGAAAATAGTTCTAAATCAAATTTAAAAATGTGAAGAAAAAAAAAACAACATATGTGACCAACAAGTTTGCTTAATAACAGACTAATAGATGTGTTCACTTTTGACAGTTGTAGCTGATGAGAGTGTGAAATAATATTATGTGTTAGTAAAAATACAGACAGGAAGGGTGTTTTTCTATTCTTGTGTTTTATTTGGTCCAACATCAACCTCGAACAACCAAGAAAAAATGAAGACTACATATGAGTTGTTTTGGTTGTGAGTCTGTTGATACTGATGTTCAGATGGCAGATGATCGTGGTGTGGCAGGGTAAGCGGAGGCAATGTACTTCTTTCCATCCCCATAGCTACTGTTTTCCCATGTATAGGTCTGAATGCCCAGAGTGTTTCCTCCCAGACTCACATAACACCTGAGAATACAGATAAACACATGAGTATATACATTTGATTTACTCATATAAACAAAATGAGATTAATTTAATGAATGGCCGGATGGAGGAATAAATATGCATAGGCCGACAACAAAAACCGACAACTTACTTCTTGCCAGGACGGGTGATGTAGCAGAGACTGTAGATAGCCAGATCAAATTCAGGACTAGAGCCAATAAAGGCAGAACCAACCTCTTTGAAATAGCCATCCCATTCAAACTGCATTCCCAATACATCAGGATATGCGGTCCACTGAGAGAGAGGAGAAACTTGGCTTTTACTATATCAACACGTGTAATACAAGTAGACATCCAGACTTTTAAAATGCATGTACTAGCACTGGTTTGTTCTGATTCACACGCTCAGTAGTACTCACAGGGCCATTAAAACTATGGCTGTAGTAATTCAGGAGGCCCTCTTTCTCATTCAGATAAAACTGCAGCCAGTTGTGGAAACCAGACACCTTTCCTTTCTTAATTTCCCCTTTTGACACAATACATGTCAGCCAAAGAGAGATAAAAAGCAGTTTGACAGCGAATCACACGTGGTCACACACACACACACACACACACACACAGACTGACCTGCAAAAGTGTGCTCAAACCCGCTGGAGTCCAGTTTTTTGCCTTTAGATCGAGAGTAAAGACCAAACCACATCATCTTCAGATCCTGGATAAACTCGCTCTGTGATGAGTATATACCTGAAAACCAGCGGTTTAAATTCAAATATTTTGCATAATCTATTTAAATTATGTTTTAATAACTTTGTGGTGCAAATTATAGTACTCAGTAAACTCTTTTCTTCTAGTAAAGAATTTCGAATATTAGTAAAATATTAATACTACATATAAAAAAAAAATGTACACCACTGTTCAGAAGTTTGGGATTGGTAAGATGTTTTAAAAGAAGATTGTCATGCTCACAATGGCTACATTTATTTGATTTAAAAAAACAGTAATATTGTGGAATATTATTACAATTCAAAAGCGCTTTCCTATTTTAATATATTTTAAAATATAATTTATTCCTGTGATGGCAAAGCTGATGTTTTAGCAGACATTACTCCAGTCTTCAGTGTCACATGATCTTTCAGAAATCATTCTAATATGCTAATTAGCTCCTGTTGAAAAAAAAATATATATTTGAAACAAATCTTTCAACGTTATAAATGTCATTACTGTGTCTTTTGAGCAAAGAATTGTATCCTTTCTAGATAAAACTCAAAATTATACTGACCCCAAACCTTTGAATGGTAATTCTTTAAATATTATTTAATAAATACTAAAATATGTAAAATCACATTATTTTTTATTACATTGAGGTCACTAAAATTCAGAAAAAGGGTTTTGTGGTCACATATACTGTACCTTTAGAGTGGAGGAAATTGTAAAGCTCCCTGCCCACATCAGTGTTCATGGTCTCTTGGAGGAAAGTGTCCTGCTCCTGCTCTTCCTGTGAGGTCACATCCTCCGCTTCCCCTGACACCCTTCTATAGTTGTCTAATAGATTCAGCAGAGCTTGATACGTGGGCTTGGAGAGCAAAGTACTACTCACTTGCTTGAACAATCTAAGAGAGAAAGAGAGCACTGGAATTATAACATACATGTAAATACTGAATGTGGATATCTGTGTGTGCAGTCTGTGTCTTACGGGCGAGATGAGTGGTCATCCTCGGAGCCGGTCTCAGATGAAGAGATCAGTGTCTGAGGATCAATGACCAGCTCTGTGGCTGTGGCCCTGTTATGGTCTAACTTGAACAGCGTCTCAGACAGAGACTTGATCTCAGCGTCAGAGACTCTGGCTGAAGGTTGGGATGGGAAAAGGATAAAGAAAGAGTTAGCGCCTGAAGTGGAAACAAAACCCTGACGAAGCCTGAGCAAATTTCAACATTCAATTTCTAAAATTGGAAATCTGTTGTCTTAGTAGTCAAGAAAACAATGTTAATTATCAGTCAAAAGTCTGCACATGTTCAGTGTTCATAACTGTAAATCTAACTAGATTCAAGTTTATTATTGTTTTTGTTTTTATAAGTTTGTGTGACACAATCCTGGGTGTTGTGCAGATTTGTGCTGTTGACAGCTACAACCGTAACAGCAATTACCTGAACCTGTAGTAGCATTTGTAGACTGAAAATAATGTAAAATAATAATAAATAAATTATGTTTTAGGAAAATAAATAAATCATGACAGTTCCTTTTGTCTGAATAGTATTGAATAGTATTAAATAACTAACATGAAACTGATTAATTACACAATAGGAAATATGGTGTTTAGCAGTTTCTAATGAAAGTGTGTGAAACTATAGAAGTAGGCACAGCTGAGTTTCATGCCACTTCTGGGATCCAAAATAAACAGGACTCAGGATCAAAGAGTAACTTTACACAGATAACCCCCTAATATTTAGAACTAAATCCTTCTCTTATTTTTATGCCTGTTATAATACGCCCCACACGACTCGACAGAGCTTGAGCATTGTACTGTATTTAAGAGACAAATAAAACCTGTGTTTGTTTAGAATTACTTTGAATGATTCATTATTCGTTTGTGCCTTTTGTCTAATTGAACACAGACAAAGAGTATTAAACTATTCATAAAACTACAAACTTCAGTCCAGCTTGACTTGACAGAACAGCAAAATTAGTTTTACAGCTTTAACGTGCAAGACCAGACCAGCTACTAAACATTTTTTTTTTTTTTTAAACCTATACACTCTCAGAAAAGGTACAAAGATTTACCATTTTGCCTTTATACTGGTACCACCCTAACGACAGCTTTGTACTTTTCTTATGAGAGTGATTTTGTTTTACAGAATCACGGATGTTGAAGCTCACCTCGACGACCACCAGGGATTTAACGATTCACTCAACTCACGATTCGATTCGAGTCACGATTTTTATTTTATTTTTTTTACAAAATGAGATTTAAGACAAATTATGAATTAAATGTGTCCTTTTATTATTGCTTGGACAAAATGCAGCACGTTTCTTTGTGAAATTGAAATATAACACTATACTAATATAGCACTTGCATATTATTGCTCTTTTGTTGTATGTAAATGTAAATAACAAAACTAAATTGAAATGTTAAAACAAGCTCCAAATCAACTAAGTAACACAAATAAAAGAAATCTCTTCATATAAACAAAAAAAGGCTTTGTCTGTGCTCTTTCCATTTAAAATTAGAGGCAACCACTGCATTTTAATCATGATCCAAACAAAGATGCTGCATACATGCAACACCAGCAGTTTTTAATCTAAATTAGATTGTATAATTTCAAAATTTGAAGCAAAAACAGAATGGGCTGACTTCAGTTTTGTGAAACTACTGTATACATAAAAAATATCAGCATGAAACAGAAACAGCAGACGAGCTGAATGAGACGCAGATTCAGTCTCTGCCAGCAGGTGGCGCTTTAAGCTGCACTTTGAACTTTAATATAAAGAGGCAAGATGAAAAGAAAAAATACCATCTAAACCTTTCTAAAGACAGTAAGTTCCCCTCAGATATACATTCATATAAACTCCTACCCCTAACTGAATCGAGATTTGTTTAGCATCTCAACCGATTTGAATCGTCACATATTTGAATCGATTTTCAACCGGCTCACAGTTAATTGTTACATCGCTGACGACTCGCGATTAAACGACCACACTGCTTTTTATAGTCATCGCAGTGAATCGCAGTGGCAGTCGTTCGAAGCATTGTAGGGCTCTCCACATCTTCCTTTACAAGAAAGTGAGCCTTGAAGGAGGTGAGATATATTTCACATGCTGACTGCTAAAGCGTCATTTTATGTGAAAGAAAAGATCTACCACCCAGAGGCATGTCAGTAACCTATTATTTGTACTAGTAGAGCGCAATAGTATGAACTCAGTAAAGTACAATTAGACGTAAGGCACAGGATTTGATTAAGGAGATTTGGGTATAAATCAGAAGTCCAGACAAGGAGAGAGAAGGAACACTATTTGCATTAGGACTCTAACTATGCTGTACAAGAACAAAAGGTAGCTTACATGAACATGTTCAGTTTAACTGAACGAACAATCAGGATGGAAATTGAAGGTATTAACTTACCACTGTAGCCCTGAGAGATCAGGGTGATGGTGAGAAAGAGGATGATCTTCATGATGGACTTCAGACGATCTAGACACACAAACTACAGATTAAGACTCAGTTCGGTTTTTATACCATCTCAGTTCAATAAAGCTTAAGGAACTCCTCCCATGCATTCTGTTGTGATAATAACTACTAATATTTAATAATACATCACAAGGTGACTCGGTTCAAATGTTTTGCTGTGTTGCTGTGAGTAAAAAGGCAATTTTGGGAATGATGAAATTATTACAAAGAGGAAGTTTGTAATCACAAAATAAAATAAAATAAAATGAATGAATCTCTATTCCTCTTTTTCAGTCAGCTGGTCCAGAACTGGTAAACACCTGGTGAAAAAAAAACAACCTTTGCTTTCTTTCCTTAACCTCTCCCTGTCTAGCTAGTATTTACTCTGAACAATGCCTGAAACTTTGTATTGCAAGCCCTTCCTGTGTCTATTTTGAATTGTAGAGTTGTTTTTCCCCATATTGTACAGCACTTTGAATCAATTCAAGTTGTTTTTAAATGTGACCCTGGACCACAAAACCAGTCATAAGGGTCAAATTATTGACATTTATACATCATTTGAAAGCTACATACATAAGCTTTCCATTGATGTATTGATGGATAGGACAATATTTGGCTGAGATACAACTATTTGAAATCTGAAATCTGAGGGTGCGAAAAAGAAAAAGAAAAAAAGAAATCAAAATATTTAAAATCGCCTTTTAAATCAGATTTTATCAAATTTAAAAATCCGATTTTTTAAATCAAATTTTATCGCCTTACTAATCAGAAATGAAATTTTAATATATTTACAGTAGGAAATGTACGAAATATCTTCATGGAACATGATCTTTACTTAATATCCTAATGATTTTTGGCATAACAGAAAAATCAATAATTTTGACTCATACAACATATTGCTGGCTATTGCTACAAATATACCTGTGCGACTTAAGACTGGTTTTGTGCTCCACAGTCACAAATGTGGTTCATAAATAAACATTGCTGTTGCTATTATCATGTGTAGATTATCTCATTAGGACTGGGGCCTGTTTCATAAAACAAATTTACCAAAAAAGCCAAGCTTATTTCAGTTAGTCAGACTTATTTTGAACCAAATAAACTGACAATAAATAAAGACTAACTGAAATAAGCCTGGCTTGTTTGGTAAACTTGTTTTATGAAACAGGCCCCTGGTATACCCAAACAACAACAATAAAATACTATTATTATTATTATTTGAGCAGGTTTATGCATTTTTTGTATACCATTAATACAATAATTTTATACCAGTTTCGTTAGCCACTGTTATTTTCATTTTCACAATGAATTAAACTGTTCCTTCTGTTCTTCAGTAAGCGGTAGTGTAAATTCCTGTGCAGTAGATGGCGCTATACGTGACTCCTGAATTCTCTTCTGTTTGACCTTTCTCTCTCTCTGTAGAAAGTGTGCTTCAATGACATTCCTGTTACTGATGTGTTCCAGTGTAGCTAGTGTTAGTCCTGAGGAAGGTATAGAAATGGCTTCATATTCTTTATTTCGATCTGTCAGGACAGAAGTAGTCAAGGTGGGCTTTGTCTCGTTTGTCATAATTCACACTCTAATCTTTTAATGTTTTTGACTGGATGCTTTAGAAGTTATGATGCTCTTTGCGTGACAGTCTGCTTTGATATGAATTTTTTGGCTTGTTATTCAAATAAAGGCGTGTTTTAAATAACAGATGACAGTATTTGTTTTTCGGTTTCCATACGGCTGTGTAATGTACTGTAGCATCATTAAATCATGTGTCATATTTATAATGTGTTGTTCATAGGGATGTCTCACGCAGCACGTTCAGTCTCTCTACACCAGTTGCCCGAGTTTAGCAGCAGATAAAGCACTTCTCCTCAAATTACGTAAATCTATACCTTCATCAACTGCAAAAAAGCACTGCAGAAATTCAACGACGTTACACAGGTGTGGGTCAGTATTTTTGAAACATTGCTGTAAAAAGAATGGAGGATCTTATGCAAAAGATCTTATGGGTAGTTGACAAAAAAAAATTGGACTGTGTCCTATGTATGGAATGCCAATCCTGCCATAATTTGAAATAAATATATAAATGTACAAAGAAATGTAAAAAAGCAAAAATAAATAATTATTTATAATTTTATTTCCTTATTTATGTATTTTTCATTTTTTCCTACATTTTTTTATTTATACATTTTCACATTTATGTATTTATTTTAGTGCTGTCAAATGATTAATCGCGATTAATCACATTCAAAATAAAAGTTTTTGTTTGCATAATATGTGTGTGTGTTCTGTGTATATTTATTATGTATATATAAACACACACAGATACAGTATATATTTTGAAAGTATTTACATGTCTATATTTATATTAATTTAATTTATATATTATTATTAATAAATATATTTAATATATAAAAATAAAATTTTCTGAAATATATACATGCATGTGTGTGTATTTATATATACATAAAAAATATGCACTTTCTGCACACATACAGTGGTGTGAAAAAGTGTTGGCCCTCTTCCTGATGTTTTTTTTTTTTTTTTTTTGCATGTTTGTCACACATGCAAAACATTTTAAATGTTTCAGATCATCAAACAAATTTAAATATCAATCAAAGATAACACACGTAAACACAACATGCAGTTTTAAATGAAGTTGTTTATTATGAAGGGAAAACAAAATCCAAACCCACATGGCCCTGTGTGAAAAAGTGCTTGCCCCATAAACCTAATAACTGGTTGGGCCACCCTTTGCAGCAACAACTGCAATCAAGCGTTTGCGATAACATGCAATGAGTCTGTTACAGCGCTGTGGAGGAATTTTGGCCCACTCTTCTTTGCAGAATTGTTGTAATTCAGCCACATTGGAGGGTTTTCGAGCATGAACTGTCTTTTTAAGGTCATGCCACAGCATCTCAATAGGATTCAGGTCAGGACTTTGACTAGGCCACTCCAAAGTCTTCATTTTGTTTTTCTTCAGCCATTCAGAGGTGGACTTGCTGGTGTGTTTTGGATCATTGTCCTGCTGCAGAACCCAAGTTCGCTTCAGCTTGAGGTCGCGAACAGATGGCCAGACATTCTCCTTCAGGATTTTCTGATAGAGTGCAGAATTCATGGTTCCATCAATTATGGCAAGTCATCCAGGTTCTGAAGCTGCAAAAAATTTCTTTAGATTGCGGAATGATGTGTTGCTCTTTAAACATGCTTCACTTTGTCAGACAGGTTCTATTTAAGTGATTTCTTGATTCAACAGATCTGGCAGTAATCAGGATTGGGTTTGGCAAGTGAAATTTAACTCAGCTTTCTAAAATAATGTGGTTAATCACAGTTCTTTCATGATTTAATAGGAGGGGGCAATTAATTTTTCACGTAGGGCCAGGTAGGTTTGGACAGCTTTTTTCCCTTAATAAATGAAATCATCATTTAAAAATGTTTGATGATCTGAATCTTTTAAGTGTGACAAATATGCAAAAAAACTTAAAAATCAGGAAGGGGGCCAACACTTTATCACACCACTGTATATTATGTAAACAAAAACTTTTATTCTGGATGCGATTAATCGTTTGACAGCACTAATTTATTTATTTATTTCTACGTTTCTTTGTCTGTAGGGTAATGAGGAGGCCAGGTAAGTCGAGGAGTAAGCTTGATGTGCCCAAACGAAATACAAGAAGTGTAGCCTACATGACGCGCCTGTTGATAGTGTGGGATGAATGACTTAGATGGGCGATATAGCCAAAATCTTATTACGGTTATTATTTCAGTTCTATGTGGGGGGGGTGTTTTGGCTAGGAAGCGTGCAATCTGTGATCGCGTTCATTTGCTGAAGCTTGCGAAAGCGTGCAATCGCTCTCTTATGTGCGCTGTTTTTTTAGGTTTCACTTACAACGCATCCAACGCATGTTTCCAAGATTCGGAATAGAAGAAGGTTACTGTAGAAGATTTGTCGCCTCGCGCCACTTCCCGTGGGGACAGTCACCACATCAACTGATTATAATGGGTTCTCTTGGTGTAGACACAGCTTTAGGTACTTCGTTTGGGCACCACAAGGTGTCACTGTGGCCTCAAGCTTACCCCTCGACTACTTTGGCTCGATTGCTTTTCCTGCCGTAAAACACGCCCTCCTCATTACCCTACAAAGAAATGTAGAAATAAATGAATGTGGAAATAAATAAATACATACATATATGTGAAAATAAATAAAAGTGGAAATAAATAAATGTATAAAAAATTCAAAAATACTTAAATAAGGAAATAAAAGCATAATTATTTATTTTTGCTTTTTTTTTTACATTTCTTTGTACATTTATTTATTTATTTATTTCTAATTATGGCAGGACTGGCATTCCATACCTATGGTGTGACAGCAAAAATGTAGAAAAAAAACTTAACATACAAATAATATGAGAAAAATGTATCTTCATTCTTAGAGTTATAAATAGCATGAGAGAGGTTTATCTTCAATCTTATTTTTTTTATTATTATTATTTATTTTTTTAACATTTTTCCATCACACCATAGGACACATTAATACGTCAACTACCCATATATACATTTTAATTTCACTACTTGAATTTTAAACCCATTGTAACTAAATAGTTTCTAACAAGTTGCTATGTATTAATTACAAGTCATCTGATTAGTCAGGCACAAATAGTAAACTCACATCTTTGTCATAGTTGTTGTCGTCTTTTTTTATATATAATCATGCCGTTTAGATGTGCATAAAGTAAGGGTGTGCATGTACAAAACTGTACATGGTAAGGATGAGCTAATTATGATTTGCAAAATTTGATGTCTGTAGGCAGAAAGCTGGCTGCATGAACAAGCCAAAAAAAGAGGGCTGGAGGAAAGCGAGTAAACTGGAAGGTCAAAAAGCCAAGGAAGGGCTGATTGGTGTCCTTTTGGGTGACAATGCAGCTGTCATGGTTGAGGTATGTTGCTTGTCAGTCTTACCACACAATGTATAATTTGGTCGCCAAAATTATGCAGTGTGATAAAATCTATGTTTTTCTTTTCAGGTGAACTGTGAGACAGATTTTTTGTGGCGAGGAATGAGAAATTTCAGCAGTTGGTGAAGGATGTTGCTTTGTATGTAATTGCTCATAACAGCAGCAAAAAACAGGTACATGCCCTTCACTGGCATTTTCAGAAATGTGCATTTCTTCCACACCTTCTGTAACCTCTGACTGCTGATCTGTTCTCTGATTCAGAGTGTGCTGTCTTCTGAGGACATTAGTAAGCTCCACGTTCCTGAAGGACCCTCACTGGCAGATCAGATAGCCTTGACTATAGGTGAGATATACCATGATATATCGTGTGTGAGTTTGCCCTTTTACATTATATTTACTGCATAACATTCTAAAAACCAGGTTTATCTATGATGAGCAGCAATTCAACATATTAGAATGATTTCTGAAGGATCATGTGACACTAAAGACTAGAGTAATAGCTGCTGAAAATTTTGCGTTGCCATCACAGGATAATTTGCCTTTTAAAATAAATTAAAATAGAAAACTGTAATTTATATTTGTAATAATATTTCACAATAATACTCTTTTTACTGAATTTTAAATAAATGCAGCCTAGGTGAGCGTAAGAGACTTCTTTTAAAAACATCAGAACATCTTACTGATCCCAAACGTTTAAAGTCTGTATTGTACATAAAAAATATGTACAATTACATGATGTGATTATATCTTCACAACATGAGTAACACAACATTGGAAAGCAATTATAACACACCCTGTCTATTGTCTATCTCCTATTAATTAAATATAATAATAAAAATAATTTTCCTCATTCTCATCTCCAGGGGCGTAGCCATCATTTCAGAAGTGAGGGGGACAGAAATTATATATATATATATATATATATATATATATATATATATATATATATATATATATATATATATATATATATAATACGATATATTAGATATAAAATTAGATATAATTAGTATCAATAGCTTTGGACTTTTTAGCTCTGCAGTTCAACCCTTCAATTCATCCTATGTACTAGGAATTATATTCGTTTTCTAATGTAAATTTATATTAGGCTTGTTTGAGATGCGCCTCGCCTGAAATGTAGGTGAGAGCAGGCGGCTGCAGTGAGGGGAGGAGTGAAATAAGAGCAGTCAAGACGGACAGTTCTGAGCTCTCGGAGTGGAACAGATACCTACGAGATCAAAGGCAGATATCGCCTTATTCTCACTCATATGCTGTGCTGCTGATAAACATGATATAATTTCAGTTCTGTTGCTTTAATATGAATATGATGAACAAGACACTCAAAGTGTTAAAGTATTTGTCATCCATTTCTACTTTAATACAAACGTGTATTTTAGATTTTTATTGAAATATGACAACAATCACATAACTCACACAGAGATCGCACTGTCATAGTGTTTGGAAATATTCATGCATAATTTATTCACTGTTTTGAATCGCTCGAATCACCTGCTGCTCAAAACAGTGTAAATGCAACAAGAACAACAAACACTAACATGTGTAACTTTTACAAAACAACTGCAAATGTTTTCATGAAAGTGGAATATATTAAATATAATCTACAAATCAGCAAATACTCAATACAAATATGAACCTTGTGTATAATTTGAGTCCTTTTATTAAGGCCATTAACTCTCACTCTGACTGACTGACTGAGTTTAGGCTTCTTTTTCCTTCTCTTAATTATTCTCATCTTAAACAGGAGAAAGTGTCCAAACACACAGAAAAACTCCTGCTGAAGCGACTGAGATCCACGTGACACTATTATAAAGATGGCGTTTATTAAAGAGGAGAGTGAAGACATGAAGATTGAAGAAGCATTCAGAGTCAAACATGAAGATACTGAGATACTCATTTTATCCTTATTAAAATACAGAATTACAGATATGAAAATATTACAGAAGTAGCCAAAACAATTATTTTGTGTATCATTAAACATATCTACTTCCGAGTAGAAAAAAATGAAAACAGTATTTAAGAATAACTTGAGTTTTTATCTTAACATTTGTTGAGTAAATTATTATTTTTTTCAACTCGTCCCCAAAAGTGCCGTACTAACATATACATACCTGAACGTAACTCGCAGTAAATGTTCATTACAGCAAGCAATAAAATCATATGTCAGAAATACCAGCCTACTTATAAAATAAATCATTTCTCGAGCTGACACAGCTCGGTCGAGTCACTGCAGGCTGTTTATCTTTGTTCTTCATTTAAAAATCTTCAGTAAGTGAATAATACAGTCAGTGGTCAGCCGTGTTGGGGGTAATGCATTATAAGTAATGTGAGTTACGTAATGCATAAACTAGTAAAGTAACTAGTAAATTAACACATTACTTTTTAATTTACATGAAAATATCTGAGTTACTTTTTCAAATAAGGTCAGTTACTTTGTTTTCCATTTACTGACTGACAGCTCTCCTGTCCACATGTTAAGAGAAATCAGGAGTAAGTACAGAGCACTCATTGTGTGTCCCGTGTATAGTTAGTTCTTGGCTAAATGTGAACTTGCATTTACTGATCTCACTTTCACAAAAATAGGTTCAGTTTTCCTCCAAATGAATAAAGAACAGTGAAATGCAAACTCAGAAGATGATGCAAATCTGCAATAATTAAGTGGTAAATAACTCGAATGTCTTTTATGTATTTAATCCCATTTTATTAACCAATGTCTTTGCTTCTGAGCTTCGATTATCAAATTCAGTCATACTAATAAGCAAAAATTCCTTTAGATAAACTAACATTTGTGCTTATTTTTTATTGCTGTGTTGAGTGTTGAACTTTCTTCTCCTGCATGAATTTACTTTTCCTTCAGCCTGAGGCTTATTCATTTCACTTTTTAGTGTGAAAGGGCTTTTTCATTTGCCAAAAATAAACTTTTTATATTAAAAACAAACAAGCAAACCCAGCCCAGATTTGAAAAGTAATGCAAAAGTAATATAATGCATTACGGTCCATAAATTGTGGAAAACAATGTAATGGTACATTCCCTCCATCAAGATCTAGATGAGCGGAGGTCCTAAAGAATGGGGATGCATTAGGGATAAGAATTAGGGATGCCTAAAGAAAGCAAAGGATTAACAATATCAACAAGAGGTTTTGAAATTACAGGTTACACCTCTTTCAGTAGTTTAGTAGGTATAGGATCCAGGATGCGTGTTTGGATTTGATGCTTTTCATGTCTAAATGTTTTGATGTTTGTTGCTTCATGCCATTAAACTGGTGTTAACTTGTATTTGTATCTCTTCACCTCAGACCTGATGGCACTGAAAGAGGAGAATCAAGATCAGAATGAAACGGAAGAGAAAGATCAGAATGAGGAACATCATGATTTCAAAACTGAAGAAAAATCAATTAGTTGCTCACTGACTGAAAAGACTTCCTCACCAAAAAAAGCTAAAAAAAACACAAAACCTTAATTCCCAAATGAGAATTCATACTGGAGAGAGACCTTACACCCGCCAACAGTGCGGAGAAATGTTCAATCAAAAAGGATTCCTTAAAGTCTGTGTGAGAAGAGTTTCACACGAAATGGAAATCTTATGACTCACATGATAATTCACATTGAAAAGAAGTCATTAATATGCTCTCAGTGTGGAAAGTGTTTTTTACAGAAAAAAAACATTAATGCCCACTTGAGAGTTCACACCTGCCCTCAGTGTGGAAAGAGCTTCAGGCACAAAGGAACCCTAAAGACTCATATAAGAAGTCACACTGGAGAGAATCCATTCTCATGTGATCAGTGTGGAAAGAGTTACGGATATAAAGAAAACCTTAATAATCACATGAAGACTCACTCAAGAGTGAAGAGTTTTAAATGTCATCAGTGCGAAAGGAGTTTCACAGACAGGAAACATCTTAAGAATCATGTTAAAATTCACATTGGAGAAAAGCCTTTCATGTGCCATTACTGTGGAAAGAGTTGCTCAAAAGGAGGACACCTCAAGGTTCACTTGAGAATTCACACTGAAGAGAAACCTTTCACCTGTGAACCGTGTGGAAAGAGTTTCAGGACTAAAGGAAACCTTCAGATTCACAAGGTAGTTCACACTGGAGAGAAGACTTACAAGTGTCTTCAGTGTGAGAAGAGTTTCAAAGTCAAGTCAAAGCAACATGACACGTCATTTGAAAACTCATTCTGGGAAGAAATTGCCATTTTCCTCAGAGTGACAAGGTTTAGATAAAGGAGTAATTTCTACAATCATCTGCACATTCATTTTGGAAGACATTCAATTGTAGTCAATGTATTAAAAATTTTTGCCATCACACTTACAGATCACCCTGCTGGAAAATCCAGCATAAACCAGCGTGGATTCCAAGCTGCTCCATGCTGCTTTATGCTGGTTAGTGCTGGTCCAGGCAGGTTGATGCTGGTATAGTGCTGGTATAGTGCTGGTCCAAGCTGGTTGATGCTGGTTAGTGTTGGTTCAGGCTGGTTAGTGCTGGTGGACCAGTATATCCATGCTGTTCTCAAGCAAAATGGAGCTGGTGATGCTGGTTCATCAGCATGGTCTTGGAGGGTTGAGTGTAAATTGGCCAGCTGTCTGTATACAAGTAGTGTTTTGGGGACATAGTTTTTGCTTGCATATTTTTCTACTTACATTAATGATGCAAAGGATAAACAATATAAAGTTTAAAAATATGATTTATTGAATTATATGATAAGTGGTAAGAATTTATTTATTTTTCTTACCCGACACCTTTCCTAGGCTACTGTGTTTACAGCAAGATGTTAAACGAATTTAGTATTTTGACAAGATGAATAAAATTATAATAGCCCGTTTTTGTACAACCTACATTTTTTTCCCTCTGCGACACTTGTTCCTATTGTGTTGTAAAGGTTAAACGAATTGTATCCTGACAAGACGAATAAAAATAAGGAATACTATTTTTGTACTTTTTTATTTTCTCTGTGACACTTTTTTTTCCTACTGTGTTGGCAGCAAAATGTTTTGCTGTCAATAAAAAAGACGAATAAAATAACAAATACAATTTTGTGCAGACTACACTTTTATTTGTTAGCCTGTCTTTCTTTCAGTAGAGGAAATTTAAATGTGTGATTCTGGAAACGAGATCTAAAATGTGCTTTCTGTCGTCTCATGCAGTCTCTGTGGATGGAGCGCGTCGCAACAATGAACCGGTTCACAGACATAAACTAAACTGAAACAAATCTATAGAAAGCTTGAAATGTCTACTACGAACTAATTCAAATAAAAAACAAATCTTCTCTAATTATGTAGTCCGTATGAAAATGTGCCTGCTGCTGTGGAGATGGAGAGTCAGCGCCGGCGTTTGCAGCCGACCCTAACTGAGAAAGCACTAGTTTAGTAATAAATAATTAAAATGTCTTCGTTTTCCCCCGATGCATTCATAATTATTACTTTTGCCGGTGCTTTGCAGCAAGCTTTATTATTTAATGTTTGCAACACAGAAATGTAGCCTACTGTGTAGACTGTTTGTAAAGCTGTTTCAAACATAAAGTTTATAATGAGCGCTGCTCTCTCTGGATCAGCGGCTGCGCGAAAGCAGGTTTAAATATTCCGATGTGATTTCAATGGTTTAATAGACATGATCTCATCAACATAGCAATAAGATTGATTGTGTTTGAATCGAGATCGCGATCTTTTAATGAGTAATCCATATGAGCCTGTAGCCTATGTATTTTTGTATGTCATAATTTGTACCAGACCTCAAAAGTTACCCGGGCCCAGGCCCAGGCGGCCCCCCCGCTTCCGCGATCCATGGGCCCTAGTCAACGTGATCTCTCTGTTACGGACTTGACAGTTCTAAAAGTTCTAATCTGACTATGGAAACGCATATAAAACAACTTTGTTCATTTAAGCCAGCTAGGCCTAATCGCATGTTTATCCAAAGTTTATAATCCACAGTGAGCCTTAATATATTCTGCGCTCAAGCACACGCATAAAGTTTGCCACAAAGCACAGGAAAAAGTCGCCAAATGATTATGAATGTGTCGGGGAAAAAAGCAGACATTTTAATTATTTATTAATATGAATTAGACCTATTATGAGTTTCGAACTGATGTTGTTTCATTATCAGGAAAAAAAAAAAATGCAAGTGATCTTGCGGCCGCCCCGTCATGCATCCTACACTCCATTCAAACATCTGAATATGGGCCAGTAGGCCTACTAGAACACATTTATAGGTTTATTAACATAATTCACCAGTCTACACCAGAGACAGATGCAGTTATAACTTAAAACTGAAGCTATTTGAGTTTTAAAATGATAATGGACCGATGCCGCTACAAATTTATCATTAGTTGTTGTTGATCAAGATTATGTCATTATAAAAACTTGTTTTAATTCATGGATTAAATAATTAAGATACAAAACAAGTTAAGAAAATATGCTGATTATATCTTACAAATATTTATATAAATGAATTCCTATAACCAAGTTTCTACCTGTATCAGACGTTATGATTTCGATCAGATGCATTGGCTGTCGGTTGATAAGCCAACGTGGTTTCGACGTTGAATCGATGTTTTATTTTCGACGTAATAACGTTCTGATGTACCAACCAAATAATGAACTAAGCTGCAAAGATGTCTGTTAGGGAAAAGAATACAACAAAGCAGTGAAGCTACCAATGACAACCGAAAATTTCTGTTTTCTGTTAAAATTTTCAATTATTCTGACCTTGCTTAAGTCGCTCTCACAACAGTTATTCTCTTCAGTCTAACATCCAGCAGCTCCGTGATGTCATTGTGGAGGAGTGGAAGAGGATGCCAGCAACAACCTGTACAGCTCTGGTGAACTCCAAGCCCAGGAGGATTAAGGCAGTGCTAGATAACAATGGTGCCCCTACAAAATATTGACACTTTGGACACCGTTTTGACATGTTCACTTAGGGTGTACTCATTTTTGTTGCCAGTTATTTGGACAATAATGGCTATATGTTGAGTTATATTTAGAGGACAGTAAATTTGTACTTCTATACAAGCTGCACATTGCCTACTCTAAAATATATCCAAGTTTCGTTTGTGTGGTATTGTCCCTTGAGAAGATAAGAAGATTGAGAAGTCTTCAAAATACCTTTTTTTATGTTCCACAAAAGAAAGCAGAAAACTAAATCTGCCAGCAGGTGGCGGTAAATGTCTTTATGACCATCCATTCATTCATTCGAACGGCTGATTCATTCAGGAATGAAGTAAATGGCTCTTTTTATGAATGGGGCTTTGAATCATTGATTCACCTGATTCGTTCAAAATGCGGATTCATTCTGAAACTAAACACAGCTGTGTTGCTCGGAGACGCACAACAATTATGCTGTGGCTTTAAAGGTAATTATATTCTCTACAAAATCGAGCAAAAACACATAATATTGTTTTTAAAATATAACAATATCAACTTCTTATTTACTGAACTGTTGTATAAAATCACATTTAAACTCATGATATTCAGGACAAACAGCACTGATGTACAGGTCTGGGGCGGGGCCAGTGTGTTAAAATATTTTAATCACATTATTTTTTTTATAACTAATTAAGTTATATATGTGTGTGTGTGTGTGTGTGTGTGTAGTCATTAAATGTAATAATGTTGAATAATTCACAATTTAGCTCACAGAGATGATGATGATGTGCTCAGTGTGTGAAGAGTTTTGAAGAAGTGTCTTAAAGTATTGTCAAATTTGTCCTAGCGATTTTAAAAAAAACCTGTAATAGTCTTCATTTTGTTGGCGAAACTTCAAAATGTAAATTGATAACAATTTCCCAGATAGCAAACGTACATCTTTCAGATGTCTGTTTAAGATCACTTGATCTGGAAAACATCTGCTGTGTACAAACATCTGAAAGATGTCAATTTTACATACATTCTAAATCATAAACATCTTAAAGACATCTAATAGACATCTAAAAGGAAACGTCCTATAGACATATTGCAGATAAGCAAACATAAAAATATGTCTTCCATATGTAAATGCAGACGTCAAATAGACGTCTCCGTGATGTACTTGTGCTATCAGGGTTAGATAAATGGCTGGCTAATTTTTTTCCAGTAGTTTGTGAATTCAACTTGTTATATAAAATACACATTTATATAAAAATGTTCATAAATCATTTCACAAACTAAAACCTCTATAATATTCACTTCAACATTAATCTGCCAAGGGTTTTCTTTAAAATGTGATAATGTAAATGCTTTAAAGCCTAAATTTTTTGACAGTTAAATTGACAGTTATTTTTGTCCTCTATGGACCTCAGAGTAACTTTTTTTATTTTATTTGACAAGGGTTAATAAATAGAATTTAAATTTAATTTTAATGCAACTTTGTAGTGGTGCTGACAAAACCAAGACACACATTTTGCCTACACACATCTATAACTGAAAAATAAATTAAGCTTTCTCTTGTCCTCTGTTTTCAAAAACATTGTGTCACGGGAAAAGAGACAGGATTCAGTAGCGGATGCAAAACAAACAGTTTATTGGATAAATCCAAAGAACACACAAACGGAGAGTTTACAGGAGTCCTTGCCGAGGGCTGACAAGTCTCTGTAGCGCAGGGATGCAATGGGCAGCTCACGAAAGTAGAATTCCCAGGAAGGGGCTGTGAAGACAACCAGGGAGCCAGACACCGGAGCAATCGAGTGACCAGGAACGCGAGGACAAACACCAAGGATCTGACAATACAAGACGAGGTTAGCACATCTAATATAGAGCCGCAAACGAGCCACACCTGGGAATGATTAGCTAGTAGTGGTAATCAGACACACCCACTCACACACACACACACATACACACACAGCAGCCTAAGCACAGATGAGACCGTGATCCCATGAACCGTGACAGTACCCCTCCTCCTAAGAGCGCCTCCTGGCGCTCTCTGCAGATCTTACCTGTCAATTGTAATCATCCATAAGTGAGTGATCCAATATGTCCCTGGCAGGAAAACAACTTCTCTCCTCTGGACCCTCCCAGTCCACCAAGTACTGGAATCCGCGTCCCCTCTGTCTCGAGTCCAGAATACGATTCACCGAATAGGTAGGTTCCCCATCTACAAAATTTATTTGAGACGGTTTATTACATACGGGGCGGAGCGGAATGTTCTTAGTAGAAAGCCACACTCTTTGACCTACGACATAGACGGAAGGCCTCGACCGGTGGCAATCGGCCTTGGCCTTGGTGCGTGCTCCCACCCGGAGAAGAGTCTCACGGGCTCTTCTCCAGGTGCGACGACACCTCTGGATGAAGGTGTGAGCAGAGGGGACTGCAACTTCAGATTCCAGACTGGGAAAAATAGGTGGCTGGTAACCTAAGCTACATTAGAAAAGGCGAGAGGCCTGTAGACGACACTGGCAATGAGTTATGAGCGTACTCAACCCATGAGAGTTGTTGGCTCCAGGAAGTGGGATTCTGTGTGACTAAACGCCGCAACACCCTCTCAAGATCCTGGTTAGCCCGCTCAGTCTGACCGTTGGTCTGAGGGTGAAACCCCGAAGACAGACTAACACTCACCCCCAGCAAATGACAAAACTCTCTCCAAAATTTGGATACGAATTGGGGCCCCCAGTCAGAAATCACGTCTACCGGGAGGCCATGAATACGAAAGAAGTGATCTACAATGGTAACCGCTGTCTCCTTGGCAGAGGGTAATTTGGGCAAGGGGATGAAATGAGCCGCCTTCGAAAACCGGTCCACTACGGTCAAAACAACCGTATTGCCCTGGGAGGGCGGGAGGGCAGTGACGAAATCGAGTGCGATGTGGGACCAGGGTCTCGAAGGGACAGACAGCATTGGAGTAGCCCCTCTGGTGGACGATTGGAAGTCTTACCCCGAGCACAGACTGAACAGGCCAAAACAAAATCCCGGACGTCACGTGCCATGGAAGGCCACCAGAACCGTTGTTTAACAAGAAAGCTAGTGCGACCAATTCCTGGACAATGCTCGAATGCCACATTCGAGCATTGACCCCACCAAATAATGTCGGACCGTAATCTCTCCGGCACAAACAACTGGCTCAGAGGGCATCCGGGTGGAGGCGTTACCCCTTCCAAGGCTGTGCGAACCTTCAACTCGATCTGCCAAGTGAGCGTAGAGACAACAAGTCTAAGGTATTATGCACTCGGGAGAGGACGGGCGTTCGGAATGGTCAAAAATGTGTGACAGCGCGTCCGGTTTGGTGTTCTTAGAACCCGGCCGGTAAGAAAGGGTGAACTCGAAATGACTGAAAAATAATGCCCAGCGAGCCTGTCTGGAGTTAAGGTGTTTAGCGGATCTGATATACTCAAGGTTCTTATGATCGGTCCAGACAATAAAAGGAACCCCCGAACCCTCTAACCAATGACGCCATTCCTCCAAAGCCAACTTAATGGCCAACAACTCTCTGTTACCAATGTTGTAGTTGCGTTTGGCGGGAGATAATCGATGAGAGAAAAATGCGCCTTAACCTTATTGGGATCCATGCGTGTTCCCTCGGACGAGATGATGTAACCCAAAAACGGAAAAAACTCCGCCTTTACAAAAAGCCTATTCTCGAGCAGCCTTTGGAGCACTTGTCTGACGTGCTGAACATGTTCCTGGAGAGAAGAAGAAAAAATCAATATGTCATCCAGGTAGACATGTCTCTCAGCACGTCATTAACGAGTACCTGGAAGACCGTGGGGGAGTTGGATAGCCCGAACGGCATAACAAGATATTCAAAATGCCCCCTGGGGGTATTAAAAGCGGTCTTCCACTCATCTCCTCCTCTTATGCAGACCAAATGATAAGCATTACGCAAATGAAACTTGGTGAAGAGGGAGGCTCCCTGCAACTGCTTGAAAGCTGAAGATATCAACGGCAAAGGATAAGTATTCTTTACCGTGATGTTGTTCAAGCCTCGGTAGTCAATGCAAGGTCGCAAGGAGCCATCCTTCTTCGCGACGCAAAAAAAACCCTGCCCCAGCTGGAGAAGATGAAGGACGAATGAACTTCCAGAGAATCAGAAATATATTTCTCCATGGCCCCCCTTTCTGGAACAGAAAGTGAGTATAACCTGCCTTTAGGCGGAGACGTACCTGGAACTAGGTCTATAGCACGGTCATAGGGACGGTGTGGAGGGAGAGAAGAAGTTCTGGACTTACTGAACACCTCCTTCAAGTTGTGGTACTCTGCGAGCATGTTTGACAGGTTCACCGCCTCATCCTGCAACAGAGAACAAGACACAGAGGAACAGGCAGTTCCAAGCGGACACGGAGTTCTGGGACCAATCGACCCTGGGATTGTGTTTAGTGAGCCATGGATGGCCCAACACGACTGGTGCTAGGGTTGAGTCTGTGAGAAAAAAAATTATCCTTTCGGTGTGATTGGCAGACGTGATGAGGGTAATGGGAGTGGTGGAGTGCGTGACAGAGGGCAGTGATTGTCCGTTGAGTGCCTTGACAAAAATCCAGAAAATTACCTTCAGCCCCAGAGTCCACTAACGCCTTGCACACCTGACTTCTCCATTGGACTTGCCCATTGGAGCGCAGCTGGAGGAAAACTAAACTAGAGGTATTTTGTTTAGCTTGGCAGGAAAATACCCTATCCTACAGAAAAGCATTAAAAACTGCTAGATCTGATTACTTTTTGTCTCTTCTAGAAGAAAACAAACATAACCCTCGGTTATAACAATACAGTGACTAAATTAACGAAAAATAAAGCATCAACAGGTGTTGGCATTTCCAAAGAGCATAGCAGTAATGACTTTATGAACTACTTTACTTCCAAGATCGATACTATCAGAGATAAAATTGTATCCTTGCAGCCGTCAGCTACAGTATCGCGTCAGATAGCGCACTATAGATCCCCTGAGGAACAATTCCATTCATTCTCTACTGTAGGAGGGGAAGAATTGTATAAACTTGTTAAATCATCTAAACCAACAACATGTATGTTAGACCCTATTCCATCTAAACTACTAAAAGAGCTGCTTCCAGAAGTCATAGATCCTGTTTTGGCTATTATTAATTCATCACTATCATTAGGATATGTCCCCAAAACCTTCAAATTGGCTGTTATAAAGCCTCTCATTAAAAAACCACAACTTGACCCCAAAGATCTTGACCCCAAAGACCCCACACACACACAGTAGCCTAAGCACAGATGAGACTATGATCCCATGAACCGTGACGCACTGGCTACGTTTACATCCACAATCATTCCGATTGATGAATCCGAATGTAGTGTTTACATGAACGCTAAACAAAGTGATCGGGTTGATGTGCAGGTTTATATGTCACAGGCTTCAAATCGGAATAGATCTTTTTTGACATGTGCACACTGCACAGATATAGAGTTTCTCACTGTTTGCACATAACAACTACTCTCCTACATCATTTCTTTATTCTTTTTAACAGCAGAATTAATATTTTTCCATTTCTGGAAAAATATACATATAAACCGCAGTGCCGTGCTGCTCATATTCATGCAGAAAAATGCCCCTCCCCGCGCACAAAACGGGTTGCCAGTGGATGAGAGTCCAACAAGGACTGGTGGGAAGTTGTCCTGCTCCATTTCACAGTTGCTGAGTAAAAGTTGAGTTTTATAATGATGCATTTATACACACTTTATTCAAAAGGATGAACCGCTCGTTCCGCGCACGTCATACGTCATTATGCTATTTCTGTGAATAAAGTGTGTATTTATTAAAGTGTGTACACTTGAATAAAGTGTGTATTGCACATGCGCAGTCCTTTCAGTTTCGGTTTTCAATCCGACCAAGTGTTTACATGCACACTTAATCGGATTAGAAAAGGAATAAACCACCTCCTTCAATCCGATTGAAATTTCATTCCAATCGAGCTCAGTCGGATCGATTAAGGTGTTTACATGAAGCCTTTTCAGTCCGATTGAGCCATCAATCCGATTACAAACGGATTATTTGGTTGCATGTAAACGTAGCCATTGAGGGAGAAGCCAGGCTTCAAATTGTTGGTGACCCTGCCCCCTCCTAGACTGGCCCATGAAAGGCTATATCAACTCGGCTAATTTGACCCCAGTATAGAGTCATTCAGTGTGTACCTTATTTTGGTTTGGGTGGGTATTGAAATTGTTTTTTGGTATCCTTAAGTCAAGATGGTGGGTACTTCTTAAGAGGAGTGACTTCCACTTCACATGTGGACCAGCTGTGATCACTACATGCTGTGCTCTTCACAATTTTTGTCAAAAAAAAAGCTGATTTCTGTAACATCAACTGGGTGGAGGAAATTTGTGAAGCCACAGTAAATTTCCTTCAGTCAAGTCAGCAAATGCACTGCCAGAAAATTGCTAGTGGCAACACTGCGAGGGGGCCCTTACAAAAAATGACTGCAGTTTTTTAAAAAGTAATACTGCAGTTTTTGTTACATGTAGAAAAATACATGCCGTTTTACTGCAATACATCTGAAGTACTATTGAAATACAACTGCAGTAGAGCTGTAGTATTACTGCAATACAGCTGAAGTATTACTGCAATATATAATACAACTGAAGTACAATTCAGTACTACCAAAGTGCAATTCTAATAAAATGCTGTACAGTAACACTGAAATGCAACCAGAATATTCACAATAACAAGTTTTATTTTACACATCTGCAATATAACGAATTAAGGTACAAAACAACAGTGAATGTCTCAAACAGCAATGCAACAATAAATTAATTTACTTTTCTTTAAACTTAAAATAACAGGCTGGGAGTTACACTAAATGTATTTAGTGTTTATTTACAAATCACGCAATCACACACATTTCTTCCCTCATTATTCAGGCAGGTTTTCATTTTTTGAAGAGCTTATCCTCATCTTCTGCTCTGTTCTCATGACTGCCTTCATCTCAGATGTGGAAACACTATTTTGGATGTAGTCTGGAAAAACAAACAAACAAAAACTATCAGAAATTCTCAAGTTTCAGTTACACTTTTCACTACAGTGTTTGTGTAAAGAATTCATTCTACTCCCAATTAATTTCTTATGACATATTGGTCTGCATTAACAATGTCTTTGAACACTCCAGGTAAAATTCTGTCATCAATTACTCACCCTCATATCGTTCCAAACCCGCAAGTTTTTCATTCATCTTCAAAACACAAATGAAGATCTTTATAATGAAATCTCAGAGTTTTCTGTTCCTCCACTGATAGTCCATGCAACTACCCCTTGCACAATAACATGCATTTCTGGGAAAAAGCATAGACACAATCATGTTTAAATACTGTACAGAGTCCTCCAAAATTATTTGCCCTCTTTATCATTTTGGTTTTTCGTTCAAAATTCTAACCTTAAATTAAAAAAATAATAATAATAGAAAAAAACATAATTTACAAATATAAAAGTATATAATTTAAATATATTATTAGAATACAGTATATAGAATATATGTGTTCCACAGTTATTGTGCCCCCTTCATTTAATACTGTGTGTAGCCTATAACCCTCTACACATAAGTGCTAATCCATGGCTAGGTGTGCATTACATGATTTTAATGCATGAGGTGGAGGCAAAGAACCACCCGACATGAAACGGGTTGCCTCCACTGAAGTTTATTAAAATTGTGTAATACACACCTGTTACAGCTAGTTTAAAAAGTTAAGTTAAAGCTGCCTTTAAAGAGATAGCCAACCCAAAAATGAAAGTTCTGTCATTAATTAGTCACCCTTGTGTGGTTTCACCCCCGTAAGACCTTCATTCCTCTTTGGAACACAAACAAAGACATTTTTAAAGAAATCAGAGAGCTTTCTGACCCTGCATAGACAGCAATGCAACTCACACATTCAAGTTCCAGAATGGTAGGAAAGACGTCGTTAAAGTAATTCATCAACTCCAGTTGTTTTAACTCAATTTTATGAAGCGACACGAGTGTTTGCGTCCAAAAAACAAACAAACTACCACTTATTTACAAAAATATTGATCTGTAATGTGCATTCATGAGAACATTACAACGCATGAGAGTTGTGTTCATGTGACAGAAGACAAAATTGAGGTTAAACCACTGGAGTCACATGGATTACTTTCACAATGTCTTTCCTATTGTTCTGGAACTTAAATGTGTAAGTTGCGTTGCTGCATATAGAGAGGGGTCAGAAAGTTCTCAGATTTTATCAAAAATATCTTAATTTGTGTTTTGAAGATGAACAAAGGTATTACGGGTTTGGAACGACATGAGGGTGAGTAATTAATGACAGAATTTTTATTTTTGGGTGAACTAACCCTTTAATGTTTGTGGAGTACAATTTGACTGGAATGGTAAAACTAGGTTAATTTTCATTAGCTTGTTTGGATACAGGTCATTAGATCTAGCGTTCTGACTGTATGTGTGTGCTACAGTACAAGCAGCGCATTGATTTAGAACGGTGACTGAACTGATTGTAAATATCTGCATTCATTGTTTTAATGCACACCTTCCAGTCAATCAGAGAGAATCAGAGTCCACAAAAAAAAAAGGTTGAGAGCTTATGGTAAGCATTGAGAATAATTGCTGTTATAACTAGATTTCATTATCTTTCCACTGCCTCAGCTCTCTCTCTGTTTTCATGCTGAATTGGCACTAGTATTGTAAATCTTCTTTTAGCTCTTTGACTTCATTTATCTCCTCAATCTCTTCATGTCTGAAGATCTCTTCCATGGCTGAGGAGACAGGACTTGTTACACTTGATTTCTCCAGCACTCCCACAGGTCTCAGTTCCTGAAATACAATAGCAGTTATTATGTATTATAAACTATAACGATAATAGTTAATAAAAGATCAATTAAATAAAGTAGATTACTGCTCACCATTATTTGAGTGCTTGTTTCACCACAGCCATCATCCTCTGTTGAATTATATTTTTGATTGTCTTTTTTCAGTTGTTACCAGTGCATTTTCCTGAAAATAGCAATCACACACTGATAAAATGTCCATTTCCACACATTAATGTCACACTACAGCACATAAATGCTGGTGTACAGTGCTGTGAAAAAAACAACCTGATTTATTCTATTTTTGAGTATATCCAGCACTAAATATCGTCAGATATTCCTAAGAAAATTAACATAAAACAAAGGCAAATACAGTTATCATTAATAAACTGTATTTTGTGTTTATTCAGGTTGCCTGTTTCATGCACTTTTTTTTGAAGATTTGAACCAATTTAAGTCAAGTCACCATTATTTATATAGCGCTTTATACAATACAGATTGTTTCAAAGCTGCTTTACAGTGATAAAAATAAAAAATAATGATGCAAACAGAATTCACATCTGCTGTGAAGCAACTCTAAACAGTAAAACGTGTCATTGTTCAGTTGAAATCAGTGTTATTGCATCTAGATAGCAGTGGTGTCATCATCTAGCTCAGTTCAGTCCTCATCCAATAGTGTCAGTGGAGTCAGATTCACTTTTCAATTATTTTTTTCCTCATGTCAATTAGGGGTTGATGCTCTCCTAGAAACAAACAAACAAATACACTGTATTCAGTACAATTGTGTTTATTCCATTATTATAAATGATGTACTGATGCTATTGAGAACTGAACTGAGCTGGAGAATGACATGACTCATTTCTACAGAACTGTTTATAACAAATTGCTGAGCCATAGCAGAATTAAATACATACACAGGGTTGTCACTGGTTGGATTGAGATGTTGGTGTTTTATTAGATTAGATTTTAAGATTTTATAATATAATTATAATGTGTTTTATTATAGTAAAAACGTAGTAAAAACAGCATTAAACGAGTTGTTTTGTCTTTCTATAGCCGCTTTTCCACTATCGGGCCGAACGGTTCTAAGAACGGTCAGGTACGGTTCCAGTTGTTTTTCCACGTGAGCCTGGTACGGCGCGGCACGATTACAAACCGTTCTCGGCCCGGAATTCTCGGCACGGTTAGACTACCGTACTGAACCGTGCTGGTAGAGTGCGTGTGCGTGACGTCGCCACTCAGGATCCGTCACTTGTCTGTTGCCTGGCTGCTAGTTTCTCCCTAGCTTGCTAAGCGCGCTATTTTGAGCAATGTAAACACAAATTAGTAATAAAATCTGAAGAAATTTCTGATCATCCTCCATAACGCGCTGGTTATTTACACCTCATATGATATGTAAACACTTGTGTTACCACGGCAACGACTGACGCATTCCACAGAGATCCGTTATCAGCCCCGCTGGAAAACGAAACCGTATCCGTGCTGACTGACCCGGATCGGCACGGAACGGAACGGTTAAGCAAAGAGAACCGTTCGGCCCGATAGTGGAAAAGCGGCTTATCATAAGCACCTTGCACACAGACCCGCGTGCGCTACAAATCAGCACTGAAGCGGCGTTTCCTCTCATCTCAGCGGGTTGAATAAGATATCCGTGAAGTCATTTTACATCTCTCTAAAATTAGTCGACCAGTCTCCAACTTGCCTGATGAACTTCTCTTCCGGAAAAGGTTTTTTCTCTTTTGTAGCACTTGTGAAAGGTCTCGGGGTGTAATGTTATGTCTTTGTGCTTTAATTGTGATAGTTCACATATGAACGATGTTGTCAAACCAAAACGTGTTATACTTTATATCCATCCTGCAGTAGACACTTAGTCTGGTAATACCAAACTCTGCTACTTCGCTTTGCTTCGTAGAGAGAGTCTGGAAGGGCATAATTGACAAGCGTTTTCTTTCTCGTGGGCGGGCACTTGTCTGAAGTTTAAAATCATTGGTGTACCTGGAAGCCAATCACGTAACGGTTGGTTATGACGCATGTTATTCGCCGGCTCAGCCGCCTCGAACTTCCGCTGTAAACACAGGTATGTGGTAAAAACAAAACCATCGAGCGAAATACCGGAGTGAAGATGGCTGTGAACGACTTTTGCAGATTATGTGAAGTAATCTCATCACACATACACAATCACAATTATCGCCTTGCCGGACTTTGGCCTCCCCAGTTTCTCGCTGACGATCGGTAACAGTTGATAAATTAAACTTTTCCCAAAACCTGTCGGGAGTAGGGCCACAACATCACCTCCATTCAAAATGTGAACCAAACACTCTTCTTGTTCGGGCTTCAGTTGGCAAATGCCGGGAATATTCTCCACAAGAGAGCGAATAGCATCCCGTGTCTCCATGTCCGCTGTCGTTTTAGATTTCCCTCACCTAAACTACAATCTTAAATTCGGCGCTTAGCGTCTACGTCATGGCTCTCAGCCCGCCCTCTGTTCGTTGATTGGCCCGGCTGCTGCGGATCCGGAGATAAACTGGGAGATAGTTTGCTATATCAGACTGAGTACAGAAGCGAAATGAAATTGAGTGGAAGTACGAAGTCTGACGTAGTCAGGCTAGTAGACACTACGGAAAAGATGTCGTTACAAGTAATCAGCTGCTCGCGAGACTCGTTGTCAGGACAACGACTGTTGGCGCGAAGGAAGATCTCACGTGCGGGTTATTAATCTATGCGGGTGAAATATTCCATAGGCAAATATTTTTTGTACAAAAATATTTTTGTACGAATATTTTATAGGAAGTCTACGTTACAAAAAATAAAAATAAAAAAACACTTGCCAAGTCTACTGTAACCACAGCACTTGCTACATGCTGCACAATACAGCATAACTGCAGTACAGGGCCTATACAAGAAGACTTTATTGGCAATGAAAAGAACTTCATGCTCTGATTGCCCAGCTATCCAGTGCGTTGTGATTGGCCGAATACCTCAAGCGTGTGACGGAAATGTTACGCTCCTTACCGTATTGTGATGCCGTGTCCCGGCACGATGACACAAAAACAATAAAACCCATTATAAATGAGGCATTTGTTGCATCCAGTGGGGACATAATTACTGATTATAATGACTCATATGGCATTGCACCACGTAAACATAACACCATGTATGCATTTGTGATCGTAGAAACACCAAACAAGCACTACTCCACACTGCTCAAAACTCGTGTTTGAATTGTACACTGCATTGTCATTTTTTGTTCTTTTGTTTTGTATAGAACTCTTCTGATTTAAAATTCAGAAGTATTTTGTATGTTGTTTAGCATGCTCTATTCTGCACTGTCATTTTGTTCTTTTCATTTGGTATGAAAGATTTCTGATTTAAGAATTTGGAATATTGAGAATATCACAAAACATGCCTAAGTGTTATGAGTCATGTGTTTCATACAGATGTTAATGAAGGTGCCCTGTGTGAAGGGGAAAGTGATTAGTGATGTATCTTGTTAGAGCCTCCCTCGCAGTGTTGCCACTAGCAATTTTCTGGCAGTGCATTTGCTGACTTGACTGAAGGAAATTCACTGTGGCTTCACAAATTTCCTCCACCCAGTTGCTGTTACAGAAATCAGCTTTTTTTTTGACAAAAATTGTGCAGAGCACAGCATGTAGTGATCACAGCTGGTCCACATGTGAAGTGGAAGTCACTCCTCTTAAGAAGTACCCTCCATCATGACTTAAGGATACCAAAAAACAATTTCAATACCCACCCTGACTAAAATAAGGTACACACTGAATGACTCTATACTGGGGTCAAATCAGCCGAGTTGATATAGCCTTTCATGGGCCAGTCTAGGAGGGGGCAGGGTCACCAACAATTTGAAGCCTGGTTTCTCCCTCAATGTTCTTGAAAACAGAGGACAAGAGAAAGCTTAATTTATTTTTCATTTGTAGATGTGTGTAGGCAAAATATGTCTTGGTTTTGTCAGCACCACCACAAAGTTGCATTAAAATTACATTTAAATTTAATTTATTAAACCTTGTCAAATAAAATAAAAAAAGTTACTCTGAGCTCCATAGAGGACAAAAATAACTGTCAAAACTGTTTAAAAAAATGTTAGGCTTTAAAGCATTTACATTTTGTCACATTTTAAAGAAAACCCTTGGCAGATTAATGTTGAAGTGAATGTTATAGAGGTTTTAGTTTATGAAATGATTTATGAACATGTTTATATAAATGTGTATTTTATATAACAAGTTGAATTCACAAACTACTAGAAAATAACAGCCAGACATTTATTAAAGTAATTGTTATAAATTTACATTTTGAAACTTTGCCAACAAAATTAAGACTATTACAGTTTTTTTTGGTTTTGTTTTTAAATCGCTAGGTCTAGGACACATTTAACAATACTTTAAGACACTTCTTCAAAACTCTTCACACACTGAGCACATCATCATCTTTGTGAGCTAAACTGTGAATTATTCAACATTAACTCTCTGGGGTCGGCTGTCTCGCCGGCGATACCAGCTCGGTTTTTTTAAGATCAGTGCAAAAGACACTAAAAATACTCTGTTGATTTTGGTCACACAAATAAGTGTTATACATCAATCGAAACTGTTAAGTGTCTACTTTTTTTTGAGTACACTCACAATAACAACACAACTTTGTGCTTTTGGAAAAATTATAAAACAAACAGGGTGTGCTCTCTGTCTTCTCCGTCTCCGCGAACTGTTTTTAGAAACGCGTCACTAAAATGAACTGTAACTCAGCAAATACTTCACACAGAGACATGAGAAATATATCTATAGAAAGCTTGAAGTGTATACTTTGAAATGAAGCAAGTCTTATCGAAAACAAACATTCTGTGATGAAGTAATCTGTATGAAACCAACACGATGTTCATTCTGTCCCGTCTGACTCATTATCTCTAATGTGACCCCGCCCTCGTGCAGCTCGCGCTGTTCATATGTAAATAGCCACGTGGTAAGTGCGCGCGTGCAAACGCCCAACACAAACAAAGAGGAGGTCCTTCATGGCGGCTACTGTTTGTTTCTGGAAGAAGACGCGCTGAGTAAAGGCTGGATTTCCCTCCAAAGAAGAACAAGATTTCATCCAGTAGAGGAGAGCAATCTGATGAGTAAGTAATGTTTCTTTTTTGCATTAGTTACCGTGTTATTGTGACATAAACTTGAACAGATTTACTAACAGTTCATGGGTTTTTCCCGAACGACAACATGATGAATGCGTCTAAGAATGTTTAGACCATGTTTATTATTAATACTCTGTTCACAAATAGATTTTAATAGCGTGCTAAACAATAATAATTCGTTTCTCAGATATAAAATATCATTTTTTATAGTACAAAGTACATAGTTTTACTGTACAAAGCATGCTTGCGTCTGTGGCTACAGAATCATATCATAGACTACTATAAAATCATACATACTAGACTGTATGACTACAAAATCATAGTTGGGTTTTTCCCAAACTATAATTCCTGACTACAGTGTTTGAAATAGTGTAAAACATTTTGAATATGATAGGCAATTCATTGTATTTAAATTTCTTACGGCGCGATGATGTTTTCATGCTCTATATAAAACAATAAAAGTAATATGAGTGTACACTGTAACATGATGAATGCTACGAGTCTAAGTATGTTTAGTACATGTTTATTATTAATAGCCTACTCTGTTCAGAAATATATTTTAATAACGTGCTAAACAATAATAATTAGTTTCTCAGATATAAGATTTCTTTCTCTTTTTTATGATAGTACAAAGCATGTGTGAGACTATAAAAAAAAACTGTGTGAAAAACCCAACTAACTGTTAGTAAATCTGTTCAAGTTTATGTCACAATAAAACGGTAACTAATGCAAAAAAGAAACATTACTTACTCATCAGATTGTTCTCCTCTACTGGATGAAATCTTGTTCTTCTTTTGAGGGAAATCCTGCCTTTTCTCAGTGCGTCTTCCAGAAACAAACAGTAGCCGCGATGAGGATCTCCGCTCTTTGTTTGTGTTGGGCGTTTGCACGCACGCGCGCACGTACCACGCGGTTATTTACATATGAACGGCGTGAGCGGGATCATATTAGAGATAATGAGTCAGATGGGACAGACTGAACATCGTGTTGGTTTCATACGGATTACTTCATCACAGAATGTTTGTTTTCGATAGTAAAACTTCATTTCGAAGTAGACACGTCCATCTTTCTATAGATATAACTCTCATGTCTCTGTGTTGAGTATTTGCTGAATTACAGTTCATTTTAGTGACGCGTTTCTAAAAACAGTTCGCGGAGACGGAGAAGACAGAGAGCGCACCCTGTTTGTTTTATTATTTTTCCAAAAGCACAAAATTGTGTTGTTATTGTGAGTGTACACAAAAAAAAGTAGACACTTAACAGTTTCGATTGATGTATGACACTTATTTGTGTGACCAAAATCAACAGAGTATTTTTTGTGTCTTTTGCACTGATCTTAAAAAAAACGATCTGATACCGTCGACCCCAGAGAGTTAAATGACCAAAACCATATTTCGTAAAATTGTATTGGAAGTGTAATTTATTTTTTTATTTTGACTGAAGTGCCATTTGTTTACATGGAGAGGGCGGGGTTTATGACCTGTACTGCAGCCAGCCACCAGGGGGCGATCAAAGAGCCCGCAGCTTCACTTTTAAAGACAAGTGAGACACACCCGGGTGCGACCATCAAAAAACTACCATTTTGGGACTTTTATGTTGAACTCCATTCAAAGATATGACTTTGCATCATATACCAATTTGCCAAGGACTCATGGAAGCATCAGGCAGGTTTGTAAGTCTCTTTCAAATTTGGAAAAAAATAATCTTTTTAACAGCTGGTATGTAGTTACCACATTTGGATATCATGTGGTATGACCTCAAAAAAAAAACAATGAATAATAAGTTATTACTGCAATTATTTATTTTCATTATAAATTTCATAGTGACCTTTGTGGGAAGCTAGCTTGTAGCGCCTCAGTTCAAGTGGCACATGAACCGATCATCTCTTCATCTTTACTAGTCATAGCACAAAATAAACATGAATGAACATCAGAAGGTATCTTGTTTCAACTGTGAAAAGATGTCAATACACACCATTTTTCAAGTTCAAGTCCACCCACGTTAATTTTCTCTCCTGTCTGGTTTGTTTTTCGGTGTTATAATATGTCAGACTGCCTGGTAATCAAACTCCTGGTGAAAGGCTCAATTGAGCAGCCAATATTGGGCAAAGTACATAAATAACTGGGGCTAAAGAAATGCCTGCAGTTAAATCCACGTAATACTCTTTTCACACATCTCTTTAAATAGATTTTTAACGATATAAGGTATTTTTGTCATTTGGGGCGACCACTCATCACGTGGTGCGACCAATAATAGCAATAACTGTATTAAAATTAAAATTAAATATCTCATTTCTGTGGTTGAAATATGAATCACTGCTACAGTATGCTTAAGTGAATGGTATTTTAAAAACATTTTTATCAGTTTTATGCAGTTTGCAGGAAAAATAAGTCTGTTAAATACATTTAAGGCGGCAACTCTGAAATTATTGAACAAAAATAAGAGATTATTTAAAAAAATTCAAATTAAATGCAAATACTTTGTTTCTAAACACTTTGATTACTGAGAACATTTTTAAAAAATATTAAGCATGTTAAGGAAAATATCTGATTTTAATATAAATCATGGTCGCGCCACATGACGAATTACATCCCATACTACAACAGTTGAACAGCATCACTTCTTGAGTGTTTTAATAAACAGCTGTCACACAGGAAAGAACAGGTATGCCACCAAAAATTACTGTGAATGTAGTACAATTCTCAGTTGATTTTTATATGATCATTAATGGGTTATGGAAGTAATGTCACCTTCCATGGAAATTTAAGTACTTTAAACACTTCATTCAGCAGGCATGCAAGTTTTGGATGCAAGGTATTGTTTGTTAGCTTTGATTTCAGATAATAGGGTCCTCCCTTCGTTACGTAGATGCATAGGACAAATGCATGTTATTGTTATAGCATTTAATAGTAAAATTGGACAGTGAAATGCTCCAAAACTAACACATCCTATGTAATATTTCCAAGAAGGACAATTTACTCAGAGCCTGCTGAATCTCCAAGTAAGACGGAAGCAAAGGCCCACATCTCATGAAACAATGTTGGCTATCCCCAGAAGTATGTCCCTGTGTTTTTTTTTTATTTTCACAGTGTCCTAATGTATAAAATTTAACGGAAGTGGTTGCAAAGCTCTTTATAAACATCTTAAAAATTCCATAGATAAAATGGTCTTTTATTTCTGTAGGATCTCTGCTGTTCGAGCAGGCCGCCACGTGAGACATTGAACATACAGTAGGCCTGGAGAACTAAATTAAACTAATCATCAGAATCACGCGCAGGCATTATCCTGAGGGATTTCCTGTCAGCGTTCTTCTTATCCACTCAGAAGAGAGATAATAATTTACTCAATCAGGAAACGATCTTTTGTATCAAGACTGAAAGAGTCCTTTCGCAACCCAGAGGAACCTCGTGACCGCGATGTATGGATCAGTCTGTCCAACAGGAAAAAGACCATTAGATCAACTGATGCCCTCAGGCCTGCAACACGGGATCTATACAACGTGTCCCATGACTCTCCTGCGTGCTAAACTCTTACCTTTTTCAGGCAAAGAAAAGTGTCAAATAAAGATTTCAAAAAGGGACAATAATTTATTTGAGTTGCTATTGGAGCAAGTGTATCAACAAATAACCTTATTTGATGTTCATGCTCGCTGTCTTGCTTGAAACTTCGGCTTCGACATGGGATCGCTCTGCGAAGCGCCCTCAGCAATATACCATCTGACGAGAATCCATCCATGCCTCCAAAGTTCTGACCAAAGAAACTTTAACACCTGAAGCCTCGCAAGAACTCTAAATAAACTTCAAAGCATTGCCACTCCGCGCAGTCGACCACTTACAGCAGGGCTTTCCCAGTGACGCAACGCAATGACGACATCAGAGGCCTCGGAGATTCCCTTCGACCACGCAGAGACCCACGAGGAAAACAACAGATCGCCTGTCAACTCAGAGCAAGTAACAACTATCTTCATGTCTCACTGAGCTGGTCTTAATCTTTAAAAGTAAAGATAAGGTTTTCTGCCCGTGACCTGCCCCAGGCTAGATCTTTCTGAAATAGCAAAAGAATGCTAGACTTGAACTTTCTTTAAATTCCTGAACGTTATATGTGTATGTGTGTGTGTTTTGTTATTTAGTTTAGCTCATGTATCCTAGGTTAATAGAATAGCAATAAACCCGGTTCATTTTACAGAGCAGAGTTTGCGTCTTTGTACTTGTTCAGTTACTGCCTTGAGCTGTCGAGCCCCGTGCTACCGTGCTCGAAATTGATAAATTACTATTTTGTTTGTTTTTATTGTTGGCCACGAGTTAAGATAAACTAAATTGTTAAGATATGCTGATTTTAAAGATAATCGTCGTTAATAAGGTATAAGAATTGGATTAACAAATTCGATCAAAACCAACCCAAGTCTTTAATAATTCCCTAAAATCTGAAATAAGAGTTAATAAAATTATTACATTTCCATTACTTGTTTTACTCTTTTCAACAGTGGATGCACAACATAACACCTTTGGAGGTCAACATCAACAACACAGAATCCATGAATATTCACAGACCTGTGGACATATGTTGAGGCGTAGGTGCTAATGTTTTGAAAACTTTATATCTGAATGTGTACAACTAGGAAGTTGAGTTTTTGCCCTGTTGCTGGGCAAGACAAACACAGTCCTGTCAATTACAGAACAAATGTTAGAAGAACTATATGTTGCCCTGAAATACCAACTCCAGCATCTGGAAATACGTGAATAATTTGTTCTGATTTTGAATGTCCAAGTGACACTTTTAAAATGTCGTAGTAGTTATCAACAGGTTAAATGCTTAATGACAGTGTATTGATACCCCAAGGGTGCAATTCAGGTTACGACACCATTGTCATTGTAAGTAATGCATCAGAATTTAAGTAAGCTTTCAGATGATCATTACCCTTGTCATTGTAGAGAAAACAACAGACACTTGGTAGTACAAACAACAGGGGCACACCTGATGGCGTAATTCAGAATGTAATGCAGTTTTCCTGCACAAATCCAATAAGCACAAATGTTAACATTTACTTTCAAAGCTGAAATCCATCTCTAGAGTGTAATTAAAATAATCTCTTTCTTCTGTAATAAGGTCTGATTGTTGCTGATTAATTTGTGATTAATCACAGGCTGTGATTAATCACAAATTTAAAATAGTAGGATTTACCTGTAAATGTGTTGAAAAAGAAATGCATGAAACTAGTTTAAGGAAACAGAACCTTTCACACTTCCGCCAGGTATGAGACATAATCCTTATTATTATTTTATCATAATTTTTTTGTTTTTATTCAGCCATTATCAGCATTTATATTGGCAATAAAACGTTTACCAAGCCACATCGCTTCAATCCCAGTATACATTTACCCAACTATTATCAAAAGTATTTCTAAATAAATACAACAAACATTTTCTTGCGACCTTATGAAGTATTATGACAAAATGCATTATGAAGAAGAATTGGACCTGTTCTGCAGCTGCATTAGAGCTAACATTAGCATCATGCTACATAAGACAATTTATGAGATTAATAATACACTTTTACTCAGAACTCACTTCAAACCACCATCGAGTGTTTGTAATAACTTCCTTTTGCGATCACATGTGGAATTTGGTCGTTTACTGTTGTTAAAATATGCTATTTATAGCCTTTTATATCGCTGCACAAATTAGCATTTCAGATGTACACATTCAATCTTAAGTAAATCAACATACAGACCATATCTATCGTAATCGTGTGTTTATTATCCTTTATAATCTATAGTGGCTGTTTTCATGTTTATTTCAGCTGCTCTGCTGAAACTCACGTTGTTTGTGATGTTACAACCGCCTCTCTGTTCTTAAGTTGCCAGGGATACATTCCAAATGTAATACACATTAGTAAAAGGATCTATTTTCATTTTTATTTGTCTATATACACTTTGGGCGGCCGTGGTACATTAAATAAGTAGCCCAAAAAACCGCAACCCACAGCTCTGTAATTTTTTCTCGCGACTGTATTTTCAAAATAGCCCACTTGTGCCGTTACCCTGGCGACACTGGTTCTGTACCCTCATCACACAATGATAGATAACCTTCCGCGCTGCGATGATGGGAAGAAGTTAGGGTCAAACCTTATCAAACGATTAATCTGCGTTAAAAAAATATTAACGCGTAAAATTTTTTGGATTAATCGCATGCGTTAACGCGTTTACGTTGACACCCCTAATTTTGAGATATGAATTCCAAAATTCATATAAATTTTGTTTTGTTGTATTTTTTTCACAGGTGATAACAGGCTTCATGACAGTGAACATCGGTATCAAGGTAGTGTGGTGGTGTGATTGATTCTAGAGTTGGTGAATCTTCTGTCAGAGACTGTGTGAACAAAGTCACGCACAGGTATGTATATACCTTGCATTGTTTGTGTGTTTTGCTGCATAATATTTCAGTAAATTATATATATGATTGCCACAATAATAAACCCAGCCTTTGATATTACTTGAATTCAGGATTTAACCTGTCACATACACCATTATATCTCCTTATATACCTGCCTGTTTTTTTTTCTCAGAAGTTTTAAGATGTACGTACTAATTCAGACAGTCAGCCAGACTGAAAACAAGAGATCAAAACATAATTTCAGTGTAAGCCATGAATGACAGTCATTAACAGACAAAATGGGACCTGTTCTGCAGCTGCATTAGAGCTGAGTGGTTGTCGAAGTGTATGTTTTAACATTGCATGCAATTGCCACGCTGCACATTACTGTTAAGAGTGTTGGAAGAGTTGTCTGGAGCACCTTGGCAGGAGAAACATTGGCACTTGCTGATGGCATTGACAGTGGGATGTGTTTAGCTGCAGTTTATTTAGAAATTACAACTGGTAACAGTACATTGAACAACTTGCCAATTGTTCGTGTAACTGTAGACTTCACAGCATCTAGAAGGGAATGATTGTCAAAGTCTGTTTCAGAGAAGAGGCTCCGTCTTGAAATAAGCAGCATAAAAGAGCTGATCCAGTCTGGAGGTGTCCAGCAGATTCTCTGGTCCTCCCACATTACAGCTTCTAAAGACTCTTAGTGAAGGAGTATGGAAACACGACTAAGTTGAAAATGTGCCTGTGATGTAGATATACAGTATCTCACAGAAGTGAGTACACCCCACACATTTTTGTAAATATTTTATTATCTTTTCATGTGACAACACTGAAGAAATGACACTTTGCTACAATGTAAAGTAGTGAGTGTACAGCTTGTATAACAGTTTAAATTTTCTGTCCCCTCAAAATAACTCAACACACAGCCATTAATGTCTAAACCGCTGGCCACAAAAGTGAGTACACCTCTAAGTGAAAATGTCCAAATTGGGCCCAAAGTGTCAATATTTTGTGTGGCCACCATTATTTTCCAGCACTGCCTTAACCCTCTTGGGCATGGAGTTTCCCAGAGCTTCACAGGTTGCCACTGGAGTCCCCTTCCACTCTTCCATGGTGGATGTTAGAGACCTTGCGCTCCTCCACCTTCCGTTTGAGGATGCCCCACAGATGCTCAATAGGGTTTAGGTCTGGAGACATGCTTGGTCAGTCCATCGCCTTTACCCTCAGCTTCTTTAGCAAGGCAGTGGTCGCTATCATGTTGGAATACTGCCCTGCGGCCCAGTCTCCAAAGGGAGGGGATCATGCTCTGCTTCAGTATGTCACAGTACATGTTGGCATTCATGGTTCCCTCAATGAACTGTAGCTCCCCAGTGCCGGCAGCATTCATGCAGCCCCAGACCATGACACTCCCACCACCATGCTTGACTGTAGGCAAGACACACTTGTCTTTGTACTCCTCACCTGGTTGCCACCACACACGCTTGACACTATCTGAACCAAATAAGTTTATCTTGGTCTCATCAGACCACAGGACACGAGAGCACTCATACGTCTATTTCCCAAACACAACCTCTGGATGTGCCGCTGAGCACGTGCACTCAACTTCTTTGGTCAACCATGGCGTGGCCTGTTCTGAGTGGAACCTGTCCTGTTAAACCGCTGTATGTTCTTGGCCACCGTGCTGCAGCTCAGTTTCAGGTTCTTGGTAATCTTCTTATAGCCTATGCCATCTTTATGTAGAGCAACAATTCTTTTTTTCAGATCCTCAGAGAGTTCTTTAACCTTGAGGTGCCATGTTGAACTTCCAGTGACCAGAGTGAGAGCGATAACACCAAATTTAACACACCTGCTCCCCATTCACACCTGAGACCTTGTAGCACTAACGAGTCACATGACACCGGGGAGAGAAAATGGCTAATTGGGCCCAATTTGGACATTTTCACTTAGGGGTGTACTCACTTTTGTGGCCAGCGGTTTAGACATTAATGGCTGTGTGTTGAGTTATTTTGAGGGGACAACAAACTTACACTGTTATACAAGCTGTACACTCACTACTTTACATTGTAGCAAAGTGTCATTTCTTCAGTGTTGTCACATGAAAAGATATAATAAAACATTTACAAAAATGTGAGGGGTGTACTCACTTCTGTGAGAGATACTGTATATGTATGTTCCTCTTTGAGAGTTTTGTCCCTTTTGTCCCGTCCCCCCCCTTCCTTGATATATATATATATATATATAAAAAGAAGAAGAAAAAGAGGGGAGATTAAGTTGAGTTTGCTCTATGTCCACTTGGGGGCAATGAAGTTCTTGGTTTTAGGGAGAGCGTTCATGTTTTTCCTGCAGTTTGTGAGCAGGCGAGTTGGTGTGATGACTGTGAATCAAGGTGCCGAACCGAAGTCCTTTTTTGTTATTATTATTACGGTTTAACATTTAGTTGCTTAATTTAGTTATAAAAGATTAAAAACGTAATCAAATACAGGTTTGACATACTGCATGTTAATGAAACGAAGGGAGCGTGAGGAGTTGGATTCAAATGCAAGGCTTTATTATTAAGAGCATGGTCAGAACAGGCTAAATCAAAACACCAGCAAACAGTAATATCCAAGGCACAGGCAAAAGAGTAATCCACAGGACAGTCAATGGTCAGGGCAGGCAGCAAACAATCGTAAAAACCGGATAAACATTCCAAGAACCAAAAACACAAGGGTAAAACAAGGAAACAAAGGCAGGAACACGGAAACTAGAAAATGTACAGGCTAACAATCACCAGCGATGAGTTTGAGTGTGTGTGCATCTTTTATAGTCCATCTAATATGAGGCCGCTTTGAACTGGTAATGAATGCTGATGAGTCCGGGCAAAGGATTATGGGAAATGGAGTCCTGAGTGAATGGCAAAGGTACAGGATGGAGTGCCCTCTAGAGGAGCTCATGGGCACTCCAGCTGGTGACAGTTACATTGTAGGAATGCTTACATCAAACACACAGTCAGTTTGAATTAGAAAAAAAACCTTGAAGAAACAATTTAACACATTTTAATGCTTTCACAGCACAAACTATCTAACCAACAGACTTTAAACAAACACTTTGAACAACTTCTCAGGAATTAAAAAGAAAAAATTACACCATTTTCTGACTTAGTTTTATGTTACATTTAGAAAGTGTATCAAATGTGTGCTGCAAATATGTATTAATTATTTCTAGCAATAAGCTGTTGTAGCAAAAGGTTTGTAATTATTGCACAAAATCTTTATGTTTAGCAGCCAAGGTGATGTAAAACACTAATTAAATATTAAGCTAATAACTATTTAATAATAACCAAATATGCTAAATACCAATTGTGTTGATCATCATCAAGTCAATCAGAATCAGAAGCGAAGGAAAGCAATCTGAATACAGCGCCATTTACTGGCCATAATGGATAAATATATACATTATGTACAAAGCATGATCAAAAATCATTATATTTTTAGAATAACATGACAAATTCATCATGTTTATGTCTATAATTTTACTTTGATTTTTCAAGGTCAACCTTACCACAATTTTAAACAGATTCACATAATGTGATTTATAGTGTCTAATCTTCAACAAAACTAGCTCAGATCATGTTCAAGCCACTTTGTTATTGCTATTAGTGTATTTGGGCATGCAATTGTCACATGTTTATTATAGTGTTTAAGTTGTTCATAAGCTTGTTTTTTCTCTTATTATAACTGTTATAATGAACTGTGAAGCTCTAAACATCTGTCGCTCTGCTGTTTAGGATGCGATTCAAGTCAAGTCAAGTCAAGTTGAGCTTTATTGTCATTCCGCTACATGCGGGGGCATACAGTGGAACGAAATGTCGTGCCTCACAGGACCACGGTGCTACATAAATACAGGCATACAGCAATGAAGTAAAACAATATAAACCTATACACAACTATCCTACTGATAGATTTTGACTATAAATATACTATCTATAAAAAGTACCTATACAAACTAAAAAATACAAACTATACAAACTATACGAATGCTTCAGATAAATACTGTACATGTGCAAGGAGAAACATTGAGTTCAAGCAGCTGGCTGGGGAACAGTGCAGGATGATTTGTAGTGCATGAGCATGTAAACATACATATATTACTGAGTTCTTTTTGTGGGATTTGTGTACACACAGCAGTGTGTGTGAAAAGTGACTAGTGCGCATAGAGGAGGAGAGTGTGCTACTACAGGTGGTTTGTACAGGCCCACTCACCTGTGTGTAGCACACTTGAATTGCACGTTACATGTTTCAGGAGGTAGGGGTTTGTATGGGGGTTCAGAGAGGCGGGGTGATTTGAGTTCAGGGCTCTCACAGCCTGGGGGAAAAAGCTGTTGAGCAGTCTGGCAGAGCGGGCTCTGATGCTCCGGTACCGTCTTCCTGATGGTAGGAGCTGGAAGAGACTGTGGGAGGGGTGTGTGGAGTCCTTCACGATACTATTGGCTTTGCTGGAGCATCGTGTGAGGAAAATATCCAGGATGGAGGGGAGAGGGGCACCGATGATCCTTGCAGCTGTGTTCACTGTCCGCTGGAGTGTCTTGCGGTCTGCTGCAGTACAGTTCCCGTACCAGACAGTGATGCAGCTGGTCAGCACACTCTCAATGGTGCCCCTGTAGAAGGTGGTGAGGATAGGTGGAGGGAGACTTGCTCTTTTCAGCCGGCGGAGAAAGTGTAGGCGCTGTTGTGCCTTCTTGGAGAGTGACATGGTGTTGGTGGACCAGGTGAGATCCTCTGTGATGTGCACCCCCAGGAATTTAGTGCTGCTGACTCTCTCCACAGTCGAGCTGTCGATGGTCAGTGGGGGGTGATCAACGGAGTTCCTTCTGAAGTCCATCACAACCTCCTTTGTCTTACTCACATTGAGGGACAGGTTGTTAGTGCCACACCATTCCGCCAGCTGTGCCACTTCCTCTCTGTAGTGCGTTTCATCGTTGTTGCTGATGAGACCTACCACTGTTGTGTCATCAGCGAACTTGATGATGTGGTTGGAGCTGGACTTGGCAGTGCAGTCGTGGGTCAGCAGCGTGAAGAGCAGCGGGCTGAGCACACAGCCTTGTGGGGCACCTGTGTTCAGTGTGGTAGTGCTCGAGGTGTTGTGGCCGACACGGACTGACTGAGGTCTTCCGGTTAGAAAGTCCAGGATCCAATTGCAGAGGGAATTGTTAAGGCCCAGCAGGTTGAGTTTATTTATGAGCTGTTGTGGGATTATAGTGTTGAATGCTGAGCTGAAGTCAATGAACAGCATTCTAACGTAGGAGTCTTTATTTTCTAGGTGGGTAAGAGCCAGGTGGAGGGTGGAGGAAATTGCATCGTCTGTAGAGCGGTTTGGATGGTATGCAAACTGGAGCGGATCGAGTGTGTTGGGGAGGCTGGTTTTGATGTTGTGCATGACTAACCTCTCAAAGCACTTCATTATGATTGGAGTCAGTGCTATGGGACGGTAGTCATTTAGACAGGACACAGGTGATTTCTTTGGTACTGGTATGATTGTTGTGGATTTGAGACATGTGGGGACGACTGCCTGTCTCAGCGAGGTGTTGAAGATATCTGTTAGGACATCTGTCAGCTGTGCAGCACAGTCTTTCAGTACACGGCCAGGTATGTTGTCGGGACCCGCAGCCTTGCGTGGGTTGATCCTAGATAGGGTCTTCCTTACGTCGGCTGGAGACAGACAGAGCGCCTGGTCGTTGGGAGGTGTGGGCAGTTTTGTGCAGGTGTGTCATTCTGCATTTCAAACCGTGAGTAAAAGTGGTTGAGTGTATCTGGGAGGATGTGTCGTCATCACAGGCCTGTGGCGGGGCTTGTAGTCTGTGATGGTCTGAATAGCTTGCCACAGGCTCCGTGTGTCACTGCTGTCTGTGAAGTGATTGTTGATTTTTTGAGCATATGACCGTTTTGCATTTTTGATGCTGCGGGACAGATTGGCTCTTGCTGTTTTGAGGGCTGCTTTATCTCCTGATCTGAATGCTTCATCTCTGGACTTTAGCAGCCCACGAACCTCTGCTGTCATCCATGGCTTCTGGTTGGCGCGTGTGGTGATGGTCTTGGTGACTGTCACATCATCAGTGCACTTTTGGATGTAAGCAGTCACTGTTTCAGTGTACTCCTGCAGGTCTGTGTGGTTGTTGTAGGTGGCCGCCTCTTTAAACATGTTCCAGTCTGTGTCCTGGAAGCAGTGCTGAGGTGGCATTGTCTGGCCATACACCTTGATCTGTTTGTGAACCGGTTTGGCCAGTTTCAGGAGTGGTCTGTATGCTGGGATTAGCATAACAGAGATGTGGTCTGAGTACCCGAGTTGGGGGCGGGGTTCGGCTTTGTATGCGCTCTTAACTGTTGTGTAAACAAAGTCCAGTGTGTTATTTCCCCTTGTTGCAAAGTTCACATGCTGGTAGAACTTTGGCAAAACTGTCTTTAAGTTTGCGTGGTTGAAGTCACCGGCTATGATGAAAAAGCCGTCAGGGTTATTTGTTTGTTGTTCGCTGATGCCGCTGTACAGCTCGCGAAGCGCGTCCTTAGCGTTTGCACACGGGGATGTAAACCGCGACAATAACAATGGCCGTGAACTCCCGCGGCAGATAGAACGGTCGACACTTCACAAACATAAACTCCACCAGCGATGAACAGTGTTTTGTCACTACCCCAGCATTGTTACACCATTCTTTGTTGACGTACACACACAAGCCACCGCCGAGTCTTACCAGACAGTGATTAATCTCTGTCCGCGGTAGCAGGTTAGTCCGATGCAGCTGAATGGCGGAGTCCGGGATGTTGTCGTTCAGCCATGTTTCAGTGAAAACAAACACACAACAATCCCTTGTCTCATGCTGTGTAGATCGACTGAGTTGAATTAAGTCCAGTTTGTTTTCCAGAGAGCGAACGTTTGAGAGCATGAGTGTTGGAAGAGCCGGTCTTGTGGGGTTTTCCCTCAGCCTAGCTCGTATACCTCCGCGCTTACCGCGCTTCCGTCCTCTCTCACACCGCTTGCGACGCCGCCTTGTGCGGGTAGCGACAGTAGGCGAGGCCGCGGTCTCGAGGTCCGGCTCCAGCAGTAAACAAAGGCCTCGTAGCTTCTCAGTAGCCGCCGGCGAGAGTTGATCTTTGTATGCGTTGCCGATATCCAAAAGTCTTTGGCGAACATATATGAGTTTTGGAGTGATTTCCTTATGAACTAGCGGTAAATTTACACTATTTGGAGACGAACAGACAACATTAAAAGACAAAAAAGCACCGTCTTTGGGACCTGGAGCAGCCGCTGCGACTGATCGCGCCGCCATCTTGGATATGAGATTGATGGTTCTTCTCTTGCTGTTTGTCACTATGATACTCAGCAATGGATTAAATAACAGCAACAACTATCAACCTGAAACCAGCCTTCTTTCTAACCAATCAACACCTTGTCAGAGATTTCAGTATAACAGTGCATTTAATACTTTTATAAGCAAACACATTCTCTTACTTGATTTTGACACAACACAGCTGCCCTATTGGGGATATTACCTATCAGTAATGGGATTTTGTGATAGAACTAAGCAACAACCGTTCTTCCATAGAGTCGATACCCATACCATTATGAGAATCTGCAATGGAGGAGGCAACCTGTGCATCAGTAAAGAAAAGTTTGGTAACACTTTAAAATAGGGAACACTTATTCAGTATTAACTACAACTTTTCCCTCAATAAATTCCTAATTTGCTACTTATTAATAGTTAGTAAGGTACTTGTTAAGTTTAGGTATTGGGTAGGATTAAGGATGTAGAATAATGTCATGTAGAATAAGGCATTAATATGTGCTTAATTACTACTAATAAATGGCTAATATTCTAGTAATATGCATGCTAATAAGCAACTAGTTAAGAGACCCTAAAATAAAGTGTTACCAAAAGTTCTTAGTGTATGTTGTTCAAAACGTTTGAGAAATGGAGAGTGTAAAGTTCAAGTTCAGATTGAGCGCTCTTATGTTACTGTTGCTTGTGAGGCCATTGAAAAAGTTTGTTTGTCCGTCTGGTCAGATCTGCAAACATTAGATAGGGCTTACCGAAGAATCAAGTAGAACGTTAAAGTGATAGTTCACTCAAAAATGAAGTTGCTGGTCCCCACTGACTTTCATAGTATGTGGGAATAAAAATACTATGGAAGTCAAAGGGGACCAGCATCAGATTGGTTCCCCACATTCTTTAAAACATCATCTTTTATGTTCCATAGAGGAAAGAAATAAGTTTTGAAATAACTTGAGGGTGAATAAATTATGACATAATTTTAATTTTAGGTGAACCATCCCTTTAATTCAAGTAAGTTCTACTTCATATTAATAGGATATTTTCTAAGCATCATAAATTTCAAACACGCTTAAAAGCTTCACTGACTAACAATACCACAGAGATGTTATAATGGGAGTGTACAACTAAAAATGCTGCATAATCTTAAAGATGCAAAATTTTCCCTGATGACAAGAAATGCTTGTGGTGCATTTTCCTAGAAACAAGGTGTATTTTCACAGCTTCCTCTTTTCAGCCCAATAAATAGCAGTCCAGTGAACATCTCTGACACTGCTGATGCTTTCTGAACGACAGCTCAGACTGTACAAGAATCTCTCATTTACACACTCAAGAACAGCGCAAAGGTAAATCTGCATTTGTACAATCCTGAAATTCAGATACAGTATGATCCTGTTGCATCTTGTTTACTCATCACATTTTAATCTAGGGCAGCTTCTCTGAGAGTGTAGTTAAGTTAGAGTGAGTTTAGTAATAGAAGATGTATCTTTCTTGACTTAACCAGAATAAACATTATAGCCATTATATATTGTATTATATTGCAGCAAATATGCTGATGACAATCACAAACTGTCTGCATGGGAAGAAAAACTGTTAAAACCATCTCACACATCTAATCTTTGCAAGTGAGACTTATTAAACAGATAGAAGTTTTTTTTGGTTCTCAGAAACTAAACAGATAATTATTTCACTGCTGAAAAAAAAAAAAAACAATAGACACCATCACAAAATTTGTAATGGTTTTACTGGTTATAATGGGACTTGTATTGGTTTTAATGGAAACTGTAATGGACCGTGTGGGTTTCTACTGGTAATTGGCTTCTATTGGTGGCTTGTTAAAACCACTAAATCCTAATGGAAAATGTCCCAAAACACACTACAGAAACCCAGTTTTTAATGGTTAATAGTTGATGGTTTGTAATGTTTGTAATGGTATTTGTAGTGTAAACCATTATAATTTCTGTGATGGTTTCTATTGTTTTGTTTTTTTTCAGTTATGACATTGTTGCACGTTATAATTAATTCAGTAAACATTTCTGTCACACTTTGTTGAAAATGTAAGTTTAAAAAAATGTTTTTTTACGAAATTGACTTTCTGTTGATCTGTGAATACAATGTGTATCTGTTTTCACATTTCATTAAGCACCATAAGAAATTTCAGCTGTCAAAATAATAATCAGAAACATTTCTTGAGCAGCAAATCAGCATATTAGAATGATTTCTGAAGGATCATGTGACACTGAAGAGTAATGGTCAGTCAAAATGAACTTTTGACTCGGAAACAATTATATCTGAACAGAGATTCAAACAGAAAACAATTATTTTTTAATGTTTTAGACTGTCTTTATTAAATAAATGCAGCATTGGTAAAAAGAAGAATCTTCTTTCAGAAATATTAAACAAAAATGATCCCCTTTTCTCCTGTTTGTCTCAGCATGAGATCAGCGGCTCCTCTCTTGCTCCTTTTTATTCTGGCTCTCAGTGATGCAGCAGAGTGTCAGAGCTTTCCTGAATTTAAGAGGAAACACATTCTCCCCACTCAGTTTAAAACCAAGGATATACGTGCTTGGAGGAAGCATCTATTGAAGAATAAACTCTGTGAAAGAACTGAAACACAATCGTTCATCAAGAGCAGTGAGGAAAATATCAAACAAATCTGTAATGGCTCTGGTGAAAAAAAAAATAACTATACCAAAAGTACAGATCTCTTTGAAGTGTACATTGTTAAAAGCTCTAAGGGAATAGAACCGAAGTGTATTGTTGAGAACTGTACTTCAGGCAAATATAATGTTATTGTTAAATGTGAAATGTATCTACCTGTGCATTATCATGGTCAATACATTGATATGAACACAAGCCCACAGCCTTGCTTTTGAAAGAGCGTGATCTGATTTCATCACAGTGGGAGTGAAGATCCAAAGAGGAGGCTTTAAAATGTTGCTTTTAACCATTCATTAAAAATGGTGTTATGCCACATGTTTAAATTGGATATAAATTCAAAAGCATCTTCTTAATAAAGTGTTTTTTTTGTTGATGTTTTTTTTTTTGAAGAGCAGTTTTGTAAAATGTACACGTATCAAATGTACAAACTGAATCCAATGTAAGTCACTTTAATAAAAGCATCTGCCAAAAACATAAATGTATTGTTACTGTTATCTTCAATGTATAACATACTGAAAAATGATGTCAAGTAACTCCTTAGAGCAGGGGTGTCAAACTCATTTTCACTGAGGGCCACTTCAGCTTATGGCTGCCCTCAAAGGGCCAGTTGTAACTGTAAGACTGTACAAATGTTACTACTCCTTAACATATGTGACCCTGGACCACAAAACCAGTCTTAAGTCGCTGGAGTATATTTATAGCAATAGCCAAAAATACATGGTATGGGTCAAAATGATCGATTTTTCTTTTATGCCAAAAATCATTAGGATATTAATTAAAGATCATGTTCCGTGAAGATATTTTGTAAATTTCCTACTGTAAATATATCAAAACTTAATTTTTGATTAGTAATATGCATTGCTAAAGATTTAATTTGGACAACTTTAAAGGCGATTTTCTCAATATTTAGATTTTTTTGCACCCTCAGATTGCAGATTTTCAAATAGTTGTATCTCGGCCAAATATTGTCTGATCCTAACAAACCATACATCAATGGAAAGCTGGTTCTGTAGTCCAGGGTCACATATTGTTAAATAACTGTCTCTTTATTTATTACTTATTTACACTACAAAAGTTTTTGAACAATAAGATTTTTTATGTTTTTTTAAAGAAGTCTCTTCTGCTCACCAAGCCTGCATTTACTTGATCCAAAGGACAGCAAAAACAGTAAATTTTTAAAATATTTTTACTATTTAATATAAGTGTTTTCTATTAGAATATATTTTAAAATGTAATTTATTCCTGTGATTAAAGCTAAATTTTCAGCATCATTACTCCAGTCTTCAGTGTCACATGATCCTTCAGAAATTATTCTAATATTTTGATTTGCTGCTTAAAAAACATCTATTATTAGGGGTTCAACCCTATTGTAACTGTAAGGATTTTTAAACATTTTTATTATTATTATTTTCCGGTAAAACTGATCATGCAGCCCAAACCGTAAGGCCTAGAGAGCTAATACTTGATCAGATCATAGCAGTATTGCTCACTACTCAAATCCAAAGGCTCACCCCAATCAGACAAAAGGGGGCGCTACAGCGCAATAAAACTAAATTTTCAGACATTTTTGGCCTTAGCTCGTACACCGTTTGTCATAGACTCAAACATTTTACATCCTTGCAATCCTTGGGTCAACATGAACAAAAATGAATTTGCTCTACGAAGTCCGGTTTTTCCGCAAAATTGAGTTCTGTCCGAAACCTACTTTTGCGAACTAGTCCTAGGTTTTTCGTAGCTATAACTCTTGAACGGAATGAGATATCTTCACCAAACTCGGTACACATGTGTATGAGCTCAATCTTTGGTCAAATAAAAAAAACATTGGGCAGCTCTGCCACTATAAGATGGAAAAAACTTAAAAACAACTATAACTTCACAACCGTTGGTCCGATTGACTTGAAAATTGGTATGCAGTGTCTTTGTCCGAAGTTGCACAAGTGTCTATGAGGACATTCGCGTATCTAAAAAAACATGGCTGCCATTAGCCAAAATTTTAAGCACCTATTTGACAAGGTTAATGGAGGTCGATTGGAACGAAACTCGGTGGGCATGTTCGACTCATGGCCCTAAAGGTCTGTAAGAATTTTGAAAGAAATCAACCACTAATTGGCGCTAACAAGTTTTATGGTTCTGTAATCACGTGGTGTTTCACACATCCACACAATATGCATATCATTTGATAGATCTCCTCATAATGAGCAACTTTGCCTCAAGAATCATTGCTGTCAATCAAATTGTTCATTAAATATTCACAAATATGTTAAAAACCTACTTTTGCGAACTAGTCCTAGGTTTTTCGATCAAACCACTGCAGTAATATTCTATGGACTCTCTAAATCAATAATTATCAAAAAAAAAATTATTTTGTCCTTTGGTTAGCTATAACGGGCTCATTATGGGGCGTGGTCAAATATGCTGAAAAGCCTATAAAACCTAAAGGAAAACTCAAAACTTTACGAAAGTTGGTGAAAACATGTGTCAGATTACTCTTAAAGGTGCAATAGGAGATCTGGGAAAATGCTAACTTTAGCCTGATAGTACTGAAAGTGAACGTCCCACCCTCCCTGCTAATCGCCGTCCAAAGCCACGTCTCCTAAAGGCATGAACGTGCATGGACCAGACGACCTGACACTACATTACTACAACAGAACAGATCATGAGTCATTCACCAGTGAGAAAACTGTATAGTAGTTATTAACAGTACTACAATACCAAACTTAAAAAAATAAAGAAAGAAAAATTAACTTTTTCGAAAACGGAATTAAATGCACCTTTTTTCCGGTTGTGTATCTAGCAAAACTTGTAAATGGAATAATATTTCTTGCATGTCAGGGTTTCCACGATGACAATATGCTTGGCCCTGTTGATGTTTTTATGGAGACAAGTACCTTGTCTGATGTGAGCGTACAGGCAGACACAGGCCGGCGAGGTCGTGCTAGGGGGCAGCTACCACGAAGGGTCATATGTAGGGGCTGCAGAGGACAGGGCTGGCGTGGTCGGAGTAACGTTACCGTACAAGGAGCATTAGGACTCACACTAGATGATGCACGTCATGTTCAAGATCTGCAAACTAGACTAATTGCAGAGTAACTGTATAACATTGTTTATGAATACTTTATTGAAACATCAACAGTAACTACTGTAACATCTCTATTTGTGGACAGTTATACTTTTATTTTTGCTTTTTTACCTGTCATGCTCTGTGTACACACAATTTCTCTTATAAAACTAAGCTGTATTTATTAAAAACTATAAAAATGATTTTAACTAATGTTTTGCCTTGCAGGCCAGAATTCAACAAATGAGTTTACAACAGTGCTGTCATATTCTGGAGATTTGTCTTGCCCGGGACCCCAGTCAGATGTTTGACATCATGCATCTCACAGCTTCAGATGCTCCTCCAGCTGGCCCTCCTCTCTCTGGTCAGCCTAGTTGGTGTGTCTGCACTAACTGCAAAGAGATACCATCTGACTTAGAACGTAAGTGTTGTGGGCAACAACAGCAACACTGCATCTCCAGACTCCCCCATTTGGAGGCCTATATTTTACAAGAGGGGGTACTACGCTTAGCCAGACGTATCTGGACTGATATCCGAGCTGTTCCTGATGCTGTGGAGGCTGGGGAGAGCAATAGGCAGTTCCGTTATGCTGCTTGCCATCAGTTTGTTGTGTGCCAATATGGGGCACTGGGACAGGGTCACAGGGTGGTCATTCCCAGCTGCTGCGTATGGACATTACAGGATCGTTTCCCTGACCCTCATGGACAGTATCAGGGTTATGTTCCACAAAGATTGTAAAATGTTACAGAGATAATGTAGTTGATGTGTTCAAAAAACAAAATAATTTATGTAACAATACATAATGTAGACACTTGACATAAGTATTTGTACAAATTCCCTTTATTTTTTTAACTAAGTGCTCTTTCCTAACAAATTTGTTACTTCTTGTGTGGCACTTGTAATTTTTTATAATAAAGAACTATTTTATTATCTTGACATTTCAATGAAACAATTTATGTACATGCGCAACAATCAAAAATACAATATAACAATGATGATCCAAATAAACATCTTAAATGTTTACATATACTCAGTACATTATAAACACAGCAAACTGTATGTATATGCTCACCAGAGGTTGTCAAATTTGGTCATGTAGAGCCACTGTCCTACAGTTATTTATTTATTTATTTATTTTTTACATTATAATTAACTTCTTATTGTGTGTTTTATTACAGTGTTATGGTGTAAAAAAAATTATATTTAGTCATGTAAGTTGGATCCTAATTTGAGTATAACACTGCAGACATGTGGATCTTGAAGGCTAGCATCCCTGATGTAAAGTAATAAAGATAGTGCTGGATGACTGCTGAAGTTGTGCATGTGTCCTCACATGCGTTGCCAGCGCTGTCTACAACTGGTTTTAAAGGGACTGTCCTGCAGAAAGAGGTTTTCACAATTGTATTGTCAATTACATATCAGTTTACATAAACACATTAAAAACACTGACTAGTTGCAGCAAAGATGACAGCATAACACAATTGGCAGTAACACAAAAGAGTAGTTGTAAAACATTTCAATATTTCAATGATTATTGAATCCTTCATGTCATGGGCCAGAACAAAGAAACTAAATCAGCTCACCTGTCCCTCTGCTGAGTTGCGTCTGCAACAACTCCTGGGTGCTTGGGGCATGGCCACCAGACAGAACATCAAGTAGACGTGGATCACCTGGCCTTCGGGATCTTCTCAATGGCATTTCTTCAGTTCCGGATAACTTCTTCATCAGGATAGCACTCTGCAGGTCTGCTATGTAACTGTAGTCCTTCTCTACTTTATGTGCGTATAACGTTAGAGTTGTTATAGTCCAAGCCTTCAAGCATGGTGCGAGCTGAGTACACAGGAGGTGAGAAACAGAATCTCTTGCTAGCATACATAAGTATATGGTTGTGAAATGACTCAAGCTCGGAAGTAGACCTGTGGACAAAAAGGAAAGAATGCATTATATTTCAGGTTGTTGATTTGCAATCTCAGAACATATAATGGCAACACATTGAAATCTCCATGAACTATCTGCATAGGGCAGTCAGTAGTGCATAGAACTTTACTGTCAAACCTGAAATGTAGGTACTTGTGCACATTCTTCAACCATTGTGCATCCAGAATTAAACATGTGAGAGTCTGATGTGCCTTGGAGCCTTTCTGAAACCACTGTTTGTCTCTCTGCTCAACCAAGGGACCATGCATGTTCTCCTGTGACGTGGTGCAGGAGTCCAACCCATTTGTCCTAAAGTGAACCGGTTACAAAATTACTGACATTTTTATAATAACAATGAACCAACAATGTTCACAGTACAATACACAAAAAACTCACAAGACTAAATTATATAATTCTGAGTTCTAGGCAATGATTACAAAGAAATCATCGTAGTTGTCTGCCACCTTGCAGCAATACCAAAAGTGGTTGCATATGTCCTTGTTCCAATTTAGTAAAATAGTGCAGTCCATTTGTTGCCCGGCCTGCACATAATTCATGATTAAATTAAGCTGTGTGTAAAGGTTTATAGATTGTATCCATTGTCAATTTATACTTTTTTATTTCGGTTATGCACCATACAATGTTATTATTAGAAAAGATACACCTACTGCAAGGATTTTTTTACTCAAGCTTTTAGCTCCATGCCAGATATCGAGTGTGTGACGGACACCGCTCTCTTTTCTATTTCCCCTTGTCTGTTGGATAAATTGAAAAAATAAAATGTATAAATTTGACTTGACATCTCAGATGTTACTCCTTGCTGGTTTTTGGGTTTGTGTATCAATACAAAAATACAATACTCACTGAAGAGGGCAGATATTTGAACATGGGCATCGGTACAAATCTCTGTAACCTTGAGCTCTTCACAGAGTGTCTCAAAGGTACGAATTAAGCCCTCTTTCTCCATTACAACAGAGTTCCTCTGTGTTTCTCGCTTGTCTATGTTGACCATGCTGATAATTATTTTGGACTCATTGTCCTTGGCCGTGTATGTGCAGTACTGTGCACAGAATCCAGGACTGTCCATCCTAGCATCTCCTACAAATGTAGATGACAATAATTAGGCAAAAGAAGGGTTAACACATACATCTCCTATGTACATATTTTATGAAAAAATTAAAATAAAGAAATAAATAAAAACGCTGCACTACCGACAGACAATGTCACAAAAGTGTTATCAGTGATAACACTTCCAATGCTTTTCTAGTATTACTCTCTTATGTGTGAAAGTGTGTGTGTGTGTATCCAACTAACCCAATACTAAAATACGTCCTTTTGACTGTAACTTTGTTGTAATGAAATTAACTATTATTTTATTAATCTGGGAAATCGAATCGTAGAGATTCGGGTTGATTTGATTAGACTGATTCAAAATTGATAGCGTACACTTCAACTATTCGTCCAGTGTCTAGCACTTAGTGTATCTCAGCAATTCTGTTTATTTCATGGCCACGATAATAATACAGAATTGGTTGGGTTCATTTTGAGCACAGGTAGCACGGGCTCTGGGCAAAGTTTGACTTGAATATTACACAACAGAAGACAAACGATTTCTTTTTAAATGAATCAAAGTTTATTTACTAATCTATGAAAAAATACAAAACAAAACCACACACGCACACAGACGTCCAGGAGATGAGTTATTGGGATTTGAAAAAAGTTTAAGTCTAGCACTCTTTTGCTATCTCGTAACTTTAACTGGAGGCAGATCACAAGCAGAGAACCTTATTATCTTTACTTTTAAGGATTAATTCAACCAGTTTCCAGCAAAATTATGGAGATAGTTTGGTTACTTGCACTGCGTTGAGTCGATAGCTGGCTCGTCCCTTGATGGCTGCTTGAGGGAACCCCCGAAGGCTGATTGGCTGCTGATGTGTCATTGTTGGGTGACATCACTCGGGGGAACCCCTCCTGTCATTGCCAGTTGCCTGGTTCCTTGAGAGAGACGACACTTGAAGTTCTTTTGAGTTTTACAGCTTCGGTTGGTTCTGATAGCTTCTTCATTAAGAAGTTTTGACGGAGTGCTTGAGTTTGGAGTTTTAACAGGCCGAATTCTGTCCACCCACTAGAGGCTTCTTCCAATCAAATTGTCCCTGTAAGGCGGAGCCCCGCCCCATATGGTTCCTTGTCCGTGCATACATTAGATGCTAGTAAATTTGTCACATGGAGAAAATATCCAAGCAGATTTCTATAGTGTTGTAATCATGCATATGATGCTAATGGTCAGCTTTTCATCCACACCAAATTCCTGCTAATAAAATCAGCTTTCATTCAACATCAGACATCAACTATTTGGCATACAAAAAGGTACATATACTAATCTGATCTACTAAACGGGTTAAGGCATAGATTAAAGTATCCTAAATCCTAATAACCACAGCAAGCTTATAAAAGACATAAAATACAACATTAATATATATTGTCTCTTGAGTATATTGCTTTAATAGTATATCGCCCAGATGTAGAAGGGTCCTTTTCTCCTCAAACCTATCATTGTTTTTATGGGTCTCATGAGATGATAAGGAGAGCATGGCAGGAAGCTGGTCAGACAATCGGGTGCGGTGCTGATCATTTATTAATTTTACGACTTGCAGACGGAGGAGGGGGAGGCTCCTTGGAATGTGCTGAGTTGAGAACATATGTGTGTGTCCTTTTCGACAAGGTTCTACATGGTGGATGATTTCAGCTCTCTTTGAAAGCCAGAAATCTTTGATGGAGTCTACACAGTAGGTGTCCTGTATCTTGAAAAAAGACGTCCTTTCTACCATGTCCATTCTCATGAACTTGAAGAGGAGTGCTATTTTGGCATAGTTGTTGCCTGACAGTAGTATGCTGGTGGCCAACATGAAGTCCCCAATTAGCATGCCATGTGTGAAAAATGGCTGTGAAGACCATTTCCAAACAGTATGACCCGAAGAACATATCTGAAGAGTAAACAAAAGATTAGAAAAACAGGGCCAACAGTACATTAAATAACATGTATGACAAACACTATACAATCCCTACAAGACATGTGACAAAGGTTTTAGAATAATATATACTTACATATTCAATAATAGCAGCTGTACCCCTGGATGTCACACTAATTTCAAAAGGTTGACAAGCCCCACACTGTAAGTTGGTGTTGAAAGCAAGGAACTTTTGCCAGTGGTCTTACATAAAAACAACATTCAAGATGCACACTCCTTAAAATGTATTTAAATGTTCAGCAAAACAGACATGAGTTTACAACTCATTATTTTTCAAAAAGATAAGGAAGTCAGGCTGAACAAGATATTTAATGCTTATTTTTAGGAAATAAATACTGATATACACATCATAACTTACTCCTTTATGGTTGTTATTCTCATAGAAAATAAATAAAGGTGCTGCCACCAATATATTATACGACATAATACCAAATAGAGAGAGAAGAGAGCTTACACAGACACACTTACAGGGTTGCTGGCATGTCCTCTTCAGGTATCCCAGAAAGTAGTTTGTCTCTTGGCACATGTTTGGCCAGTGCCATTCCAAACCCCTTGGCAAGGTCTTCCGCCTCTCCTTCCGTTAAAGTGCTGAATATTGTCACCTTTGAGGCAGACACACTCTGTCAGTTTAAATCTAGATTAAAGACCCATCTCTTTAGCCTGGCTTACACATAACACATTAATACGCTTCTATTATTCAAATCCGTTAAAGGATTGTTAGTCTGCATTAATTAGATCAACCGGAACCGGGAACACTCCCCATAACACACGATGTACTCGTTACATCGTAAGTAGAATTGGCATCTACGCTAATATTTGTCTGTTTCTTTCCTAGTCTGTTTCTCAGTCCGTATCCAATCAGATGGTGGATCAGCACCAAGAGATGATGTCTACAGCCCTGATCGTCAGCGGAGACCAGGACACCCAGATGACCCCCAGAGATATATCCCTAGATATATCAACCAAAAATAACAAAATAACTAAAATATAATAAAATACCTAACTACATAATACTACTATTGTTAGAAATTGCAACAAAATTAAAATAGAAATATAAACTTTTGAACTGTGGGTTTCGTCTGGTCAGAGGAGAACTGGCCCCCCGACTGAGCCTGGTTTCTCCCAAGGTTTTTTTCTCCATTCTGTCACAGAGGGAGTTTTGGTTCCTTGCCGCTGTCGCCTCTGGCTTGCTCAGTTGGGGACACTTCATTTCTAGCGATTATCGTCGATTTGATTGCACAGATACTATTTAAACTAAACTGAGCTAGACAATGACATCTCTGAATTCAATAATGAAATGCCTTTAACTGAAAATTGAGTGTTTAATCTTATCATTATACATTACTGACACTCTGTCCTCCAATTTGATACTGTTAAGTGCTTTGACACAATCTGTATTGTAAAAGCGCTATATAAATAAAGGTGACTTGACTTGACTTTGTTTTTGACTTTCTAGGCTGCTGCAGCACATTGGGTGGAACATCTTTTTTGCCAACCTATGTATAAACAAGTACAGTGTCACAAATGCAAAGCATGTGAGCAGGGCTTTCTAAATATCAGTCATGTATTCTGTGAATAGCCATGAGGGGCAGTGTGGCAAACTGTGTATGATTTGCTGTCACTAATAATCCAAGCTGATGCGCCTTGCATTTTAAAAACAGCGAATATATTTATGATTATTAATTGGCAGCCCTTGAACTATTTTAATTTGCCACTACATCTTATAACTACTTTTGTGCTTTTATACGTACATGTATGCAATACAACATTCGGAACATGATTGTGGACATGTTTTCTCCATTGACCCTCCTCCTCAACTCATCTTCATCTACCTGGTAGGTTTTTCCTTGTGCTGTTAGCCTTCCTTAAACTTTGTACACTTTCCTTTCTTTTTCCTGCACTCTCTCGTCTTCCCTATGTCTTTCTCCATTGTGCTCATGCTTCTCTTCCTCCTTGTCTTCCTCCATCTCTTCCTCACTGCAACAGGCCATAGGTTTTCCTATGGCCTCCAACATGGATATAACTGTCTCTTCTGTTCAAAAATATGTCAGAACCCATGTCAACATCACAGGTTTACAAAGTGGGACAGTATGTGATTACTAACTACACAACACTTGTTTCTAAGCAAACAATACATATAACATAACTTCTATAATAATTTCTAACATATAAACAAACTAAACCCGGACACTCCTTTTCTGACATTATCTAGATTACACATCATTGCAGCAAGCTAAACTAGATAAATGTTGATATTAAATGTAATGTATAATTAAGTACAGACAGTTTAAAGAGCTAATATATTTGGTGAAAATCATTTTGTTTAATGTTGTTTGCAGAAACAGCATAGCTAGGCAACATTTACTGCATTTAAGCTATAGTATACAAGATGCAGGTATGTTAGAGAAAAGAACAACAAACAGACCATATATGAGAACTAGGGCCTTGTTTTGGTCTGCTTTTTCTTGGCTTTAGAGTGTGTTGTATTTACACTGACTCATCATTTATTAATTGAACACTTGGGGAAAATGGCTATCCCAGGTGAAGTGAGTGTAATAGTGTAAATGAGGTTTAGCCAAAGTTCAGTTAGATCCGAACGCATGCAAGAATTTGAAAAGTTACACTGTTGTAGTGCAGAGCCTTCAGCAGATCCAGGGGCTCGATTAACAGGTCTGGGTCAGCTGCGTTAAACACAAGACATAAATGTGAGAGATAATCTAAATGAAATGTCATCACGACTGGTGCAAGAGATCCAACCAGTCAATAACAAAACAGTTACCTGAGCGTGGTGCAGTGTCTGATGCAGGCAAAGAGATTTGGGCCAATGGGTTGCTGTCATCTGTATAGAAAGTCATACACAAAATTTAGTGACATTATCTACAACAAATGTGCTTATGACTAGTGCATAAAAACAACACCACAGTCATAAAGAAAACAAGACCAGTGCAAAGCCTGTTTTAGGCATTTGCTGTTACTGGAATAAGTGAGTGAGAGAGCCTATATGTATCTATACATTTACCATATGTATCTATACACACACTCACCAGCCAAGGGGACTGGGTAGAAGGGGAAAAAATAAAATAATAATAATAAATTGCCCTTTTGAGTCACATTTACACTTGTATAGAAAAAAAAATCCATACAGTAGAGTCCACTTTTGTTATGACATGACTTCTTAGATTGTAGAAGAGTTTTATTAATCAAAATATAAATTAATCAAGTATAATCAATGTGAATATAGCCATTTATGTATCAAGTTATTCTACTATTATAAACATGTATCTGCCTGTGTGTAGAGGCCAGCATGAGAAGAGGATGGGCAGACATACATTCTGTACTGAAACTGCACATCCTGTTGTGACATTAGTCAAAAACTATATGATGGTGCCTCTTCTTTAAAGTAAATGGAGGTCTCCTGTCCGCTTCCTGAAAGCAGACAAGAGGCACATCCAAAAAAGGTAAACAATAATTATATAGGAAATGTATTGAACACGCCTTAGGGAAAAAACTGTATATAAGAGGATGCAAACACAGATTCGGGAGATTACTCTGCAGAGTTTTCTCTGCCTTATTGTCACTGATAATAAAGGCTTTCTTCTGGCATTAAAACCCCAAGATTTTGAGAACGATTCTTCACAGTGGTGGTAGAAGTGACCACAAGATTTACAGAAAATCTAACCACATTTGCCACTTGTTAGGTGTTTATTTTGAACCATGTATACCCTCATTGTATGTGGACCGATAACAGGACAAAGGAGATTGCTTAATGTATGTGCATGAGTGATGAGACCATTCAAATACACAATATTACCTTGACATATGTAGCACATGGGCGTGGCTGCACACTCTACATGCAGCACTGCCCCACAGGTACATGCTGTCTGTTAAAACAAAATACAGAGAAATCACATATACACAAGTCAGGCCTACAGTATATTCCTAATATGTGACCCTGAACGACAAAACCAGTCTTAAGTGTCAATTTTTCAAAATTGAGATTTATATGTAATCTGAAAGTTGAATAAATAAGCTTTCCATTGATGTATGGTTTGTTAGGATAGGACAATATTCGTCTGAGATACAACTATTTGAATATCTGGAATCTGAAGGTGCAAAAAAATCAAAATATTGAGAAAATCGCCTTTAAAGTTGTCCAAATTAAGTTCTTAGCAATGCATATCACTAATCAAAAATTAAGTTTTGATACATTTACAGTAAGAAATTTACAAAATATCTTCATGGAACATGATCTTTACTTAATAACCTAATGATTTTTGGCATAAAAGAAAAATCGATAATATTGACCCATACAAACTTAAAGGAAGACAAAAGTTTTAAAAGAGTAAAAGCAAGATAGAGAGAAAGATATTTGTCACTAAATACAGAATCTGACAAGTATTAGCACTTTAATATAACCATGTACAAGGAAAGATTATTTATGATAATAAGTTAAAATTCAATTGGTTAAAACACATACATGCAATGATCTATGTGGTTTAGATTTTAAATCTGTTTGGTTAGAAATCGGGTCAGCTGGAAAATGACTTAATGAGGCAATATAGTGCTACTAGCATGTACTGCCATTTTACATAAATTGACACTTAAAGTAGACCTTTAGCCCATTAGACGACTGATATCACTATTGTAAACCAAACAATGAATACTTACCACCAGTGTTGACCAATTGTTTGCCATTGCCACTCCGTCTTTCCAAGTGAGTTTAAATAGGTAATGCACCTTCTGTCAACATTGCAATGCTAAAACAGAAATATTTGAAGTTTTAATAACCATAAGAGAATTATTGCAATACCATTCACTCTGCCTTCTGGCCAAACATGCAGTCCTAACATGCTCCAAGTTCCATGCTCCAACACCTCATACCAGCAGCAAATTGCACCAGTTTACGTGTTCCTGACACGTTAGAGCAGAGGTCTCCAAAATCGGTCCTGGAGGGCCGCTGTCCAGCAAAGTTTAGATCCAACCCCAATTAAACACAGGTGAACCTGCTAATTAAGGTCTCACTAGGCATAGAATAAGCTTTTAAGCAGGTGTGTTGGAGCTGGTTGGAGCTAAACCCAGACTGAGTTTGAAGACCCCTGCCTTGTATGGAGGCAGCCCCTGGGGGAGGGGGTAATGTCAGGGATCAGTCACCATCACAACAGTCACCACCCAGCACAATCACCCACTCACAGTCAACTGACTTCTATTTGCACGCACCTGCCGGCACTAATGAACGCTAGTATATACACACACTTCCATACCCCATATTGTCTGGTCTACCGTTCACTAGATGGACAGCTCTGGACTCTCTCAACGCTCCCGACTTACCTCTGAGACTTACCCATTGGATTCCTTGCCGATCTTCCCTCGAAGCCTGAGACATCCGATCCAAACCTGCAAACAAAGACACGACATCACAACCACAGCTAAGCAAACTGAAATCCTCTATAACTTGCTCACTCACCTGCATTTGGTCACACTCGATCCTGATTCCCCGATTCCCTTCAATAAACCTGTTTGTTATTACTCACCAGTTGTGTCTGACCATGCTTTGTGAAAGATATCATATATGGAATTCATGACCTGAATAGTTCAAGGACAAATGTGAGATTAAAAAATAATAAATAAATAAAATTAAATGCTCTATTTTTTTAGTCACACAGAAATGTTGTGAATCATTTATCACCTTTCCTTTTTTTTATTTTCTTGTAACTATGTAGAAACCTGGCAAGCAAATACATATTGTAAAAAATATTTGTGAAAACATGCAGAACTTACAAGTTTAAAGGCTAAATTCTAGAAGCAGGCCATGGTGGCTTGTTTTGGTGGTAGGATTGGTAGACAGGAAATAAGTGTAAGAATTAGGCTCACTATAAGGATAATAATTTACCTCATCAGAAACCTGGTTGTCCTTCATTAAAGTGTTAAAACTGTTCACTTGAATGTCATATGGCCCCACACTTCCTAATGTGAATGTTGGGGTCTTGTTCTGGAAGATAAATTCTTCAAACAGTGGTACAAGAGGATGTGATGCTGGTCCTTCAAGAGTCACTCTCAACTTATCTGTCCATAAAGCCTATACAAAATCAGTCTTCATGTATTTCACAACACTTCAGCATGTTATTCTTATTAAGTGAGGGTTATTTTTTAGCATTTTTTACCCAAGCAAGGTCTCTGAGAACCTGACACATTGCACTTCTGGAGACTCCAGGAAGGTTGCAGTTCTGGAAAATGGTGGCGCTGGAGACTAAATGATTCCTGATGGTTTCACAGCTAATTCTTCACCTTAATTCTTGTGCAGTTAACGTGTCTTTTCTTCTCCACCTGTTTTTTCTGACCCTGCTGACCCAATGAGCATTTAGCTACCCAATAATCATGCCTTAACTTTGTTAATTCTATTATTGAATTAGTATTGCATCCTTCTCATGGGCATTTAATTATTTATTTATTTATTTTTACTTTTACTCTGAGTTCAATCTCTTTTTTGGCTCATTTTATCTGTAAAAGAAAGCCTGCCTAATAATTCATCACACCTGAAATAAGGAGTTTTTGACTTTCAGCCTTCATGGACAATTATATATAACTTAGAAATGATTAAATACAAAATCAATAGTAGTTATTAAGATTGATGTGGTTTGGAATTGGTCAAATTTTCTTGGCAAAAAAATATGATCATAATATCAACTTGCCTAATAATTCTGCACACAGTGTATATACAGCAGCTTCGAAAAAAGGCATATTTAACTTTTTTCCTGTGGTATTAAACTCATATGTCACTGTTATTAGTAATATAACTTCTAATGCCTACTGCCAAATATGACACTTACAAAGTAATATAATTTATGAATGAATATAGAAAAGAAAGAAAGTTGGTATTTTTTATTTTTTTCATTGTTTTATTTATTTATTTTACACATATCTTGTAATTTTTTTCTGACCATCAAGTGTCAGTCACTCAATGTAAACTGTTAGGAAAACATGGTAAATTCTAACCATTTACAATAGATAGTGCTGACAATTCATAAAACTATTTCCACACGGGCACACATTGCGGGCGATAACCTCCCCGTGCTGATTTGCATCGTATCATGTGTCGCTGATAGCCAGAGATATTGTCAAAAGCATCAAAAATTGGCAATATTAAGAAGATTTAGCATTTCCATTTAATGTAGGCCTGTTACATTCTTCTTATTATTAGGCCTATTATTATTATTAGATTACTTTTATTATTAAATGACATGAAATTATTGCCCCGCATGATGCGCTGTGAGGATAATAAAATAGGCTAGCTTATTCCTCATTGAAAATGTTTTTAAAAAGGTATTTTTTTAAAACAGGTCTATTAATTTATACAATGAATTATAAGCCTATAATTATTATTATTAACACTGCAGTCATCAATGAAATTTCAGAGCAGCTTTAGGCTATTTCATGCACCGATTTTCAAAAACAACCTATTTAACGTGAAATACGTTTCTTCTCATGTTTTTCACTATACGAGCCACAAGAGAAATATTAAGGGTATAATTTAAGACAGTTATATACCAATATCAGCATATGTCAGTTTTTTTACTTTCACTTTCTCTAGTGAATTGACTGACATTCACCGTCTTCCGCAAAGTTTGCTTGACCCCTCCCCCATATTATCAATTGTGTATAGGCCACATAGTAAGCACTTTTTTTTTTTTTTTAGGTTTTTAATGTTTATTTTTCAATGTTAATGAGAGTGACACCGACAGTTAAAAAACAGTTAAATGATTTGGAAATGCGTGGGGGGGCTGTGCCGGGGCTAAGCAAGTTTCTGATGGGGCTATAGCCCCATCAAGCCCCGCCCTGGTGCCGCCACTGAGTAGAGATCTGTCTCCAGGCTGTGCACGGTGCAATTTGAAGATCCAATGGTTTAGTGACCTTTTTGAATGCTTTTCATTGGTTAAATATTTGTAAAACCCTCAAACAGACATAAGGAAGACCAACGGCACTGATTTAAAATAATAGTAACGAAATATAATAGAGACACGAAGTTTGGATAATTTTTCATAGCACACCTGACTGGGCTAGGGTATGGCGACTACCATACTCTGCCATACGGAAATGCCGCCCCTGGACTCCAGTCAAGTATCACTCTTGACTGGTTCATGATTAGCTCATGTCTGCACAAATCATGAATTCATGCTGAGGTAAGTATTAATTCAGGTATTAGTACATTATTATTTATGTACCATTATCGTAAAGTGTTACCGTTATCTTAAATGAAAGTTCTGTGTATCCATTCAATCTTAATATCTGCTGCAGATGAAGTTGAGTTTGTGGTGTTCAGGGCGGCTGATCCAGCGCTGATCTCCTCCAGACTGAACTGCTCCAGATCTCATTGCATGTTCACAGTCCTTCTCTGATGTGCCGTTCCCTGGAGCCCAGTTCTGATAGCACACGGTCTCTCCACTCACCCAGAACCAGACTCCCAAAATACAAGAGTGACGTAAACCCAACCACATCGCTGCAGTAGATGCCCGTTTAACCACGTTCATCACCTCATGCTGCATCTCTTCTGAATGAACCGAGACCAGATCCACATGATTCTGTCTGCAGTATCTCAGAGCTTCAGACCACGTCATATTCTCTCTGATCACAATCAGTTTATCTGGAAACCAAACAAAGCATAAGCAGAAACTAGAGAGAGACTGATCAAAAACAACATGCAGAACAAATGCTGAGGGCGGATTTGTCATGTCAGACATGTAGCGTGAACTTTAAGATAACTGGAGGTGATGGATGAATTGTGTGTGTTTTGTGAGAATCTACTCACCTTCATGACAAACAAAAGGAAATTGGCGGTTACAAGAGATGTCAATCCATCGTCCCTGTGTGCTCTGTTCAACAGCTGTACAGTTTTTAACACCTCCATAATTATTAGGTTCACCAGTTTTCCAGTATCTGAATGAGGAGTTACTCCGATCTGACCACTGCCATGAGTCTCTGAACAGACCGATCCAGATCCATGATCCAGATAACCGTCTGCCACTAATGAACTGCTGAACATGTTGATTCTCATTCTGGTTCCTCACACTGACCAGATCAATGTGATTCTGTCTGCAGTAACTCTGAGCATCTCTCCAATTCTTCATCTGATTGACAAAGACAAGTCCTGTGTTCGCTTTAAGAAAAACAAAAGCAATCTTTAAGTATCTCTCAAACACTTACAATATCCATTAACGGCAATGTGATGAACTTATAGAAGAATGTATAATTGAATAGCTTTAAGGGTGAGTTATTTGTTACATTACAGTTTGTAATTGTATAAGGACATGCTCTATAAAAGCAGATAAATGTGAGAATATAATAATAATATTAAAATAATAATACACAAAACATAACAAATCTATACATATAGAGCATGTATTTCCATAATTCTGTCAATAATAATAATAATGTTAATGAGACTACTGCTTCTTGACAGGACTTAGACAGAAGATAACTGAGAAAGCACAGATGCCTGGGGGCATACAGCGAGCAGTAGTAACCAACAATAATTGGCAAATCTTAAGTCTAGAGCTGGAAGCTTATTATTAGATTTCTCTCTTTCTCTTTATTTTAGGTTTGTCAGATATAGCTGCAATAACATTACAAAGTAGACTGTAAATATTGGTATTTATTATGTTTTCATGTTTTTTTTTGTTTTTGTTTTTTACCTAATTTATAGCTTTACTATGGTCATGTTTACACTTTTCATTTGAAGTATCTTTTGGTAAATAATTTTTTATAACATTAGGTGTTTGTACTCACTGTTGTTGCAGATGAAATATTTGTTTTACTACATGGCAAGTCATGCCATTGTCCATATCTCATCACAGCACACTCATCTCTGCCATCAGGTTGTCCAGTACCCCAGTTCAGATAGAGCGCAGGTTCACCTGAAGACCACTGCCATTTATTATGAACCGTCTTCTTCAGCCCAATCCAGCCATGTCCAGCAAACTTCTTCAGCTTGTTCATGTCATTTATGTTGTCAACGGTAGCCAGATCTGTGTATTTCTCTCTGCAGTATCTCTGAGCTTCAGTCCAGGCCTTCATCTCATTTATAAAGTCATACTGACGCTGAACACATTCAGATACGGAGCAGAGAGCTGTGAAAGAGAGGGTCTGATTTAATGCTTTTCATAACAGGATGAAATCTAATGAAACTATAAACCATAAATAAAACCACAAACACACTCACCAATGAGAAGAAGAAATACATTTAGAGTTTGGTCCATTTCTGAGGAAGAATAAAAGAGAAAAACATCATGTAATTAAAAAAAAAGAAGAAGAAAAAATAGCAGCAGAACACAATTCACATTTATTCAGATCATTTTAACATCTCTAAGTCTAATTCTAGTTGAAGAATGAACATGTGAGTTGTTCTTACTTTAGAGGTTGTGTGTTTCTGTCCTGAGTCTGATGTTTCTGTCTGCAGCTTCAAACTATGATTATTATATCTGCTCTCATCCGTTATTCAACACGTCACATCATTTGTTTATTACTCTAAACAAAAGCCCTTTTCATTTTTTCTTCCTCTTTTATGTACATGTATATTTTTTTCCCCGTGTTGGTCATTGCGGGTTAATTTGAATTTGGTAGAGACTGGTCTGTATGTTCCGTGTTTCCACAGCAGCTTCACACGAAAAATCTACCTCAACATTTGCATGTTCTTCTTTCATTATTTATGTTCCATGTTTCTGCACACCAAACTAAAAAGAGCAAGCAACAGCATGCACATCGATCTAAAACGAGTGCTCAACTAAAAAACAAGTAGAAGCATATTAGAAATGCAAAGTCGGCAACACCAAAGTAGCAAAAAATTTATTTAAAAAACTTTCGCATAGTGTGTTACGTTTCGAGCACACAGGCTCTTCATCAGACAAATGGACAACACTGATATGACTCTTTATACCTCCAGGTGATCAAAGGTCACATGACCTAACACAATATTACCATAATAATAACACCCCAACAAATAAACCAAAACAATAACATATCAATCAAGGAAAAAATGGGAAACAATTTAAAAGAAAAAGAATGTCGATGAATCACGATGTCGGCTCAACTTGTCTATCGGCCCAACCTTAGGTGATTTATGGCTTCAGTTCATGTAGTTCTTTACCTCCATGGCATATATTAAAATTGTGTAATATACACCCAGCCATAGCTTATCTCACATATTACATTTAATATTTTGTTTAAAAGCACCATAAAAAAAATAATTCTTTCAATATCTATTGACAAAGGTTACAAAGACAATCCTTTTTAGATATTTAACTATATAAGGTAAAGACCTCAGGAGGAAACAGACTACACAAATGTTCATCTGACCAGATGTTATGCCGCCTCACAACATTAATGACAATGAATAATTAGTTCTTTCCCAAATAAATTTATTATACAGTTTTAAACCTAGGTGAATCTAAGTCAATATAGCATTTCAAAATAAAGTAAGGTGATGACACTGAACACCTGCTCATCATATTACTGCACAAGACCCAGAGCTGACCACGAGAGCGATTCAAAAGCACAAGAAAGTGTCTTGCTCTCGCGGTACGTTGGTCTGTGCATCACCGCAGTCAAACACGCCTATCATCTCTTCTAGGGAAAGATTTAGTGAATTTTCTTTTAAATAATAAACGAGGCATAATCAAATAATGCAAATATTTAAGGTAGGAGAGACCATGCTACATTGTGAACAGTATCAAATCAGGGAAACTTAAGCAAGACTAAATTATTTGAGCTTGATATTGTGTAATGATTATGTTGTGAATGGCATATCTCTAATAGAACAGAAATAATATTGGCAGTAGGCCGGGTGCAGACTGTGCATGACAGACACTGGTGATGGACTGTGGTGAGACACAGGTGTGGGAACGATCGTGGACCAGGAGCGGATTTGGGTGTCTCAGGAGATCACAGGCTGGTCTGTCCTAAGGTATTGGGTGAAAAAAGAAACAAGGTAAGAGCATTTTATGTAACAATGTACACAAAAAGAGCATCACATCATATAAATATATGAAACAATCGACTTAACAGTTCCCCAAAATGGTACAGTTTTGGGCACCACAGATTTCCATAGTAGGGAAAAATACTATTGAACTGCTTCATTACAAACATTGTTTAAAATATCTTCCTTTGTGTTCACCAGAACGAAGAATTCATACAGGTTTGGAACAACATGAGGGTGAGTAAATGACTAACACTTTAATCAGTGACACCGATATACATTATAAACATTATGTTATAAATAGCTTAATGTTTTTACAATAACTGTATTGTTTTTTTGTTGTAATGTTGTTTTTTAAATTTGTCATTGTGAGTATTGTTGGTGTTTTAAAAATAAAACACAGAATTCAATGAATGAATGAATATCTTTATTGTCATTGTACAAGTACAATGAAATTGAAGAAAAGCAAACCTTTAAGGTGAGAAAAATAAATAAAAAATAAAAAATCACAAGTTACATTCACATTTCTGCCAGTCATTGCACGTCCCTGTCTTATTGCACAGTACATAATTACTAAGTGTTTAAATCTTTGCTGTGTTCAGTGCAGTTATGGCTCTGGGGTAGAAACTGTTTTTTAGTCTGTTAGTTAATCTGACAGTTTTCATTAATCTGTAACGTCTGCCTGAGGGCAGCAGTTCAAAGTGAGTGTGTCCGGGGTGAGATGGGTCTCTGAGAATATTATGTGCCTTCCGGAGATAATCTTTTTGGCCTCGTTGATGACCCTCTGGAGCGCCTTCCTCTCTGCGACTGTGCAGCTGGAAAACCAGACACAGATGCAGTATGTGAGGATGCTCTCTATGGAGCAGCGGTAGAAGGACACCAGCAGTTCCTGTGAGTTGATTTTTCTTAAGAATTCTCAGAAAGTACAGTCTCTGATGGTAGCGGTGGTGCTGATGCTCCAGATCAGGTCATCATCAAGGTGAACGCCCAGGAATTGGAAGATGGAGGTCCTCTCCACATAGTCCCCATTGATAAACAGGGGCTGAATGTCCGTTTTCTTTCTCCTGTAGTCAATAATCAGTTCCATGGTCTTGGTAATGTTCAGGGCCAGGTTGTTTTCTATACACCACACTGACAAATGCTCCACCTCGTCCCGGTATGCGGACTCATCTCCCCCAGAGATGAGCCCCACCATGGTGGTATCATCAGCGAACTTGATGATGGTGTTGCTGGAGAGGGTGGGGGTGCAGTCATGGGTGTAGAGGGTGTAAAGAAGGGGACTCAGCACACAGCCCTGGGGAGAGCCGGTGCTGAGGCTAATGCTGGGTACACACTAAAGATTTTTAAAATATTATTACGATTTTCAAGAGAGACCACAAACATGAGGACAAAAAATCCTAGATTTAACCGTTTTGCTCCTATAGTGTGTGCTGTGCCACGATGTGACAAAGACAGCACACCACACACCAACAGATTTTCAACCAGGGTCCTGACTGTGAACACGGGAAATCTCACAAAATCTCTCGAGACTTCAGAATAAACATGGCGGACAATAGGCTGGAAGAAATTGCGATGATAGTGTTTGGAATGATTTTGACCGAAAATTCACGGAAACAAAAGAAAAGGGTTTGGGTGAAGTCATGGAGACAGCGGAAACATGGTCTTTACATGTTACAGAGCGAGCTGGAGGTGAGTAATCGTCACGCAAATCACAGAGCTATGTGTTATATAAATGTTGTTTGTTTTGAGGTCTCTCTTGGAAAAGAGATCTTATTCTCTTTGAGATTGCCTAATTAAATATACTTTAAATAAATTGTCATAATCTGAGATTGGTAGTAACACTCAGATTTTTGGCAACAGGTTTGTTGCTCATCAGGCTGCTGTGTATATCACGTTTGCTTTTACTTAGTTAAGGCAAATGTCCTTTTTTTCCTTTAGGAGAATCATTTGCATCCTTAAGTTACCAGTTCAGGGTTGGAGAGTCCACAATTTCCAAGACTGTCAGTGAAACATGTGAAGCCCTGCAGCACACTCTTGTCAATGAATATCTAAAGGTAAGCTTATTTAATGTCTAAAGGTACGGATGACACCAAGAAAACTACAGTACAACAAAACAGTTCTTAATATTCATGTTTCTAGGTATATTTCACACAAAAATGAAAATTCTGTCATCATTTACTTTCCATTATGTTGTTCCAAACCTGTATGAGTTTCTTTCTTCCGTTGAACACAGAAGAATATATTTTGAAGAATACCAGTAGTTCACAGTAGCCATTGACCATTGATAGTATTTTTATCCTACCGTGGAAGTCAATGGCTACCGTCATCTGTCTAATTACCAACATTCTTTAAAATATCTTCTTCTGTATTCAGCAGAATAAAGAAAATCATAAAAACATAAGGTTGAGTAAATGATGACAGATTTTTCATTTTTGGGTGAACTATCCCTTTAAACAATATCACATAAGTGGGAGTTCTGATGTATTGACCGTGAAATGCTGATTGTCCAACATAATTACTTGGATGGAATTGACTGTTGTACACATGAGCATGTACTTTTTTTTTTTGTAAACAAGTCTTTAATTTTTCTTTAACTCATAACGTTTGGTGATGCATTGGTCTGGAAGCTGAAAACTGTTTTATATAATGCTTTCTCTGTTATTTCAGACTCCCAGTACAAAAGAAGAATGGCTGGAAATTGCAGAAGACTTCCATCAAAAGTGGCAGTTTCCCCACTGCATTGGCGCAATTGATGGGAAACATATAAACGTTCAGCCACCAGCACATAGTGGAAGCAACTTCCACAATTACAGACGAAGATTCTCTGTGCTGATGATGGCAGTTGTTGATGCCAAGTACCGGTTTTGGTATGTCAGTGTAGGAGCACAGGGCAGAGCATCAGATGCCGGAGTTTTTTCCGAGTCAGACTTCAAGCAAGCTCTTGACAGGGGCCTCCTTAATATCCCTGCAGCCAAACATCTCCCAGGCTCGGATATAGAAGTCCCCTTTATGTTGCTAGGAGATGATGCATATCCTTTGCGCACTGACCTCATGAAGCCATACCCCTTTCACCAGTTGGATCACCATCAGAGAGTGTTTAACTACAGACTTTCTCGAGGACGCAGAGTGGTGGAAAATGGGTTTGGTATACTTGGAGAGTATTCCGCAGCACAATTATGCTCAACCCAGACAAGGTGCAGAAGATATTTATTTGCTTGAAGTTCGGTCTGACAACTACACACCCCCAGCCCTAGCTGATCCAGAAGATGCAGACCACAGACTCGTAGAGGGTACCCGGAGAAAGGATGGTCTTGGAGCCATGCTCCCTCTTCAACCAGGAAGACCTTGTAACAGCTCCATGGCTGCCAAAGAAATTAGAGATAAACTGAAGAGCTACTTTGTTACACCTGCAGGCCAGGTTTCCTGGCAGGAAAACTACATTTAGACTCTTAGAGCAATGATACAAACTGAAGGAGCCTACTTGTTCTGTTTTCTTTACCTAGTTTATTGTGCTTTGTTCAATTCTACTTTAATTCAAGTGTTACATTTTGTTGCCTACATTGTAAAAAACAAACAACAACAAAAAAAAAGCCCACCATTGCTCTCTGGCACAAAGACAGTATTTTCTTTTGATGCAGAATGTTACTTTTTTGAAATATGTTATTTTGCTGAATGACATCACTCTAATTTCTAGTGTTACCTAGGCAAGAAATTGACACTGAACTGCCTTAACTTTTCAAAAATGTATTTATATAAATAAATACAAACATTGACAACATGTATATTGTCTTCTGGAATTGACATATTTACAACTTTTTCAAACAGTTAATCATTCACGATCGGAAATTGAGAAATCACACACCCGAACCCCAGTATACATCATTTTCAGTATTATATACAGTATTATATAATTGTAGCCTTTCATTAGCCTCTAGAATTTTTGGGGGTTTTTTTGGGCTTAAAATGTAAATGGGTGTTTCTGCAACTACAGCCACTTCAAAACCCTCCTAAAAAAGAAAAGTGCACTATGTATTTTAACCATCACAGTGTGTCATACATATAAAACTGTACACAAAATTGCATTACGTTAAGATTTAAATCTGAAATGTAAAATTTTTATGGTTTTCATCTCTTCTTACAAAAATCCTTCCCGCAAAATTACAATATTTTTTTATAGAAATGAAAAGAGAAGGGTATAAAATTAAAAGGCATTTAACAGTAATTTAAAAAATACTGACATTTACAAAATTTTAAAATAGAGAATGGGATCGGGAAAATTCCATGAGACAACGGTACTGTATGTCGGCGCACTTCCCACAAGACTATTGGCGCCGACCTCCCATGCTAATTTCAATTTCTCTCAAAACTAGATTTATTTGTCTTTGAGCAAATGTCATATTAAAAGTTTTTTTCTTTTCAGTAAGGACTCAACCGTGGGACAGGTGCATTTAGAAAAAAAAAAAAAAAAAAAAAAAAAAAATATATATATATATATATATATCAGAAAACAAAAAAGAACATTTACATGGTGTCAAGTATTATTTATATGAAAAAATCATTTGAAAATGTCATTTTGTAAACAAACAAACTAAAAAAAAATTCAGACTGTCAGTCCAAATAAGATTTTTGGCATATTTGAAATCTGATCAGATTTAGCAGATGTGAACAGCAAAAAAAAAAAAAACTTCTGAAATTCAATTTTTACAAATTCCATTTCAAGCTACATTCATAATGTTTAAAATGCTATTCACATTGCATTTCTGGAAATCCGTTTCAGTCTCACCACTCATATCCGATTTGGCATGGTTTATCTAACTTTATCACACCAAATAAAATGTAAACATCAGGAAACTTGCTGTGTTTTTGCAAAGTGTTTTAAAACTGACAGAGGCGACAGCACGGAATAAAGCCGCACACACATTTCTGCCACTGCCTAGTCCAGCACGGTGTCTACAAACATCATGTTGTAAATAATGCATAATCGAATGCGATTCATCTGCGATTATAAACGTGATATTGCGTAGCTTGTCATCGAACTACGGCTCTGTGTAGTAAATGCCGCTCCATTTGAAAACAGGTGATGGACATTTACTACTAAATTACAGAACCGGCTTTACTGACGAGACAAAATATATTACTATTTAGCAGTCTTAAGACTCAATGTAACAATACTACTACTAATGAATATTAATAAAACTTTTTAAAGGAATAATCACATTTGTTTTCTTTTTAATTTTAATAGTAAACCTCTGTTGTGCAGCACTTTGTTTGCCAAAAAAATAAAAGGGTTTAATTTTCATTTGATTAGGATAAATTAATGTTTTATGCCTTCATTTAATTACTAGAAAAATCTAAAACATTTTATAGGTCCCTATTATTGTTTAAAACAAATAGCACCCTATACAAAAAAAAAAGAGAACTGAATCAAATCGAGAGCTTGTGAATCAGAATGGAATTGAATCGGGACATCTGAATGGATACCCAACCCTAACTCCCTCATTTACATGTATAGCGTTAATACCGCGGTTTTGAGCCACTGAACATTACCGCAACTTAAACTGTATTACAAATGAACTATATTCGTTTTATCAAGACATTTATTTGTTTATTTTCTTATTACATTTATTTATTTACCTATATATTTATTTATTTAAGTTCTGCACGTTTGGGCCTTCAGCTTCTGCATGAAATGTACAGCTGTTGTTAAAAGCAGTAGAAACTTCATTAAATGCTTCAAAGATAATTGTGAGTTCATTACTCTTGTCAGGTGCTTCTGCTGTGTAATGTGCTTGAAATGAGATTTCCCCAGTAAATAACTTCATATTATGGATGCAAGTAACAATTTTCAACAATTAATTAAATTCTTCAATTTGATTAATTGGACTCAAAAATGTATTTTGTGTATTTCATTAAAGTGTCGGCTATTCTGCACATTAAGTACAAAAGAGTTCAAATGTAAATATTACATTTTGGGGAAAACCATTCATGTGGTTATAAATATTGGTATTAAACTGTACCAATATTTATAACCTCTCTAAACATGAGTACATTGGGTTCCCTGTATCTTGCTCAGGAAAAATGAAAATAAATAAATAAAATGAAAATAAATAAATTAATGAACGTCACATGACCGTAAGCTATATATATGCGATGACGGTAGTAATTTGTATCAGATGACCGTTGTGATTTCCTCAGCCTACTGTACCCTCAAATTTTTTTCCCACATTAATAACCTGTAAATAGCACCAGTTGTATATATTACATTCCTGTTAATTAATTACATGTATTTTTTTACTAACTTAATGTTGTTTTACAAGTTCATTACTAGTTGTCTTTAAGTTTGTTTGTAGTTTGTGGTCAGTTCGTCAAGTTGTTGGTAAGTAACAATTATATGGATTAATCAGCCTTTTGATATCTTTAAGTTTAATTATATTCGAAATAAGTAGTATCATACATGTACACACAGACACACACTAAATATTAAAGTTACAAATACAAACACCCTCACCGAAACCAAATACTGAAATGTTGTTAAGGGCGCGTGTTTTCTTTCCTCACGTAACAGCTGACTGACGGCGTCTCATTCACTTAAACGCCATTCTGACCGACTCTTGGGCGGGAAAATCTGAAGTGTTGCTCTGCTCAATACGGATTGGTTTAGACCTATCGGCACTGAGGAAAATAACGTACACATTTAAAATGTTGCTCTACTTAGCACTTGTGCTGAATCTAAAATTGCCACTCTGTACCCTCAAATTGGATACTTTTCGAGGGGACATCCATTTGTAGTGATGTCCAAAACCATAGTAGACACTATCGAGTGCACTAATTCAGTGAACTTCAGTCCTATTTTGCACCACAATAACAAGTAAAGTACACTCAACGGCTGTCCGAAATCACTCACTCGTTTTCATTCATTCCTTCAAGTTAACTGTATTACTGGACGTTATAAGGGGCTATTTCGGATTGGTTTAGAGTGCCACCAGCTTTGAGAAATGTAACGTAACCATGAAAAGTGGCTCCGAGCTAACGTTATAACAGCAGATCAAGTTACACAAGCACTAAACATATGATGGCCAGTGGTCATAATGTAAGATCTATTCCTTAACATGCACAGTTAACAGGTGTTAAACATGATTACCTTCGTGACAATGACACCCTGGCGACAGCCCAAGCCCCGTTTCCAGCTGGTCTATGGTATTAACATGTTATTTGGTGAATCACAAAATGGGCCTGTTCAATGATGACAGTTGAACAAACTCACGGTTACGGGATTTCGTTTCAAGTTTACCAAATCAAGCCATTCAGGCTTCGCTTGAACCATGACGCTGATGAATTTCCCCCGTCGATTAGCTTTGATCCTGTTTTGTTCTTGCGACATCAGCACCGAACAGCCAATCACATGCCTTGAAACAGAGGAAACCTATTAAAATCTTGCGAGAGACTAAGCGCCAATCAACTCTCACCTGAAGATTAGATTGATATCAAGTACATTGCCGTTATTGTTACAAAAGATTTCTATTTTAAATAAATGCTGTTGTTTTTAAGAATCCTGAAAAAGTATCACTGGTTCCAAAAAAAAAAAAAAAAAAAAACTGATAACACCGATAACAAATCAGCATATTAGAATGATTTCTGAAGGATCATGTGACTCTGAAGACTGGAGTTATGATGCTGAAAATTCACCTTTGATCACAGAAATAAATTATATTGTAAAGTATATTAAAATAGATACCCATTATTTTAATTTCCAATAATATTTCACAATATTACATTTATTTCTGTATTTTGGATCAAATAATTGCATCCAAGAGCAGAAGACTTACAAAAAAAAAAAATTACAAACCTTACTGATCCCAAACTTTTGAACAGCATTTAATGCATAAATAATGTACATAAATGCATTTAGACAGCAAGAAGTTAATGTTTTGCTATATCACAGTTCTTAAGTTAGTTTATATAGTTGAGTATAAATTGAAGGCCAAGACTGCAATTAATCAAATGCTGTGAAAATTGTGCAAAGGTGAAAATTTAATTATGAAAGAAAGAAAACACCATTTTCTATTTTAATATTTTAAAATGCTATTTATTCTTGGGATGCAAAGCTGAATTTTCAGCATATTTTTAGTGTCACATGATTCTTTGGAAATCATTTTAATACACTGATTTTGGGGGGGGGGTTTACAATTTATATATATATATATATATATATATATATATATAGTGAAAATTGCACAATTTTGTTTTTAGTGTACCTTCAAGTAAACAGCCTTTATAGTCATACAATTTTTTCAAAAACATTAAAATCTTACCAGTACCAAACTTTTGTGTGTAAATGTATAATTTTATGTGAGCAGATCTCTTAGGTGCAACTGATGATGCTTTAAAGTGGCACTTGAGTGTAGGGGTCGACCGATATGTGTTTTTCAGGGCCGATGCCGATGCCGATACCGATTATTACGGACCAAGTGGACCGATAACCGATATTTTTAACCGATATATTATGTCTGATGTAAAAATTTAAATTAATGTCAAAATTAAGAATAACAAGGGCTCTGACAAAAACTGCCTTCCCTGGTGCTGATTGCACTTCTTACTCTTGTCATCCTCCATGCATCCATCAACAATAAGGGTAATATAAAGAGAGTTAAAAGTGGGGCCACTGCATGCTTCATGATTAAGCCTATGAATACTGTACTATAGCTAAACAGCTTGGGGAAATGCAAGTATATGGCTTCAATAATTTACATGTTAGAAATGTATGTGTAATAGCATAACCTCTCATAATTATAATATAATAAGTGTAAATAATTTAATTGTCTTCATAGATCCATTATAGAAATTGTGAAGAAGACTGCAACTATTTTAATTAAACTATAACACTAATAGCCTGTTATAGGCACACTTGGTTCAATAGCCTATTGAAATGTCACAATTTATGTTGTCCTAATCTTGGCCTGTGTGACAGTAATTTCGAGTAGTTTTAATTTACAGTGCAGTGCAAATGAAGCCATAAAACATTAATTTCAGTTATCCTTTAATCAAATGAGTGTAAAACTAAATTTTTTGGCAAACAAATGGGTTTACCATTAAAATTAAAACATGGAACAAATAGCGTATTGTGTGATTATTCTTTTAAACAAAAGTTGTTGTTGTTGTTGTTGTAGTATTAGTAGATAAACCGAACTTTTATTTTGATGGGTTGCCATGAGGACCTCTTAAGTTTCTGTATAGCCTATGTATATATGACCATCGTTTTACTCAAATGAAACGGTCAAATGCTCATGAAGCAACTCTCAGAGCAGTTCTGGGGATGTTGTTCATGTATTTATGTCCTCATTTAGTGAGACGGCAGATGCTGAAAACACCGCGAGCGTCGCGCACTTCAGTGTGTGTGTGTGTGTGTGTGTGTGTGTGTGTGTGTGTATATATAATCAAAACCGCGCGTCTGTGCCTTTCACATATACAGAGACGCGCAGAACATGCAGAATTCATATTTAAATAAGTCTTTTTGCAGCTTAATATTTACAGATACTAGTCCATAGCGCGAGTCGATTTAAGTGTACTGACCTACTTTTGATTAATTAATCCAAACTTTGACGAACTCCGTGACTCCGCGTTATACAGTAAATTCCCTTTATATGACTGGATTCCGCGATTCCGTCTGCGTTTTCCCCATCGCGGAAACCATAAATAGATAATATTGAGGTGTTTTGTAACTTCAGTGTAGTGGATTGTGATTTATTGCAACTTGAGCAACGTCTGCTCTACTGCTGCCTTTGAGAGACAACTGATGCGTGATGATCACTGAAACTGTAGCAAGCGCTTTCAGTGTGAGAGTACCTTAGTCTTCCACATTGATTGTGGACCAATTGTTTAAATCAGATGCGCGGTGGGCGGAGACTGCTCGAGGCCACAGAGTGGTGAGTTCTGACAGGCTGCATCAGAGCCAAATAGCGCGTTTCAAAATTAAATTAATTTTATCGGCACATCGGTTTTGAAAATGACCGATACCGATAATCATAAAAATGCTTGATATCGGCGCCGATAATCGGCCAGGCGATAATCGGCCAGGCCGATAATCGGTCGACCCCTACTTGAGTGGCCACAAATGAAATGCACGAGAACATACGATGATGAAATGAGAATCACACATGTGGCACTAAATTCACTGCTCAACATTCTTCTCAACATTCTTTAAGAACTAATGAGAGTTTCAGAAACAAGACAGATGCTGATCATCATCATGGTCCATCACCTCTTGAAGAAACATCCCTAGACATGGTCTCTGGTTTCCCGCTCGACTACATGCACCTTGTGTGCCTTGGAATCATGAGACGGCTTCTTCTCTTGTGGCTGAAGATGGGTCCTCTCACTTGTAGGCTGTCAGGATCTCAAATAAACACATTGTCAGAAAGATTGATAAATGCTCAGAGAAGTGTGCCCATGGAGTTTGCACGGAAACCAAGGGCACTGAGGGAAATTGATAGGTGGAAGGCAACAGAGTTCAGGCAGTTTTTACCTGTCATGATGAAAGATCTCCTTAACACAGAGGTGTACAAAACTTTCTTGCTGCTTTTTGTGGGAATCTTCATCCTGTGCAACAACAGTTTGATTGAAGATTACTGTGATTATGCCAATGACATACTGGCTCTCTTTGTCACTCACTTTGGTCAACTGTATGGTCCACAATTCCTGTCCTACAATGCACACAGCCTTGTACATCTTGCAGATGATGCAAAAAAGCATGGTGTCCTTGACAACTTCAGTGCTTTCAAGTACGAGAATCACCTAAACAAACTCAAAAGACTTCTGAGGAAACCAACATGCCCTCTGAGTCAAATAATAAAAAGATTCTCAGAAATGCAAAGAAGCTGCAAAAAAACTCACAAAACCAGGCCACATCTGCTCAAAAAACCACATGCGACTGGTCCTCTACCTGCATCCTTTCATGAGGCGACACAATATAAATAGTTGAGAACGAGCCTTCACACTCTGAAACTGGATCGGGCAAACAGTCACGTTTGCATTAGTAGCAAAGTTGCTAAGCTGCAAAACATAATTTCATTTAGGGATGAAATTTATGTAGCTTACAGTACCTTCAAACACCAGGAATCCTTTTTTGACTATCTGCTGCCATCCTCTACACTCGGCATTCATTTGGTGGACGACCTCTCAACAACAGTTGATTTCTGCAAGCAAAATTTTTCTTGTCCCCAATCACAATCAATTCATTTCAATTCCTCTTTTACATACAGAGTAATTCTTTATCAGCACTTTGTTTCATAGTTTATGCATTTCAATTACATAGTTGAAAATTCATCCGAGTTAATAAAAAAAATATGGGTTTCAGGCTTGCAGCGTAAAAAAAAAGTAAGAAAGAAAAAACAAATTACCTAATTGTGGAGTTTGAAGGAGAAGGGACAACTGGACCAGTTGCCAAGTCCTGGTATGCAGATGGCTATTCCTGGTGGCCACCATATAAAGACCTTTACAGGAAGCTGAAGTGTGTTATAACAATGGAGGCACCACAGCCAGAGAAAGGGTGGACCCGACATAGAGCAAGAATCTTGCACGAGACAGGGTAAGAGTAAATGCTGTAAATTAAACATGATCCTGCCCAGCGTACCTGTATTTCATTTTTCACAATCTTTGCAGATAATTTGTCCACACTGTAAAACATGATCTCACATAGCTCTAATAAACAAAAATGAACCCATACCTGCATTTCTTTTTTTCAGCATCTTTTCAGAATGTAGCCAACAACTGGAAGAAGGCCAGCTACACTTCTGACATAAACTCGGAACCTGAAATTACTGGAAAAAGGATTCCCAAGTAAGTCCTCACAAAAGACAAAAGAAATAGTTTAACAAACGGAAATGGCATCATTTGCATTCATGTGTCATCCATCTTTAAAATGATTCAACTGAGTATTTAAATTAGGGATAATGCATGGCTAGCTGTGCATTAAACAATTTTAAGTGGTTCTTTGCCTCCACATTGTGCATTAAAATCGTTTAATGCACAGCTAGCCATGCATTATCGAACGAACCCCCCCTCACTGCCAAAGGTCATTTTAATTAAAATGATTTCTATATTTTATCCACTCAATAGTCTACAATATAATAGCCATATAAACGTAGCGTAATTATAATAATAAAACATAGTGGGATATTCAGTGATATTGGCTGTGCAATATCGACTTTTGTGATTGGCCAATACCAGCAGACTGGAGCCAATGGAAATGCTTCTCCTTCGGTGCGCATCTTATTCGTCTGAGAACTTCAAAGCAGACCGCTTGAGGTAAATTATCTGGAAGAATACAGAGGTAAAAATTCAAAATGTGGAGGTTTGTTTTATAATATATGATAGACTGACAGTTAAGTAACACAACTAAGGGATCTGTTCAACTGAATATTATCACGATTTCAAATGTTACATTGCATTTATAGTTTAATAAACAAGTAGCCTAATATGTAGTCACTTACCATTTAGACGCAATATTGACGTTTTTGTTCTATTTCACCAACGAAAAAAGTTACAGAAGAAAAGCAACACTCAGCACGGTTATTGAATGATTCATCATTTTGAACGAATCGTTTTAATGAATGACTCAGTGATTCATTTATCCTGGGCAGTGAGTGACTTAACATAGTCAGGTAAACTCGGATTTTGACCTGTCATTGTTTAAAAACAAACTAACAAAACTTGACAACTACGGCTAGTAAAGCGGTCAGTGGAATCTTTCTGCCTCCAGCTAAGCCCCGCCCACAGAAAAACGTCACACATTGTTTACTAACAGAAAAAGGGTCTATACAGTGCAACTCAGGTGTGACAGTGGACATTTCTGAAGTAGTCCAACTTTACCAAGATGACTTACCTTCACCAGAGCTGATTGACCAGGAACTGAAACGCTGGACACTGAAGTGGCAAAACAAGCCATCAGAACAAAGGCCAACTTCATGTGCTGAGGCAATCAAACAATGTGATGCGCTGATCTACCCAAACATCTTCAAGCTTCTCAAAATAGCTTGTACTCTGCCAGTCACCTCATGTGAATGTGAACGGTCGGCCAGCACTCTCCGGAGACTGAACACATTCATGCGTAGCAGCATGGGAGAGGACCGCTTGTCAACTCTGGCCCTCATCCATACACACTATGACATGGCAGTCAACCTGGATGAAGCTGTGAACATATTCTCCAAATTGCACCCAAGAAGATTGGAACTAACCAGTGTACTAAATCCATAAGTGTCAAGACAAATACAGCAACAAGCAAAGAGGCATTGACAGAGAGTCAAGAAATGATGATGAGAAGAATTATTATTAATATTTCAGTAAAGTTCATTAAATCTATTCTGTTGTTAGTGTGGTCTTTAAACTTATGAACTGTGTATGGACTGTTACATGAGGTGTTACATGAGGAAGCAATTTGACAACAATGCAGTAAATATTTTAGGTGCATCAAAAAGCGTGCTCGTTAAGATACCCGCAGACAAGCTAATCCAGCACAAATTAGTGCATAAAAGGTCACCAAAATGAAGTATTTGAACCTCATAATTAAATACAAAAGGAGGAGAAAAACTGCAAAAAGGTCCACTTTTTGACAAAAAGAACCCCCTTCAATAGGCTGGCTACGGACCTGACAAAGCAAATAACACTCATTTTCTAACACCATCCTATAATATATTTAAAAATAAATGTAAAACCTTTTCCTTGTATGGCTCTTTTGCCTTTCTTCAAAATGATTTAATATTGTTTGTTCTTTTATGTAAATTAGGTGTCGTGAACTGGAGTGTATTTTCTGCACAATACAGGCAGGAGTTCCAGGTGCTTTATTCACAGACCCAGTGCCTACGGTGCAGTGAGATATTTAAAGACTGCCTGTTTTATCAGTGATGGAGGTGAATTTCAGAATGAGTAGATGCAATATTTATTTTGTCATGTGTCATGTTCATAGTCTATAGTCTTAATCTATATTTGTATATGCAATTATTATTGTGTTCTTTAAAAAAAAAAAAAATTTCAACGTGTACTGCATTAGGCTAACTGAGACTTGTCATAGCACTTGCATGTTGTTGCTCTTTTGTTGATTTTGATTGCTTCAATTGTCCTCATTTGTACGTCGCTTTGGATAAAAGCGTCTGCTAAATGACTATACATAATATAAATATACATTTTCTGTTTTGTTCATTGAAATAATAATAAAAAAAATACAACTGTTATCAGTTTGGATTTTTGGAGGCACCATGCATGAAATGGGATGAAGATGCTGAAAATATACTGTATGTAGTCAATTTAAACTTAAAACATGCAGAATTTCCAAAGCAAAAAGAAACATGTCCAAAATTATACAAAATAAAACAAGAACCATGACAGAGGACAGATTAAAATAAGAAAGGCATCGGCTATTTGCACATAGCAGGATTTTCTGCTATTTATACTACTTATTGCAATTAGTGGCAATTATCTGCACTTCAGTATTGTAGTACATTATTAGTAAGTTATTATGAAATAAATTATAATTTTCATTCAAATTATTAAATGGATGCCACCTTATTGGGACAATAATAATTATCTGGTTTTGTTCTTTAATTTAAATCTCCACTGTGTGTGTGTGTACTTGTTTGTCCCCACAAGGATAGTAAAACCTGAAATGTCTGAGGGACAAAATGATTAAAAATAGTAAATGATGTTTATCTGAAAGTGTAACAATGCAAACAGGTTTACTGTAAGGGGTAGGGTTGGGTTAGTTAGGCGGGGATAGAAAATATAGTTTGGTCAGTATAAAAGTAATAGAAGTCTATGGAAAGCCCCCACAATTCACAGAAACAAACGAGTGTGAGTGAGTGAGTGAGTGTGTGTGTGTGTGTGTGTGTGTGTGTGTGTGTGTGTGTGTGAGTGAGTGAGTGAGTGAGTGTGTATACACATAGCTTCATACTTTTGTTGGAGGTGATTTTCAGCACACAATTAAACACCATGTATTTCGCTAAAAATAAAATGATCTGTTGTGTTCTGTTATTCATATGTGTTTTCTTTTCTTGTATTGTAGACACAGCAGCGCGTGAACAGGACTTTTATTTTGATTTGGTTATATGACATCATAGAGCCGCGTCCCTGCTGAAGAAAGGTTTGTGGTTTTAAACATTTAAAGTGTTTAAATCGATGCGACGCGGTCAGTCTACTTTATAATTTTACACGCTTTGTAAAGTTGATTGTTGTTGAATGTAACATTGTAATAGTTACATTCCCAAATGTGCCCAAATAGTGAATCCGTATTCAGAAAGGCACGCAAAATGAACAATGCATTCTACGGAGCCACTAAAGGGACATGATTAGCTACTTGCTAGCGGTAGCCTGTTACATTACAGTACATACAATTTTACTTACCACATAAACAGAGTAAAGAGAGATGACTGATAGGATGATGGCAAATGATTTTCAGATCCCGAGTACGAGTCCTGCACGGGTCCTGTTTGATAAACTAGCACCCACAGTAATTGACAGAACACCCGACCCATAATCCGACAGCAGCACTAATTTAATTTCGTACCCGACCCGACCCGTTTGAAATAAAAACCGCAACCCGAACCGCACCCACATTAAATCTCCTACAAGAGGTAGACGCTCATTTATTAAAACTTTTAATGCCACCAAAGATAAACATTTTTTAAATCTTTTTGTAAGCGGCAGCCAAGTCTGCTTTAACCAGTTACCGGGCAGATAATTAACAACCAAAAGAACATTTCACTGAGCTCATGTCAGAGTGTTGAAAACATGATGAAGATTTCAAATATAATGGAATTCCCAGAGTTGTATGATCCATCAAAAATCTTTTACAGAGATATAAATAAATAAAAAATAAAAAAAACCAGAGCATGTGTGTACGAGTTGGTTTGCCAGGTAAAAATACAATTATGTGCAAAATGTCATAGTTAACTGTGTCTGACATGAAAACTATGCTAGTCATTCTCCCAATAAATGATAAATAGTAAATAACACAAATACTATTTCCGTTATGTTTTATTTAGCTTTTAGTAAAATCAAATGTGATGTTGTTTAGAACTACGTTCGCTCTGAGACCACGCCGCAAACACTGCCTCTACTGCACAAAACGCTTCCACTACGAGAGAAAGCGGCAGCCGTGCAGCGATTCCACCGCTTGCTGCGTCCCACGTGAAAAGGACCTTTAAATGGTCTTCGGACAGAGTGTGAACACAAGCACTAGACCGTCTGAGAGCAGCTGCCTATCAGCATGTAACGGATTGAGTACAAAGAGCAAATACCCGTGCCTGTCACCCGTCCGACCTGCACTGCACCGCACCCGACTCATAAATATTATTCCACCCATTACGTCAGTTTTAGCAGTTCACCCGGCGGGTATCCGCCTGCGTGAAGGACTCTGGCTCTGACTCAGGAATCTTACAGTTATGCAGATGCACATCCCTAATATATTTACATATTATTTGTAGTTTATTTGATTGGGACAGTGTACTAGTGCACCAAATCCTTCTTTGATAAGAACCTGAAGATGCTTTTCACCACATTATAATCAGATATGTTTTTCCACCTGTAGCCCTAATAGGGATGTGCATCTCCATAACTGTGGCTGATGCGATACGCAGATGCAGAGCCAATGATACAATACATTCAGGATACATGTAAAGCAGCTACCGATGCGATACGATTCATCCCTAATATGATGCCGTATGATACAATTTAAATTCGATTCAACACGATGTGATTTAATGCAATACAGTGGGGAAAAAAAATCAATATGGTACATATTAAAGATGTGCCTTGAATCCATATACCTTACCAGAAAGGAAATGTGTATTACGGAAACTCTAAAGGGAATAAATAGGAGATGGGAGGAAAAAATATATTTCAATACTTTCTCTCGCAATTGGGTAATTACACTATATACAAATTGTGGGTCATTGAAACTGCTTTTGAATGCATGTTCGCTTTTTACTTTCACTTTCGAGATTCGAGATCACACATACTCTGTGTATACTGTGGAGCAGCAGTACTTACCATATATTTTAAAAGATGACATGTTTATCATTGGTTCTCGGGATCTGCAAAAAAAAAGGAGGGGGGGGATTTCCAAATCCAGATCATTCTGATCTAGATTAAACTTTTTGAACAACTGGGCCGAGGAGAGACTGGTGTATCTTCAACAGGATTATTTATTGAGAAGATGCTGATTGGTGCTGCAGTCATCAAAGTCTGATGTAGTCCGATCGGAGTGAAGATCTTTTCCAATCTTCGCTCAGGGGTAAAAAGAAGAGGCTCTGCATGTATTTCGAAGGACATTGTTATAGACAGGACATCGATGTCCTCCATAAACATCTAGGCCTTATGCACTCTATCTCCTTTTTCCCTCCAGTGCGATGCCCCTGGGTATAGGATCTAGATGCCTCACATGTCAAGTCAAGTCACCTTTATTTATATAGCGCGTTTAACAATACAGATTGTGTCAAAGCACTTAACAGTATCAAATTGGAAGACAGAGCTCAATTTTCTCAATTTTCAGTTGTCTAAAATGTCTAAATGTTTTGTTGTCTGTTTCTTTGTGCCATTAAACTGGTGTTAATTTGCATTTGTCTCTTTTTGCCTTAGACCTGATGGTGCTGAAAAAGGAGAGTGAAGTGCTGATTGAAATGGAAGAAAAAGATCAATATAAGAATCATGATTTCATCACAGGAGAAAAAACCTTTAGTTGCACCCAGGCTGAAAAGACTTCCTCACAAAAAAGGTCTAAAAAGACAGGAACTACAAGTAATTTCACCTGCCAACAGTGTAAAATGTGTTTCAACCAGCATGAAAAGTTCACATGAGAGTTCACTCTGAAGGAAATCCGCGTACCTGCCAACACTGTGGAAAGCGTTTATCTAAAAAAGTAAGCCTTAAAAGACACATGAGTGTTCACACTGGAGAAAAGCCTTACCCGTGCCTGCAGTGTGGAAACAGATTCACTCTTAAGGGAAGCCTTAAAAACCACATGAAAATTCACACTGGAGAGAGGCCTTACACATGTCCTCAGTGTGAGAAGAGTTTCACTCAGAAAGAAAGCCTTAAGAGACACATGAGAGTTCACACTGGAGAGAACATTTTCTACCAACAGTGTGGAATAAGTTTCACTCAAAAAGGAAGCTTTAACAGACACATAATTCACACTATAGAGAAGCATTTTACCTGCCAGCAGTGTGGAAAGAGTTTTGATCAACATGAAAACTTCAAAGCCCACATGAGACTTCACTCTGAAGAGAAGTCCTATACATGCCCTCAGTGTGGAAAGAGTTTCAGTCAAAAACAACACTTTAAAGACCACATAAGAATTCACACTGGAGAGAAGCCTTTCACATGCCAACAATGTGGAAAACGTTTCCCCCGAAAAGATACCCTTAACAGGCACATGAGAGTTCACACTGGAGAGAAGCCCTTCACATGTGGTCACTGTGGAAAAAGTTACAGATCTAAAACAGCCCTTAAGTACCACATGAGTTTTCATGTATGAGAGAACTGTTTTTGCATGTTGTGTGGAAATAATTTCACAGACAGGAAACACTTCATGTTTGAGAGATTGTATAATGCGCTGATTATTGATATGGTACTAAATCACCTTAGAGTGCTAAATTCAATATTAATGTCCAGTGACTATGAGAGGAATAAAGAAGCAAGAGTTATGAATTAGATTCAGTGTATTGATTAGTCAAATGAAGAATGAATTAGTTCAAATTTACATGTCAACTGAAGTAGAAATCTGTATCAAATAAATACATAAAACTGTGTAGACATGCAAAATGATAAACAAACAATAACAGAAACAGACTTATGATTCAAAAGCTACAGAGACCTGGAGATCTGGCAATAGCTGCTTTTCTACTGTCAGGCCAGTGCAAGCCAGGACTTTCAACAGGCCGGGCGGGGCTAATAGCTAACAGCCTCGAACCCACACCACCGAGCATAAAATTACAGAGCCACGGGTTAAGGTTTTTTGGCCTACTTTTATAATGTACCGCGGCCACTTAAAGTTAATCTATATAGTCAAATAATTATGAAAATAATAATGTGTATTATGGAGAGACGGATGTCACATCACAAACTATTATGCAAGTTTCACCCATAGCAGAGTTTAGTCTTTCACCCAGCAGAAATGAACACGACAACAGCCAAAGCAAATCTGCATGTTCTGCATCTCTGTTTAAATGAATGGCCTAGTTTGGTCTACTACACAAACCCAAACACACTAGGAGCAGCTAGGAGATTTCTTCCTATATGATGAAATATTTTGAATTGAAATATTCAGTTTAAATATTTAAGTCGTGACGTATTGTCGACCCATACTCTAAATTGGTGCTCTGCATTTAACCCATCCAAGTGCACACATACAGCAGTGAGTAGTGAATAAATGCACACACACACACACACACACACACACACACAAGAGTTATGAATTAGATTCAGTGTATTGATTAGTCAAATGAAGAATGAATGAATTCAATTTTACATGTCAACTGAAGTAGAAACACACACCCGGAGCAGTTGGCAGCCATTGCTCCAGCGCCCGGGGAGCAATTAGCAACGCCCGGTTCGGTGCCTTGCTCAAGGGCACCTTAGTCATGGTATCGAAGGTGGAGAGAGTGCTGTTCATTCACAATCCCCACCTTCAATTCCTGCCGGCACGAGAATCAAACAAGCCCGACTCCCTAACCATTAGGCCACGACTACCCCATATAGTAGTATACACCACAAATATAGAACCATGCTGAATTTCAGCTTCTGAAAAAGCCCTGAAAACACGATGCATTAAAATGCAAGTACTGTTATCGCAAAGCATTTTTCTTTTCAAATAGTGCAATTTAGAATGCTTTTTTGTTTTAGATATGCTCACTGTTATTTTACCTCCATAACATTTTGAACTTGTGTCCTCGAGAAAAAGACAGGATCTCGAGGCCATGACTTCACATTATGCGTCCACAAAATAAGAATGTCGGTACTTCAACTGTTTGCTGTTATAAGTCGTTTACTTTTTTCTAAGATCATTTCATTATGAACAAAAGTTGCATTTATTATTTGGGAATTTATTTTTGTTATTTGGCTTGGTACTTTCATTTTGAAATTTCGTTCGATGGTTGTATGTAATGGCTGACTGCATGCAAGGTTCTCAGTTCCTGTAAGCAAGCAAGCGGCAAACATGAATGTTGTGTGTGTGCACGTCAGTGGATGTGTCTTCCTACAAAGGACTTGAACGTGTGATTAAGGAGTATTCAAGACAATTTCTCTTTAATGTAGAAAGCAGCCAGCGAAGTATTTCTCTTTATATTTGCTCTATGTTTGTATTTTATATTTGAAGTTTCTAAAGTTTGTTTGTTTACGTATGTTTTAGTTAATATGGTTTTGTATTTCATTGCTTAGTTTTCACGGTGGATTTGGGGAAAAAGCCATCAAATAAACCAGAAGTATGGAAACCATTTGTGCCTGGATTTGCTTGAATGGAATTAAATCAACAAAATGATCTCATGGCCACAACAAAACTAAACCAAACATGTTCCTTTCTTGTCTCCATATATTATAATGCTCACTTCTCTTCTCTATAATATACTACTTGACCTGTTATGCATACTATATTGTGGGGATTCTTGACTGATTGCACAGACACTATTGGAACAGAGCTGAAGAGAGCCTGTCTGAAATCCTGTGCTGACCAGCTTGCCCCCATCTTCACACAGATCTTCAACAGATCACTGGAGCTGTGAGAAGTCCCCACATGCTTCAAATGCTCCACCATCATCCTCGTCCCAAAGAAACCCAATATAACAGGACTTAACGACTACAGACCTGTGGCTCTAACATCTGTGGTCATGAAGTCATTTGAAAAACTGGTTTTAGCTAATCTGAAGGACATCACTGGACCTACAGAGCAAACAGGTTTGTGGATGATGCAGTCAACATGGGACTGCATTACATACTGCAACACCTGGACAGACCAGGGACTTATGTGAGGATCCTGTTTGTGGACTTCAGCTCGGCCTTTAACACAATCATCCCAAACCTCCTCTTGCCCAGACTAACTCAGGGCTGCGTTCTCTCCCCACTGCTCTTCTCCCTGTACACCAACGACTGCACATCTAAAAATCCCTCTGTCAATCTCCTGAAGTTTGCAGATGACACCACACTTATCGGCCTCATCCAGGACGGTGACAAGTCTGCTTACAGGCAGGAGGTTAAGGAGCTGGCTGTCTGGTGCAGTCTTAACAACCTGGAGCTGAACACGCTCAAAACAGTGGAGATGATTGTGGACTTCAGCTCGGCCTTTAACACAATCATCCCAAACCTCCTCTTGCCCAGACTAACTCAGGGCTGCGTTCTCTCCCACTGCTCTTCTCCCTGTACACCAACGACTGCACATCTAAAGACCCTCTGTCAAGCTCCTGAAGTTTGCAGATGACACCACACTTATCGGCCTCATCCAGGACGGTGACAAGTCTGCTTACAGGCAGGAGGTTAAGGAGCTGGCTGTCTGGTGCAGTCTTAACAACCTGGAGCTGAACACGCTCAAAACAGTGGAGATGATTGTGGACTTCAGGAGAAAACCCCCTACTCTCCCCCCACTCTCCATCATGAACAACACTGTAACAACAGTGGAGACATTCAGAGATCCACCATCTCCCAGGACCTGAAGTGGGACACTCACATTGACTCTATTGTTAAAAAGACCCAGCAGAGGTTGTACTTCCTTCACCAGCTGAGGAAGTTCAACCTGCCACAGGAGCTGCTGAAACAGTTCTACTCCGCCATCATTGAATCTGTCCTCTGCACTTCAATAACTGTCTGGTTCAGCTCAGCTACTAAATCTGACCTCAGAAGACTATGGAGGGTAGTCTGGACTGCTGAGTGACTCATTGGTACGACCCTCCCTACTCTCCAAGAACTGTGCTCATACAGAGTGAGCAAAAGGGCTGGCAAAATCACTCTGGACCCTCACATCCAGCACACTCCCTCTTTGAACTGCTGCCGTCTGGTCGACGCTACAGAGCTCTGAGCACCAGGACGACCAGCACAGGAACAGTTTCTTCCTTCAGGCAATCCATATCAAGTCCCCATTATATCAAAATTGAAGTTTTTTGGCTTTTAGTATGAATATGTTAGCATTAAGGTTATCTATAAACTACCTGTGTCTTGTTGTCCCTATCTCTCCACCTTTGGTTTTCAATCACTAACTGCCCTTGTGTTATCCTCTCTGTGTTGTTGTTGTTGTTGTTTTTCTCAGCATCAGCCCAGGGGCCTGTACCATGAAGCCGGTTTAGCTGGCTAGCCAGGTAAGTTTCAGTTTAGTTTGCCCCAACTCTGGGTTTTAGGTACCATGAAGGTAGCTCGGCTTTAAGCGTTGTTTGTCGCCATGGTATCTTATGCTGCACGGCTAACCTGCTCCGGGGCAGGTTATGTTCTGGATTTGAGGTCTCAGACTGAAATTGACCAATCAGCTGTGATCAAAGAAACATATAGGTGACGTCACATATCCCAGTGTCTGTTGCAATGGCTTCACCTTTTCTACCAAATCCTGTGGACATCTCCGCACAAATTGTTAGACGAGCACTTCGTAGAAAGAGTTTTTAGGGACAGACAAAATCCCTAGATTTTCCTGATACTTACTTGTATGAAAGATACAGATTCTCCATGGAAGGAATCTCTTATATTTGCGAACTTCTTGAGCCGCACATATCAAATGTGACACGTCAAGTCATGCTCTTACTGTACCGCAAATGGTATGCATTGCGTTGTGTTTTTGCAAGCGATGCGTACTTATATGCGGTCGGTGATGCAGAGAACCTTGGGAAAAACACGGTTTGTCGAACCATTCGCAAGGTGGTCCTCGCACTGCAGGGGTACATGAATAGCTTCATAGTGTTCCCTGGACATTTATCGACCATGTCCATAAAAGAGGGCTTTTATAAAATTGCCGGTAAGACTGATAGGGTGACACTACATGAACAGATTTACTTTTATACATTCACTTTTTCTCCCCAGAAAGCAGATTTCACTTAGAACACTTAAATTATACAATACAGTACATGTTAATATTATTCTAAATCTTTTAACAAATATATTAATCTTATGATAGGATTCCCTAGAGTCATAGGAGCAATAGACTGCACACATGTTGCAATCTCCACAGCTCTTGGAGAACATGAGGCAGATTATGTGAATAGAAAGTCCTTTCACAGCCTCAATGTTCAGGTAGGTGTACTATAGGTGTACTACTATTCAAGATGACTTATTTTCAGTGAGATGAATCATTAACACATGACAATGATGTACTGTACATTTCATCTTCAGATAACTTGTGATCATGAATGCATGATCACAAGCTTGATGCCAAATGGCCTGGCTCAGTGCATGACTCACGAATTTTCCGTGAGTCTGTGTTGTGTCAGCGCTTTGAGGAAGGCAAGTTACAGTACAAAACACTTTAAAGTGTTCTTTTTAATTGACAAAGCAAAACTTATACAATTTTCCCCTTTTCTGTTCTGTGACAGGGCTTTTTGATGGCCTGTTGGTAGGAGACAGGGGTTATGCATGCCAGAGATTTTTACTAACCCCCTATCCTGACCCTCAGACAAGGCCACAAAACAGGTTCAATGTGGCCCTCAGTAAAACCAGGGTCAAGATCGAGATGACCTTTGGCATCCTAAAGGCACGTTTCAACTGCCTTCGGCGGTTAAGGGTGTCACCAGAGCGGGCATCACAGATAGTGGCTGCATGTGCCATTCTGCACAATATAGCCACTATCAGAAAGGAGCAAGCACCACCACTAAACCAGCTTCTCCCCGATGAAATTGACCCAATCACACTTGACCACCCAGCTGGCACAGCTGTCAGAGATGCAGTCACCATACAATATTTTACTTAATAAAAGTAAATTGAAACTGCAGATAGGTCTCAAATGGTTTTATTGTTGATGTGGCTAAGGAGGAGAAAGAGAGAAAGATGCATTAATAAGTATTGAGTGTTCATACTAATGTGTTGCCTGTTTTAGCAAGTTCACATACTGAGATCTGTTTTTCCAGCTGTTTGATCTCCAATTTAATTTTTTTAATTTGGAGGCTCCTCAGCTCACAGTCCAGCTCCTTTAGTGTGCAGTCCAATTCTAGGCTCCTTTTGTAAAGGGCCTGACTGAGTCAGTTTCCACCTGAAACATAATTCCACCACAAACAGTCATTACAAGTCTTAAGGTAAATCAAATGACAAAAGGCATGACTTAATACAGGCACAGGACTGGCTGTAATTTATGTCAAGGGTTTAAAGCAGTACCTTGTTCACATTCCTTCTGAAGCCCATTGAGGTAGAGGCGTCAGTTTGTGGGGTAGGTTGTGAAAACTCCTACAATAAAAGATAAGGGCCAGTCACATTGGTGTGACATTAAAATGTGTGCCATTAAAAAAAAACAAAAAAAACAATGCATTCACCTCAGCAATGGTTTCAGAACACACAGAGAGGGTGTCTTCGTCATTTGCGTCACCCTAATAAATAAAAGTAGGCCAATGTAAAGCGTAACTGTTGTAAAGCATATTCACAGTGTTCTGTCTGCTGCAAGTTCACCTCTGTGTGGGAGACTGTGTGAAAGTGTGCCGGCTTCAACAGGGACACTGTATTTCCCTCTACTGCAGAACATACAGTCAGCCACATGTACAACTTTTAAAAAGTAGTAATGCATTGCACACATACCCAGTGTCACTTGCTTAGAGGAGCCAGCACCAGGGTCAGATTGTACAGCACCTGTAATACCATCCATAATCGGCCGCCTTATTGCTACTCAGAGCCAGCTCCTCTGCCACAGTGTATTCTGGGGAGGTGGCCCTTCCCCAGTTTTCCGAATGTCACACTTTTTTCTGTTTGCTGCAAAAACGTTTTTGTGAAAATGTTCACGAAAGTAATAAAAGGTTATGGTAAATACTCACCACTTTGAATGATATTTTTATATTTTGTCTTTATCTGCTGCCAAGAACGTTTGTAGTTGTGGTTGCATCTAAAAATCAATGAATAGCCTATTAATCTATATGATGTAGGCCTAATATACAGTCACATTTTTATACACAAACCTTTATACATACAGTATACATATATACACATTTTAATTTAAGCATTAATACATTTTTAAAATAAAACTAACTGTTAACATACGTCTAATGCACAGTGAAGTAACATGAGTAACTTGAACAACTAACGGAATTAACATTAGATTAATAAATGCTGAAAAACTATCGTTCATTGTCAATTCATGTTAGCTGCATTACGTTCTCTAAACAAATACAACCTTATTGTAAAGGCATCATATACACGCGCGCACACACATACATCATGCACATCATTTTTAATTAATATTGAATGTATATTTGTTTAACTTACGCATTAACGCAATCAGCGATCTTTTTCCAACACTCTTCTCTTGCTTTGGCAGCAGATACAGTATTACTGCGTGCTTGAAACACATGTTTATATTCTTCATACTTTTGAATAATTATTTCTTGCTCCTCCGCAGAAAAATATACAGCTCTCGCTCTATCCATATTGAACGCGATTGGTTGTTCGGTGCCGACGTCACTCTTTTATGTGCACGCGCCCGTGGAGTAATCATAGCTTAAGGATCAAAGCCCGAGTTGACAGAGAAAGTTGATGAGCTGCTTCATGGTACCAATTAAGCCTGATTGCATCGGTTTGGTTTTGTCAACTCAAAACTAATCCTGTAACCCGGAGTTTGTTTAGCCACCATCATGGTACAGGCCCCAGATCTTCTGGTTTCTATGTTTCCAGCTACCCACAATGTATGTTATCAATCAGTGTTTGCCAGTTTGTGGATTATGTATTATCTGTATATCTCTACCTGTCTCTCACACAACATTTTAAAAATTTTGCTGGTTCATTTGTACTTAATCTCAGATATTATATGTTTGGCTGGCTTTGGGATAACCAAGAATTAGCAGATTAGATTTTTAGTGTCTGTTAAGTGTTTTAGTGTCTTTAGTGTTAAAAAAAAAGAATAAAAAGAGAGAAAATAGTACATATCTCTGCAACAGGATCTCAACTAAATTGAAAATCACCAGACAGTGATCGTGCTAAGGAATCTAACTTCCTTGAACTAACTTCCAAGACTTGATTCTTGATTTGACTTGGAATGATGTGAAGCTGTGGAGCTTCAGCACCATGGACAGCTGAAAAAAAAAAAATTAATCAATGTCTTTCATCAATGTATTAAATTATTTAAAAGGTATCAGCAATATCTGTTGGATAACAAGGTTTCCAGGCTGTTCTGACATGTCTTCAATGTTGTGTTGCTGCAGTAATGTCCTATGGCATGCCTGAATCTATAAATACTGAAAGAAATGTCCAGTTGTCAGGTGTTTAAGTGAAACTTTGTTGTATGGGGTTTCAGATACACCATGTCTCCAATTTTGTAATCTGTTTCTTCAATTTATAGATATTTACACCATATGTTTTCATTTGTTTAATTTATGATCTCCATTTTGCAAACCGTTTTTGGTTTTTTTAAATCACTATGGTACACCTATAATACAGTATCTTACAGAAGTGAGTACACCCCTCACATTATTTCAAGTTTGTATAGACCAATGGCAATCCGTACCAATGTAACCAGTTAACTTGTTGGACAATAAAGTAAATTAACTGGAGTTCCTGTCTCCATGTCCTTACCAACACTCCTTGGCGATGACCAAGTATACTTAAGAACCAGCACACCTTCCCTTCATGACAGATGAAGCTGTCTGCAATGTATGCGGTGCTATACGACCACGCTACTATTCCCGATAGTAAGCAAGGCCCTGTTCTATTTCTGATGTAGTTTGAGTGCTCGCAGTAGATCTAGTAGGCCTACGAAAGACCAATGAATTTGTACGATCGCTTGTCGCTACCACGTGTGCGCCTGTTACGGTGGCACCGTGATCACTACCAGCAAGCTTTTTACTGTACCTTCGCGCAACTACATTGATTATTTACTGCTGCTCTTAATAAAATTCACTAACATTTCAATACTGGGTTGTAAAACTTTCTGTTGCTTTTAATACTATTTGCATTGTTGTAGTATGAATTTTTGTGCGAGCTTCTGTGGTTATATTATATCAGAATTTGCTAAGCATAACCTCAGCTGCTGCACGAAATCTGCTGTAAACCCTGTTGAATAAGCAAAAATTATTTAATGCCTATTGCACTTTAAGAGTTAATTTAACCTAGTTCCATTTCATGGAACTAAAGCACTTTCTGCTGCCGTTGCAATATTAGCATAAACGATTTCACTTGCTATACATGCTGCTTTTAATATTATTTCTAACTTTGCATCTGAATTTGCTATGTATGCTATGAAATTCACTGACATTGTGATCAGAATAGCTATGCATACTGCTGCTACAGCTGCACAAACGTACTTGGAACTGCTATAGCCCCTTTATTTAATAAACAAATGCAATCAAATAATACTTATTTCACTTTGGAGAGGTCACAAAATCTGCTGTAAGCCCTGTTGAATAAACAAAAGTAATAGAATGCCTATTCACCAAGAGTTCGCTTACCATCTCTGCATTACCTTATCACTGAAATTTCATGCAACTAAAGTACTTCCTACTGCCGCTGCTAAATTAGCAACATAATTTGACTTGCTAAGCATTCTGCTACTACATTGCTGTTTTATCATCGTTTGACCTTCTTTGCATGTTCACTTTGTAAACACTGGGTCAGTCCTCCTGCAGAGATGTAGGACAATTTTGAAGTTGAGGGAGAAAATGAGATGGGTGTTTTTCGACATACCCTAACTGTATTGAACCACGCATGCACAGAGTACGCATGCACATGCGCAATTTTTGTTCTGGAAGTGAACTACTCCTTTAACTTAGAAATAAACGCTTTTGATGGTTAGCCACGCACCATACTGCTACTTCTGCTATCTCACCGGAAGTTGCGCCCATAATAATTTCTACAGTAGCGTCCCCGAGAATAAGGTTGATAATGATAAAAATCCACCCACTCAGTAATTAATCATAAACAGTCTCTAAGAACAAGCAATTTCATAGGCATTACAAGTGTTGTTTTCTGATGCACCAATGAACACAGGAGTTTCCATAGACTCCCTCCATCTGAGCCACTGAGGTTAAATTTAATTTTCGGTAAAGTCCCCTATATTTTTAGGGATCATTACCAACGCTTTGAGCGCGAACATCAGCTCCAGACAAAGCAAGTATCACACGTTTCCTCTCCAAATTGCCTTTCTGAAAGAGCTTCTTGGCACTCTGTAAGGCTTATTGCTAAAGCTACCATTGTCTCTGCCTGTTTTCACTGATGCTGCCTTCAAGTGCTACCAGAATGATCGTAAATAGGAATGTGGTAGTTAAAAATTGCATATGAAAGCAATGTGAAGTCGACCGCTGGAATCTCTCAAGCTCATAATCACAAATGGGACTTATAAAGTTTGTGATGCCACATGATGGCACCAGCTATGTCATTATTTTTATCGCACTGTCCTCCCAATCTGGGTAATTCATAAATGCGCATTTATTATTGTCACGCCCCTGGACTATTTTGTTGTGTTTTTGCTCCCCATGTGTTCCCTGTGACCCAGTTTTTCCCCTGTCTTGATTGTTAATTTGATTCCAGGTGTGTCCCCTTAGTTCCCTCGTTATCCTGTCATTATAAGCCCCAGTCCATTCAGTTCATGTTTGTCGGTCTTTGAGTGTCTACCCTGCCTGTGATCTGTGTTCCTGTTTGAATTAAAAACTCCCCTTTTGTGAATTCCTCGTTTCCTGGTTCCCATGCTTCCCTTGAAGTGTGACAATTATGCACAATACAATCAGATGACTGACTTTTAAACCGAGTATGTTTTCTGTAAAGTGGAATGTTTATTTACAAAGGCCAGCACTGGAGCATGAGCTCTTGAAGCTCCACCCTCTTTTCCGGGAGCACCAGCTTATTTGCATTTAACGGGACAAACACAAAAACGGCACGTTTTGTCTCTCACCCCAAAAGTGGCAATTTTAACAAGCTATAAAATATTATCTGTAGGGGATTGTGAGCTAAAACTTCATTTACACACTCTGGAGACATCAGAGACTTACTTTACATCTTGTAAAAAGGGGCATAATAGGTCACCCTTTAAAAAAAAAAAAAAAAAACGTAAACAAATCCAAGCTAGGAAAAGCACAGACAAAGTTTTAGTTTGTTTTTATTAAAGAGATTTCACTTATTTGTATTATTATTATTTATTTATTTTTTTAAATTGCAATTTAGTTATGTTATTTAACATAAAATATATTTTTATTTTACAAAGAAATGTTCAGCATTCGAGAAATAAAAGAGCACTTGTTCATTTCTAATTTGTCTCAACTAATTTTGTTTAAACAAAAATCTTCAAAATGCATCACGAGATCGGTTTCATGAATCGTAATGCATATCGCAATTGAGTGAATCATTACATCCCAGGTATGGCCAAAAGAAGTACTCATGCATAAAAGAAAATAAAAAGCCTTATGGTGAAGCATAAAGAGATGAAGAATGCAAGTAAAAGAAGCTAGTCATGGTGTCAATCAGACAATTTTTCTTATACTCTTTAACAAAGAACACAAACATGGTCTCACGTTTGCATGACTTTTTATGTGTGTAAGTGTGAATGCAAAAATGTTTTTAGTACACTAATTACTTTCAGAATAAATGCACAGATGATTGTAGAAATGGCTCCTTTTTCTAAACCTCCTGTCACTCTGGGGAAATAGCAATTTCTTCCCAGAATGATTTTGCAATTTCATGCTGCTTTAACATTTGTTACTCTCATGTGACTCTTAAGGTTTCCTTTAAGCCTGAAACTCTTTCCACACTGAGGACAGGTGAAAGGTTTCTTTCCAGGTGTGAACACTTATGTGATTATCAAGGTTTGCATTGTTTGTGAAACTCTTTCCACAGTGATGGCACATGAAAGGCTTTTCTCTGATGTGAATTTTAATGATTCTTAAGGTGATTTGTGTCCGTGAAACTCCTTTCATACTAACGACATTTAACATTTTTCTGTCTCGAGTGAATCTCCATGTGGTTTTTAAGGTTTTTTTTACGTGTGAAACTCTTTCCACACTGATCACATGTGAACAGATTCTCTCCAGTGTGAATCTTCATGTGAGTCTTAAAATGTTCTTTTCGTGTGAAGCCCTTCCCACACTGTTCGCAGGTGAAAGGCTTCTCTCCAGTGTGAACTCTCATGTGGGCATTAAGGAGTTTTTTCTCCGTAAAACTCTTTCCACACTGATCACATACAAATGGCTTCTCTCCAGTGTGAGTTCTCATGTGAATCTTAAGACCATTATTTAATGAGAAACTCTTCCCACAGAGTTTGCAGGTGAAAGGTTTCTCTCCAGTGTGAGTTCTTATGTGAGTTTTAAGGTTTCCTGTAATCGTGAAACTCTTTCCACACTGAGGGCAGGTGAAAGGTCTCTCTCCAGTGTGAATGAACATGTGGGCATTAAGCTGAGATCTCCTTGTAAAACCCTTTCCACACTGAGGGCATATTAACGGCTTCTTTTCTATATGAATTTTCATGTGGACTTCAAGGCTTTCTTTTTGATTGAAAATTTGCCCACACTGTTGGCAGGTGAAAGGTCTCTCTCCAGTGTGAATTCTCAAGTGTGGATTAAGGTTTGTAGTTTGTGTTTTTTGAGCTTCTTTTGGTGAGGAAGTCTTTTCAGTCTTTGAGCAACTAAAAGATTTTTCTCCAGTTTTGAAATCATTGTGTGTATCATTTTGATCTTTCTCTCCTGTTTTATTCAGTTCTTGACTCTCCTCTTTCAGTGCCATGAGATCTGTGGTAAAAAGAGAAAAAACAACACCAGTTTGGCATAAAGCAACAGACATCAAAACATGACATGAAAAGCTTCAAATATCCTATGCTATAACGTATATCTACTGAAAGATGTTTATAACCTGTGAACTAGAACCTCTTGTCAATATAACTCTTTGCTTTCTTCAGGAAATACAAATACAATTCCCAAATACAACAAAAAAACTAAATCATTCCTGACCTGCAAGACCTTCAACAAAGGCATAAACCATTCAATAAAGTTTATTAATACACATTTGAGTGATTTTGAGAATGTAAAGTTGAGGAATAATGAAAAACATCTAATTGGATCTAAACAATAATGGACAAAATTATTCAAAAGTCAAATTTAGAGCAGAAACTATTCTTTATAACCTCCAATAAACGCTGCCTGTAAGTGCTTAGAAGCTTCTGTCACCTCTCTACTGCAATCTCAGCCCATTTCTTGCTTTAAAAAAATAAAAAACCTTCCAGGTCACTGATAATCTTTGGTTTTCACATTGCCGCTGCTTTCTTCAAATTCAATCAAATATTTCCAAAGAGATTTAAATCTGGAGAATGAACAGGCCACTCAAGAACATTGACCTGAACCAAGCATAAGTAGATTTGGATGTGTACTTTGGGATGATTGTCCTGCAGAAACGTCCATTGCGTATCAAGCTTCAGTCTCTGCTCTGAAGATATCACAATCTTTGCCATAATGGCTGAATGATTATGACATAGCTGTTTTATCAAAGTAAATAAATAAATAAATTCTATAACTCAAAAATATTACAGCAGTTTTCAAACACCCATGGTAGAGGACTGTAAGGCTTTGACCCAGGAGAACTGGTTAATTACAGAAAAAAATCTTAAATCTGTTATTTATATCTAAAATATTAGAAACTGTCCTCTCACTATGTTCAGTTTTGTAGCATAGCAGTTTTTGTTTGTTAAAATTGAAGCCCCATCATATCACAGTAATTGTGCTTGTTGAAGTTGCATCTCTATTCTAGTGCTATTAGATATTTCATAGAGCACATCTTTTACTTGAATAGCTTGAGAATTATGTTCTCATTTGAGGACAAGAATTAGCACAGTTTAGTTTCTGACAGCTAATACTCAGTATTTCACTCATCTGCTTTATTTTTCCTGTACATGCTTCATTTGAAAGACGTTGTCATTATAACTGGTATGCTGATGATACTCAGCTCTATATTTCTTCACAACCTGACAAAACTGCAAAAGTCTCTAAGTTTTCTTAAAGGGTCATGAAACCCCAGACTACTTTTTCTGAGATTTTAGCAGAGGTGTTTGTGTTGCACATCATAGTAGACAATGTTAGCATCTGATAATTTTAAGCTTTTTTGCGCTATTTTCATCTTCCAGGTTTCAAATCTACATCACAATTTGTGACGTGGCAATGGACTATAGTACATCGATGACGCATCGGTGTCTGTTAAATTATTCATGAGACTGCGTGTTCTTATCCAATGAGTAGACGCTTCGCTTAATTATTCACAACAGCATGTGTTGATTTGCTGTGGCAGAAGCTTCAGACTGTGAGATGACATTGCGCACATTAACTGAAGAAACGTTCATGTATCGAAGGAGAGTGTTTGTTTTTGCTTTGTAAGAGTTCGGTACAAACGCGATTCATTCACTTAGTGAGTGTAACAGTTTTTACGGCTATGTGACAACCCATCAAAAGGCTTATATAAACGCAGCAGAATAAGCCTTAAAAGTTATCAGAGGTGCAACAGCGCGTTCATATGTTTTCGATGCAGTATGCAAATGGCTGTGCATTTATTTGTATTTTTAACTCGATGGAAGCAAAATGAAACTGAACTTTTTTCTGAGCCCGTACACCTGAAGCGTGCGCACTAAAAAGCCTGTCTACAGCGCCTGATTACTGAACTAAGTTATCTTTTGAGCTAATACTGTCAAAACACACAAGGTTTACATATAGACTCGTTGGTTATGTCTAAAATGAAAGTAAACAGTTGAGAGGATAAGCGGATGCGTGCCTGTATATTAGATGTCTTAAAGGGACAGAACTAAACATGCTGCCGACTAGGGCTGCACGATATATTGCATGCGATAGTCATGCGCATCTAGTCAGTAAAGCCGGTTCTGTGATTAGCGCTAAATCTCCATTACCTGTTTTCAAATGGAGCGCCATTTAATACACAGAGCCGTAGTTCACTGACAAGCTACGCAATATCACGTTCAATATTGCAGGCGATTCATCGTGATATTTAAAAAAAAAAATCATGATATGATATTTTTGCCATATTGCCCACCCCTAGTCTGAACCCGAAGCTGTGTGTGTTTTCGGTCTCCCCTCTCCCCCCTCCACAGCGCACCACGCCCACTTTTTTTGCATTTTTTTTTTTTTAAACTGTGGTGAGAATTAACCAGTGCTGAAATTTCATGACCCTTTAAAAGAAAAAGAGTCTCTTAAAAATACCAAATATATACACAATTTATTTATCTATTTTTTTGACAAGCCAAAAGAAAAATGCACAAAAATCTCCACCTCTCTAGACCTTGATGGAGGAATGTACCATTTATGTTATTTTTCACAATTAGGAACCTAGTTGTTGTATTCACAGAAATATTTTTTTGGATGATAATAATAGCCTTCTACCACCTAAGACTAATTTTATTAATAACTTAAAAAATGACACTAGAGTTTTCTGTATTCTGCAAAGCTGGACATTTAAATAAGGATCAAATGAGTGAGTTCAGCTTTGAGAATGAAAACCAACCTGTTTGTTCCTCAGTATCTTCATGTTTGACTCTGAATGTTTCTTCAATCTTCACGTCTTCACTCTCCTCTTTAATAAACACCATAGTTATAATCGTGTCACTTGGATCTCAGTTGCTTCAGGAGTTTTTCTGTGTGTTTGGACACTTTATCCAGTTTAAGATGAGAATAATTAACAAAAAGAAAAATGAATGCAAACTTAATCTCCGAGTGCGTCTCAATCAGTTCCCGGTAGTCAGCGCACTGATAAGGGAGTCAGTCAGAGTGAGATAATGGACTTAAAACACCTGAAATGACAAAACAAAACAATTCCTAGCACTCAAATTATGTAGAAGGTTCACATTTGTATTATGATTTATATTTATTATTTAACATTTAATAGATTACACTTTCATGAAATCATTTGCAGTTGGTTTGTAAAAGTTATCATTACACACGTTTGTGTCTCGTTGTATTTTTACTGTTTTGAGCAGCAGTGTGTCATCAGTGTGCGATGATTCGAGCGATTCAAAACAGTGAATCATTTTGCAGTGCAGTTGATTCAGTTGACTCGGAGTCGACCGAAAACGATTCACTTTTGCGGTGGGAGCTGAATAAAAGTGCGGGAGCAGTTTACACGCACAAAATACCCTTCATTAATGTCACTAGACAAAGCATTACAATGTTACACTGGTTAATAATTAATTTCACAGCTTTATATACAATTCTCTAAACGAGCTTAGTTGATTGAAACACTTTAAACTATTAAAAGCACTCACCTTTCTTCAGCCAAACCACAGACGCGGGAGCGCCGCCTTATGACGTCACATCGCCACACCAAAATAAAAGTCTTTTCTCTAAAATCGTATAATTTTACATTGAAAAACAAATATACTGTACAGGATCAATCGAAAGGATAAACTGCAGAGCTAGCTAAAAATAACCAAAAGATTTACCTATTTAATGTATTAACTGAACATCTTATTCCATCTCAGTTTCTCCACAGAATATAAAAGCAATAAATCAAATTTCAGCGTTATTTAGTTAAAGTGCATATTAAAGAACTGCATTGATGGTATGTTTAATTTTTGACTCTCTGAAATGAAATCTTTCATTAAAATGGTTGAAATAATAGCTTCTCAATTGTAATGTGATTTACATTTTCCCAGGTTACCTCTATTAATAATGGAAGTATATAATCTGTGCTAAATTTTGATTATATAAGCATCATTATTAAAAACCTATCAAGTCATTTATTAATGATTGGAAATTGATTTACAAACATTATTTTCCTCCCCATATCAGCCCTCTATGAATAACACACACTGAAAATGAACAAATTCGTCTTGAATGGAAAGGATAAATCGGGGGAAAGTCAACTTTTCTGAGGGAAAGTTGTGGTTCTCTCATGATTCTGAAGAAACAAATATTAGACAACTAAACAACATCACAAGTAATTTATGAATGACTCACTCAAGATGTACTTGTTTCATTACTGGATGAATCAGCGTCCTTGAACGAATCTCTTGTATGTTTCAAAGACATTTTAACAGACCCTTTTCGCCACCTACTGGCGCAACAATGTAATCGATAAATCTTCATTTGAAGTATCAAATTACTTTCAAAAGGAGATTTACTCTATTTTAATCGCTACCGTACATATCATAGTTCATATCTGAACTATAAACATTGTGATCGCACACGTCAGAGGTCGAAGAATGAAACAGATTAATCATTTTAATTTAGGAATAGAATCACGTTGGTGTTTGAATCGTGTTCGCAATCTTTAACGATCTATTAAAGACAGCACAAAGCTTCACACATCTCCCAAAAAATGTTGCATGCTGTGCTCACGCCAATGCTGAAGAGGTTGGCCAAATCATGGAATTCAACACAGCTGGTAAGTCTGTAGAGAGTAAGTGCCACTCTTTTTTGTCGAGGCACTGGAAATTTCATCACTGTATTTTGGTTTTGTACATAGAGACTGAGCAAGCCACAGAGATTCAGAAATGCTTGTTTTGTCTTTCTGAAGTTCTGATATCAGTCACTATCTGTGAAGTGTTCCAGCACATCTGTCTCCCACAAAATGCTGCTTCTCATTGCTGGTGTCTCAGGTGTAGCAGGTGTCAGCTGGAAAAGAAAATTTGTGTTATTGTTTGTACTATTAATTAATGAATTCATTCAATGTTTTTATTAAACAAAATTGTAAAATCTAACTTATATTAGTAACACATTGTTTAAACATTAATATAATATTTTAATAAATTAATCAAATTTATTATATGTGACCCTGGACTACAAAACTAGTCTTAAGTGTCAATTTTTCGAAGTTGAGATTTATACATAATCTGAAAGTTGAATAAACAAACTTTCCATTGATGTATGGTTTGTTAGGCTCGGACCCGAGATACAACTATTTGAAAATCTGGAATCTGAGGGTGAAAAAAAATCTAAATATTGAGAGAATCACCTTTCAAGTTGTCCAAATGAATTCTTAGTAATGCATATTATATTACTAATCAAAAACGACGTTTTGATATTTACTGTAGTAAATTTACAAAATATTTTCATGGAATATGATCTTTACTTAATATACTAATGATTTTAGTCATAAAAGAAAAATCTATCATTTTGACCCATACAGTGTATTTTTGGCTATTGCTACAAATATACCTCAGCGACTTAAGACTGGTTTTGTGGTCCAGGGTCACATACAGTATATGAAATAATAGTTAGTAGACAAGTTATTGGTTTAAATTGATTTTCTGTGCTCTCAAAATTATGGATGCTTTTTTTTTTAAATGTAGAAATGAATAGAAATCAACTAATGCAACCTCTTTGTTACACAAAGAAAATATTTGGTTTATCAGGGCTGCCCCCTAATAGTCAACTAGCCAATAGTCGGTCGGTGAATCTTTCGAATCTGTAAAGACTTTTTGTTTGTTTGTGTGCACTCACAATAACAACAAAACATTGTATTTTGGAAAATAATGAAAGCAAACAGGATGTGCTGCCATCTCGTTCTCTGTGTAAATCAGCCTACTTACAGTTTTCCCGAACTTATAAATTCATAATTATTCTGCCAGAGCGCTGTGGTGAGATTTATGCGTGCGCTTGAGTGCTTATTGAGTGCTTACACTGCCAAAAGCACCAAAAGTTGGTTAAATGACCATGGTGTTGGTGTGCTTGACTGGCCAGCAAACTCACCAGACCTGAACCCCATAGACAATCTATCAAGAGGAAAATGAGAAATAAGAGACCAAAAAATGCAGATGAGCTGAAGGCAACTGTCAAAGAAACCTGGGCTTCCATACCACCTCAGCAGTGCCACAGACTGATCACCTCCATCCCACGCCGAACTGAGGCAGTAATTAAAGCAAAAGGAGCCCCTACCAAGTATTGAGTACATATACAGTAAATGAACATACTTTCCAGAAGGCCAACAATTCACTAAAAATGTTTATTTTATTCATGATCCGGCCCAGGACCTTCCACTCATCAGCCACACGAGGTCGCTCTCGCAGCACATGGACATTGCACTACACCCTGAATTATATTCCCCAGCCGGCATTGCATTTGCTAATCACGCTAATCTCTCAGTCATACCTGCAGCTAATCAACATTCACACCTGCACCACATTTACGGACCTGAATAAAAACCACTCGGACGGTCTATTCTGGGGCAAAGTCTTGATTAGCAAATGCAATGCCTCTTTTGGAAAGCTATTGAACTGGAAGGTGTCTCAATGCATAAACCCACTAAATACAGTGGTTTCGTTTACATGCACAATTTTTGGTTCAATCGGACTGAATTCATTCCGACTGATGAATCTGAATATAGTGTTTACATGAATGCTAAATAAAGTGATCGGGTTGATTTGTGCGTTTATGTCACAGGCTTCAAATCGGAATTGATTTTCTTTTTTACATGCGCACACTGCACAAATATAGAGTTTCTCAATGTTTCCACATAATAACCCCTCTCCTACACAGTTTCTTTATTTGTTTTTAACAGCAGAATTAATATTTTATCCATTTCTGGATAAATATACATAGAAACCACAGTGCCGTGCTGCTCATATTTATTGCGCATCAAAACAGGTTGCCTGTGGATGAGAGTCCGAAACAAGGACTGTTGGGAGGTTGTCCTGCTCCTCTTCACAGTTGCCGAGTGAAAGTAGAGTTTTATAATGACAGGACACGCATTTATTCAACACTTAATTCAAAACGATGAACCGTGGATGCTACCTCATGTAGTGTCCATCTGTGGCATGTGACACATTGCCAGAGCTGATCAGTTCCAATTACAGTTTTGGGTATATCTACACATGTAGGATGATACCACACAGAATGTTGGCAGCTGCAGCACTGGACCATGAGCTCCTTGTAATGAGCTGTTCTGCAAACACAGTAAACTGGTGCTGCAGTTTTGGTCACGTTTGCCTCAGCTTCACTCTCTGGAGTCTTTATGCTAAATGTGATGCTGTTTTTTGTTAATGAAGCATACAGCTGTGCCCTTAGCCTGCCTTCATTAAACATGCATAGCTCTGGTGGATGACCCTTGCATAGAGCATATGCAAATGCTATTGAAAACACACTGTAATTACTTAGATTGGACAATCCCTCCATTAGCAATAGCACTAAAGGGCAGAACTGACTGAAACCCATCTATGTGCACATTGTCCTTTGCCATGATGTAGCTGGCCAGGTCGATGATATCACAGGTCAACCAGAAATCCTGGTGAAGGGTTTGTTGCAGCATGTTTACTTTGGGTGGCCTAGATAGTCTTCTAGGAGCAGTTATTTCAGATGGATTTAACACGTTCCAGATTGGCCCCTCGATTTTCGACAGTCTTCTCCTGATATTCTTCACTGGAGCTTTCTGTATAAATACAGACGATACAATTTATTACTTCGATTTTTAAGCCACTTAAAATTTAAATTTGATGCTGTGTAAATATAAAATGTTATAACTGTTCATTAAGTGTGTTTTTAATCATAATCATGTAAAAATAAACCATTTAATGCAATGATGAAAAATAATTAAAATAACACTTGAATTTATGCTTTAATTCCGTAAGTCATTTTACCTTTCTCTGTTTTTCAGTCTGCGCGAGTGTTTTGGGCACCTCTTATATTTGATCAGCACTATTACCTTTCGTCTCTGCCTGTGATGTGAAATTAATGAACATAGTAAATATGCTTATCTACCACCAATTTTACAATAGACAATCATACAAGTGCAACCAAGCAGTGAAAGTTTTTGTAAGATATTAGATTGTAAGGTCCCACTTTATATTAGGTGGCCTTAACTACTATGTACTTACATTTAAATTAATCATTTGGTACAATGCACTTATTGTGTACATACATGTTCTTACATTGTACTTATATAGTTAATAATACCTTCTGTAATTAATTTCTGTAATTACATTTATAATTACACTGTTGACCCATCCCTTACACCTAAACCCACCCTTAAATTGGAGGTTCAATGTGAAATTATGACAACAGAAAAATGTGATTAAATTTTTTTTTTTTTTAATCGATTGACAGACAGCACTAATGTTAACCTTTTATAGATTTTATATTTCAGTTTAATTTCTAATTTTATAGGTCCCCCCAGAAAGCGATCCAGACGGCCCTTGGCCCCCTTCAAATTTTCAGTTCGATAATCCGGCCCTCAAATGAAGCTAACTGAACAGCCCTGGTCTAATCCATTAACGTGTGTTCGGAAAAAAATACACACACACTGCAAAATGAGTATGTGTGAAACAGGCGTAACACGATGGTCTGCTCCGTTTGCGGAAAACATGTAAAGGACAAGAATCTCAACATTTTTTTAGGGACAAAAAAAATAAAAAAGATAAATCAATAAATCTGTTTGTTGTTTTTTTTCTTGTAAGTAAAAGTAAAGGACAAATTAAAAACATTGTAAATATGTTTAGTCATTGTAGTAGTAATGACTGCCTGTTTTTGCAAAAAAAGTTTCATGGCCGGTAAAAAAAATCTTTTGGCCGGTAAATTTGATCACGTTGGCAGGTGTGGCAAAAAGTTAGTTTTAGGCCCTGCATAATAATATTATAAATTATTATGCATTGTAAATTAGTCAAAATTACTGCATTTAAATGGTAAAGTTCACTCACTCAGTGAATAAAACACATCTTACTGATAATAGTCAAATCTATATGAGTAATATGTGTCAAATAATGTTCTTAAGAGGTTTTTTTTCTTGTGGAGGAACATCCCAGTCATCAACTACAATAATTTACTATAAATGAAATAAAAACCAAATTAAATAGAATTTATTTTGCAGCCAAAATATTAGCAATGCCCACAAGAATAAAAAAAAAAAACTTTATTAATTAAAAACAAGCCCGAAATACACTGCAATTCTTATTTTGACATGTTTATACGTTACTATTGCAAGCTAATCCTTCAGGTGACAGATAAAATATACATTACAACTGTCTAAAAGATATAATATAAATGCCATGAAGTAGACATTGTCATAATTAATCAACTCAAGTTCATTATCAATCGCTTGGCATAAGTGTTCACTATTCATTGATTGAGAATCACTTTGAAGCAGTCTGAAACAGTGTTACTCGAGCCTGTACAACGCGCAACAGCGCCGCTTTGTAACATTGCAAAGTGCAGTGCTCTTAAAAAGTATAAGAGGATAAAAATAATAAAAGCAAAAATGTGTCTATAAATATACTTGAACAAACATTAATATACTGGAGCAACCCGCCATCATAAAATATATGTGTGGGAAGCACTGACCTACACAAATGATCACTACTTAACCAGATTAATACACTAGCACAAAATAAATAACTTACATTCTGCTTTGGAGCCATGCTCTTCACCTCAGCTGTAGTCTTAAATTTTAGCGGAGGGGTTTTAATTGGGAAACCAAGTTTTCCCACCACCGCGATATCTGTAGTTGTACCACACTGAATATCGTATTCACTGGCCTCCTTACCTATGCAAACAATCACATTAACAAACATATTACTAATCAGTAACATTATAAAAAAACTTCAATATTTACATAACTGAATAGATACTCACTAACTGTACATTTGATCCGGTCCAATATGACTGGAACTTGGTACTTGTTGGCTTGAACAAACGATATTCGTTTTTCCACGGCGAATGCGATTACGTTGTGAAACTCATCGTGGTTCACTTGAAACACAGCATTAAAATACTTGTTACAAATTTGAGCTGCAGTCTTTAATGGACTAACATTATGCACATATCCACATACTGATTCATTTTTCTCCTAGCTCACTCTTAAATTTTTCTGATGAAGGGGAAGCCATTTTCCACGTGCTTTACCACTTCTTCTTCTTCTTCATTTAATTGGCAATTGCTAATATACAATTGCATTAGCGCCATCTACTGGGCTGCTGTGTGATAGATAGATAGATAGATAGATAGATAAGACCTATTGTCAGGGATCAGTCACCATCACAACAGTCACCACCCAGCACAATCACCCGATCACAGTCACCTGACTTCTAATTGCACGCACCTGCTGACACCAATCAACACCACTATAAACACACACACTGCCATTCCCCACATTGTCTGGTCTACTGTTCACTAGATGGACAGCTCTGGACTCACTCTACGTTCGCGGCTTACCTCAATGCTTACCAGCTGGATCCCTCGCCGATTCTCCCTCGAAGCCTTTGATCCTCAATCCGAACCTGCAAACAAAGACACAACTTCAACCACAGCTAAGCAATCTGAACTTCACACGAACTTGCTCACTCACCTGCTTTTGGTCACTCCCGATCCTGAATCCCCGAATCCCTTCAATAAACCTGTTTGTTCTCACTCACCAGTTGTGTGTACCGTACTTTGTGACAATAAGAGTGTCACTAAATTAATATCAGACACTTTTGAAGACCATGGAGAAACAAACAAACTGTGGCATGTATAGTCTCAGAGATATTCACTAAAATATAATGTCCTCATATGAGGACGCAGGGTCTCAGGAGGTTAAATAGTTTGCACAAACACTTGTTGCATTTATTTGTTCACAGGGTGAGAAATCGTAGAAGGTTCACAACTAGGGGAGTGACTAGGGAAGTTTTGAGTTTATCGGCCAGGGAGGTGGAGAGAGGCAGGTCCATACGGAGTGTGGCAAATACTTACAGCATCTGTCATGTAACTCTACACCGCTTTGTTGTTCGTAAACGAAAACTGCAGGAGCAGCATCAGGGTAAAAATTCACCACTACCTCCAGTGGACTACTGGCCACACAGAAAGGTCTCTACATCAGAGCAGGAGGAGCAGCTTGTTGCTTATTTGACCCGTGGGGCAGCAATATGTTATGGACTGAGCCCCAAGGACGTAGGCTGGTTAAGCTACACTCTCAGAAATAAAGGTACAAAAGCTGTCACTGGGGCTGTACCTTTTCAAAAGGTACATGTTTGTACCTAAAGGGTCCATTTTGGTACCTTAAAGGTACATATTAGTACTTAAAGTGTACATATTTGAACCTAATAGGTACAAAAGTGTACCTTTTGATAAAGGTACCGCCCCAGTGACAGCTTTTGTACCTTTATTTCTGAGAGTGTAGGATAAGTTAGGAAATAAGACTTAAGATAAGAATCATTGCTCTGTTCCTACATTCAAGTGCCTGTTTCTGTTATAAATGGTAGGTCAGTTTGTTTGAATGCTTAACATGAATTAATGTATGAATAGGCCTACACACACATAGACGCACACATAAATACATACATGGGCTATATACATGCACAAAAGTACGTATACATATACATTACCAGTCAAAAGATTTTAAACGGTAAGATTTTTAATGTTTTTTTTTTAAGAATTCTCTTCTGCTCGCCAAGCCTGCATTTATTTGATCCAAAATACAACAAAAGCAGTAATATTGTGAAATATTTTTACTATTTAAAATGGCTGCTTTCTATTTGAATATATTTTAAAATATAATTTATTCCCGTGATCAAATCTAAATTTTCCCTTTTTACTGGTAGTGTGTATATATACACAATTAAGCAATTTTAGGATGCCTTGTGTGATGTATGTAAAAGCAATTCATGTAGTTGACATTATGACATGTTTTTTTTTTTTTTTTTCTTTTTTATGTTTCTGTTCTTTAGGTCAGAAAACTTGCATTCCAATGTAATCCTGGTCTAAAACGCAAATGGCTGGCAAAGACTGGTTCACTGCTTTCCTCAAAAGGAACCGATCTCTTTCAATCAGAAAACCACAGGCCACCAGTGTGGCGAGAGCCACTAGTTTTAATGCTAACACTGTGGGAATTTTTTTTCAACAATTTACACACTGTCTACAATACACACAATTTCACCCCAAATAATGTATGGAATATGGATGAAACTGGTGTGACCACAGTGCAGGCCCCAGAGAAGATAATTGGCACAAAAGGAATGCGCCAGATTGGAGCAATGACCTCTGTAGAAAGGGGTAAGCTTGTGACTGCTGCAGTGGCCATTAATGCCCTGGGGAATTTGATAACTCCATTTTTGGTTTTTCCACGCAAGCGATTTTATTCACACTTCATCAACGAAGGGCCACCTGCATCAGCTGGAGCAGCAAATGGGTCTGGTTGGATGCAGGCAGAGGAATTTTTGCAGTTCCTTCAACACTTTGCCAACCATACGAAGACCTCACTGGACTCCAAGGTAGTTCTCTTGCTGGACAATCACATGTCCCACCTGTCTGTCCTGTTTTGTTTATACTTTACAGACAGACCCGAACACAGTCATCCTTCAGTCGTGTCGACATATTTATTTTTACCCTTCACCTCTGCCCCTGGACACACCCCCTTAAAGCCGCATGCATAACAACACATCTTTCCCCTAAAGAGAAAAATATATATAAAGAAATTAGATAACACTTATGCTTTGAGTTTGCATTATAAGTCTCATCAACAGCAACTACACTATTCAAATGCAATATAACTTTGAATAACCATTAACTGATTTTACTACCTATTCCCTTTTACCATAGAAACTAAACAGTCCTCTGTAACCCAGCTCAAAACTTCACATAATTTCAATCAGTCTTTCAGGAGGTTTAATGTTTCTTTTTAGTCTTCCTTCATTCACTGTCTCTGGTACTGTATCTGCAACCTGTCCATTCTCTGTAGCCATCGACTCAGAAGTTGCTGCTGTTGTTGTTGGATCCTTTATCTCGGTCTCAGAGCTTTGCCTAGGACATAGATCAATTCTGTTCCGTCGGAATGTTGAGCCGCCATCCGTCACAATCTCAAAAGACCTTGGAGCCACTTGTTTTTCCACCCTGCCCTGCTGAGATCATATACCTGTATTGTGGTTCCTTATTTAGACGGTGTCTCCAGGTTTCAAGGTTGTCAGTGGTTTCGCTTTTCTGTCATACAGTCTCTTTTGTTTGATTTTTTTGTTTCTGTTTAAAGCTTTTCACTTGACTAGTGTGTGGAGTGTCCAGAAGATCCTCTCTAATGGGCAAATTTGTTCGAATTCTTCTACCCATGAGCATCTGAGCTGGGGACAACCTGTTCTCCAGTGGTGCACTTCTGTAGATCATGAGACTTCTATGAAACAGGGTTCCCACACCTTGGTTAACTTCAAATTCAAGGACTTTCCAGGTCCAATACCCTCAAATTCAAGAACTTAATGTGGGGACACATTTCAAGTGAGAGCAAAGGTTACACCGCGTCACCTTGTAAGATACATTGTTACAGTTTTCATGTGTCAAACACAACTATGCAAAAAAGCAATTTTTTTTTTTTGCATTTATTTTTGGCTATATGACAGAAATCTGATATTTGTCGTATTTCTGTTTTGCATAAAATTGAATAATATTTGGTACATACTATACTGTATTCTAAAATGATCTGATATTAACTTTTGCATGGATTTTATTGAAAAGAGCTTAGGCTCATGTAACCAGAAGTTTTAAGATATACTGTATGAATATGCTTTTTTTTATAAGTAAAGAATAAGTTTTTCTTGCCTCATGGCTTTACATTATCTTAACAAGCAAAGCAATTCAACATTACATCCTTTGGATCTCTGGCAAGCCATTCTTTGTAAAACATCTTGAAACTTGCATTTTCCAGTCATCACATTTCATCGGTTTCAGCCTATTTTTGCAATGTTTCACGGTGTGTCTGTGAAACGTTGAGGTACCATCTTAGTAGTTTTGTGTGCGTGTGAACGTCATGGCAACGAACAACACAAAGTACCTCACATGGGAAACACTTAACGTAACGCATAAATGTGCAACATAAATCAAGCAAGCTAGTATGCACAAAGTGTTGGCGAAATAACACATTAGCGGACCGGAGGGAATAATATGGAACTTTCAAGGACCTGTATCTATGTTTGTTTATTTTCAAAAACTTTCCAGGGCCTTGAAATCTTTTAATCAGATTCACAAACTTTAAAGGATTTCAAGGACCTGTGGGATCCCTGATGAAAGTCTTCATTACCTGCATGTGCCTTTCGCATGAGTCCTTTCACTATTTTCACTGCATTCTCTGCCAGTCCATTTGATCTGGGGTAATTTGGTCTGGATGTATCATGGCAAAAACCCCATTCCTCAGAAAACTTCTTAAATTCACTACTAGAAAACTGAGGTCCGTTGTCTGTAAACACTACACAGGGGACACCATGGCGAGCAAACGTTGACTTCATGAAGGCAATGACTGCTTTGCTAGTAGTAGACTGCAGTGTGGCCACCTCTGGATAATTAGAGTAATAATCAGTTACCACAATGTGACTCTTCCCATCACAGTCAAACAAATCTGCGCCTACCTTGTAGTAAGGCCTACTTGTTACAGGATGTGGAAGAAGAGGCTCTGCCTGCTGTCTAGGCCTGAAGGTTAAACAAAGCTCGCATGTAGCTGTCACCTGCGAAATGTCCAGATTAATCATGGGCCAGTACATCACTTCCCTCGCTCTCCTTTTGCACTTTTCTTCTCCGAGGTGCCCTTCATGGATTTTTTTTAGCATTTCTTTCCTTAGGCTCACCGGGATGACGATTTTACTGCCTTTGAAGATTATGCAAGCCCAGTAATCTCTAATTCTAACAGGACAGTCTTTTTTTTCTTCTGGCCATCCTTCCTGAATAGCTACCTTCAGTTCTTTCATTGTTTCATCCTTCTCCGTTTCCTGTTTTATCTGGTCAGTCCTGTCCGCAGACACTGGGAGCGAAGCTACAACCATGTCCACGTAAGCTTTTATTTCAGTAGCACAGGTTTCTGTTTCCTCTTCTCCATCTACAGCACGAGACAGTGTGTCCGCTGCGAACATGTACTTGCCCGGTGTGTAGATGAAATTTGTGTCATATTTTTGTAGCCTGATGAGCATTCTCTGTATTCTTAGGGGACAATCATTCAGCGACTTGGCCATGATAGGAACCAGTGGTTTATGGTCAGTCTCTACAGTGAATGCTCGTCCGTATACAAATTGATGGAACCTCTCACATGCATACGTAATGGCTAGCAATTCTTTCTCTATTTGCACGTATCTTGTTTCTGTAGCAGATAGCGCTCTGGACGCATAGGCCACTGGCTGCCATACGTCATCATACTGCTGGAGTAACACAGCTCCCACGCCGTACTGTGATGCATCGGCTGAAATTCTTATGCATCTCTCTGGATCATAGAACTTTAGCACAGGTTCTGCTGTCAGAATTTGTTTCAAGGTTTTCGAGCAGGTTTCTTGTTCATGTGACCACATCCATTAGTTTTTTTGTTCCAGTAGACTACGAAGTGGTGCAGACTGTGCAGAAAGCTGTGGTATGAATTTTGCCAGGTATGTAACCATACCAAGAAAGCGTCTGACATCGTTTTTGTTCTGTGGTCTCTCCATGTTTTCAATTGCGGTTGTTTTCTTAGGGTCAGCTTTATGCCCTCCTCTGAAATGACATCCCCCAGAAAGGTTAGTGATTTCATTCCAAACTCACATTTCTCTTTGTTGAGCTTCAGATTGACTTTACAAGTCACTTCAAGTACCTCTCGAAGTCTGGTGTCGTGCTCCTCTTTGGTTGCACCATAGACTATGATGTCGTCCATCATTGTTTCCACGCCTTGTATGTGTTCGTAGATCATTCTGATGGTTTTGTGATATACCTCTGGAGCTGAAAGTATGCCATATGGTAACCTCAGAAACCTGTATCTGCCCTCAGGGGTGTTGAAGGTTCAGAGTCTTGATGACGCCTCGTCCAGCTTCATCTGCCAGAATCCTGTAGAAGCGTCCAACTTGCTGAACCATTTTGCCCCTGCAAACTGCGCCATGATTTCCTCTCGAGTGGGTAACTTAAAAGCTAAATTTGAATTGTTTTTGAGCAAAAAGCTGAACGGTTATACTACACAAAAGTTTATTATTTTTATCTGTCAGCTCTTAGTTCTGTTAGTGGAGTCAAATATGTGTTATTTGTGACTATAAAACGAGGAGTGTTTATTAGCCTGCTTTTTAAACACTGTGTCATGGTACACAGAGCAGGGAGGAATGAGGAACACGGAGACGAGGCGTAACTTCAAAATAATAGTCTTTAATGATGACATCAGGGCAAGGCAAGGCAGACACACAGACAGGAACACCGGGGAATAATGAGTAGACCAGACCAAATCTAACTAAACAGGCAGGAACTAAATACACATGATAATTACTAATAAATAGACATACCTGAACTGAATAAGCTAATAATCACACTTAACAAGGACAGGAACATGACCAAATAAAAAAACAAGAGACGGGAACACATGACACACACAACAGAGGACTGATACACTGAAACTCTGTTTTATTTAATTTAAGACTGTCATGCATTATCGAGCTTAAATTTGATCAACCTATGGTGCTGTTTGTCCCAGGTATGTGTTTTATTAGTTTTTTGTCATGTTCTCTGTGTAAATTGTTAGTGATGAAGAGTTTTATGAGTCAAAATATAAAATAATCAATGTGAATATAACCATTTATGTATCAAGTTATTCTCCTAATATAATCATGTCTCTGCCTGTGTGTAGAGGCCTGCATGAGAATGGAATGTGCAGACATTACACAAAATATATGATCAGGCCTCCTCATCTCCCTTAACATAAGTTGAGCCCCCCTGTCTGCTTCCTAAAAGCAGGCTGGAGATACAGCCAAAAAAGGTGAAATGGCATTGTATGAAATGTATTGAACACGCCTAGAGAAAAACTGTATAAATAGGCTGTATGGACACAGATTTGATAGAAATACACTGCAGTGTCTTCTCGGCCTTATTGTCTGATGATAATAAAGTCTCTCTTCTGGCATCAAAACTCCACGACTTCAAGAGTGATTCTTCATAGAAAAAGCAGAAACCACCACATTAGCCGTTAGCTATTAGCACACGTGTAGTGCACACTCACACGCACATGCTGCAGACTCTGACGCGTTGAGCTGTGTGTTGCATCATTTGAGAGTTGTTCCCAGTTCTGTCTTTTTTTTTATACTAAAATATGTAAAATATTGGTGACTTGAGTTTACAGTTTCACTGCATTAATGTGATTTAATGAGAATTGAGAAAAGGTACAGTTTTTTTATTTTATTTTCTCTAATGTATGTTTTGTTCAGATTTATGTCCACTATATGTTCACGTTCACTCAGAAAAATGTCATTTGTAGCAGAGTCTGTATGTCTCGCTGCTGACCGTCATGCATCATCATCGAGCTATCAATTTAACAATCTATGGTGCTGTTTGTCCCAGTGTGTCTGTCCCGGACAATAAAAGAAGCTTTGAGTGACCACCCACTCGACTCAGTGTTCATCATTCCACCATCACCAACACAGTCACAAATATACTTACCTGTTGATCAAAAATAACCTTAAACCTATACACTTTTTTTTTTTTTTTAGTTTTATTTAGTAACTTCCAGGAGGGTGTACTCATTTTTGCAACACAACATTTTATCACTTTGATAAGAAAATCTTATTTTGCTGAATAATTTTTACATTCTTCTTTGGTAATTTATCAAGCAGGCTTGATGGATGACATGTTGTTTGGAGATATAATGTTCCAAGTAAAGAGTAATTGCTGAATTTAAGTTTTAGAGGGGGTGTACTCATTTATGCTGTGCACTACATACATATTGCGCAATGCAATCAATGAGCAATGACATTTCATAATTCTAACCTGCTCACATAGGCACCCACTGTATATATGGCCAGAATGTAAGAAATCCAGTATGTACAGTCAACATTCTTCATACTCCTACACAACAGTCAATCATCTTTAAGGATTCTTGTGCTAACAGGTTTCTGGGCCCGGAGCTGTGCAGAGCCATCAAAATGTTGAGAAAATGAGAAGAATGAAATAAGAATTAGGAAGTGAATGATTGCTGACTGTCACACGAGAGGTAAAAACAAACCACTTTAACAGCAGTTTCCAGTAAGTCACATTGGGCCTCATTTATCAATCTGTCAATCACTCATTGCAAGAATTCAAATACTGATTTGCGGATGTACAAAATTTGTCCATGACTTCACATTTTTGATGCAGGTGTGTGAATGTGTTTTGCACCATATTCACTGCAGCAATAGTAGCAAAACATGTGAGCGTATGCGTTTCTTAATTTGTGATTTGTAGTAGGGCTGTCACGATATTAGATTTTTCATATCACGGTTATTGTGGCCATAAGAGTTGGAATTACTCTACAATCAGGGTGAGTAATGGCGTCACCTGCACCGCTTGCAACTTGTACAGTTTATCTGTCTCTGTCAGCAGCGAGGGATTCACATGTGATAAATGCAGGGAAATAGTTAGGCTGAAAGAGAAGATTTCAGAATTAGAGACACGCATCCAAACTTTAGTTGAGGACAGTAAGAATGTGAGGGCTGTAGATACTGCTTTGAATGTGACTAGCTCAGGGACTCCTGTACATTGTTCGGTTCCGGTTTCAGCGCCTCTGCAGCAGGTCAACTGGGTGACTGTGAGGCGGCAAAGTCGTGGGTCAAAACACCGCTCTTCCGTTCCGATCAGAACATCAAACAGGTTCTCCCCACTCAGTGATGCACCCACTGAGAAACCTGATGAAAGTGCTCTAGTTATTGGCGATTCTATTGTACGGAACGTGAAAATAGAGACACCAGCCACCATAGTCCAATGCTTACCAGAAGCCAGAACGTCTGACATCTTGGCAAATTTAAAAGTGCTGGCTAATGCTAGACGTAAATTCAGTAAGATTGTTATCCATGTCGGCACTAATGATGTTCGACTTCGCCAGTCGGAGATCACTAAAAATAATGTTAAAGAGGTGTGTGAACTTGCAAGTACAATGTCAGACACTGTAATATGCTCTGGTCCGCTCCGTGCATACCGGGGTGATGAGATTCATAGCAGACTGTCGTCACTCAATGGCTGGATGCAGGGCTGTTGCTACTGGGGTGAAAGGTGGTGACGATTATAGGGGCCGCGGCTGAGGGGGGGCCCCCCGGCGATTTCAACCGACTGGCTGAGGCCAGCCTAAAAAAGACGCTCAGGACAGTTGATGGGAAACTACTGCATGTCGTCACGAAAGCTTATCATTTGCATGTGTTTTTCAGCCTTGCCAATTTAAACATTCAAAAGAGTTTAAAGCATTCAAACACAAGACGTAGAAAAGCTCAACTGAGTACTCTCGCGCCGTGTTCGGCAGAGAGCCGCATCTCTCGGAAAGCAAGACCAAACCGAGCTCTTCTTCGCGTCATCCTGCATCTGAACAAACAAATACAAAATCGCAGTTTAAACATGCAAACAGAAAAAGATGTGGAAGAGCCCAATTCAGCACCCGCGCGGTCAGACGCGTCTTAAAGCGCATCAACAACGAATTTGCCTCTTCTTGCTCTTGTACCGACAAATACATACAAAATTATGTCAAAATACCCGTCTTGGAGAGTATCCTCAAAAAAAACTGTCGGTTATGTCTTAAGTGAAAGTAAACAGTCGAGAAAGAAATCGGATGTGCATCATCATATTGGATGCATTGTCTCTTAAAGTGACCACGCCTAATTTACTTGAGCTGTCGGTGTGCTTAATGTTAATCCAAGAAAATGAAAGAAAGAAAATCATTCACTGCTCCTGACTGAATTACTTTGTACCAAAAATTATTCAGACACCAAATATAATTTTTGATCTTTTTTACTAGTGGGTGCAGGACACTATAGTTTATGTAAGTGAGTATAGCAAAATAAAGCAAACTGTGACATTCTTCATACAGTGGTGGTCTACCAGTAAAATTGATAAAAAATTATTCAGACACTTTGACCTGACCATGTTTTGCTTACGTGTTTTTTTCTTTAACTGCCAATACTTTTTAACAGACTGAACAAAATTAAGCATTGCTTTGTAATTGGTCAACAAAGTATTGATAGTTGTGTAAATATTGTCATACTAACAGTGGTCTGAATTTTTGGTTGATTGTAATCCATTACATACCTTTCTATTAAAGTTATCTGACGCCATCAAGATGAATTTGTTCTGACACAGTTTAACTCTGTGTTCTTGTTATATTTTATTACCATTTTCTAAACTATAGCAAATGAACTGTGATAATGTGAGAAATGTTGAAGGTGTCTGAAAAAATTTGTTTAAATGTATATTTAATTTTTACAGTGAAGACTATGCAGTGCTATTTTACATTTAATTATTAGTTTTCTGTACCTGGACACTTACAAACCTAAAAAAAAACTTAAACAGCACAAATAAATAAATAGAATGAACATACAAATTAAACAATTTCAAATAGGGCCCACTGGTACAACCTGCACATTGGTATAATGTGCACACTTGGGCCCTAAAGAGAGCAGCCCGGAAAATGGAGCGCAGCTGGAGAAAAACAAAATTAGAGGTATTTCGTATTGCTTGGCGGGAAAATGCTCTCTCCTACAGGAAAGCCTTAAAAACTGCTAGATCTACTTACTTTGTCACGAATCTGGTCTATGAACTTCCGTTCACTCATCACCAGCGGTCACCCATTTACCACATGGACTCTTGCACTACACTAACTGTTGCACTTCACCCCGGACTACAGTTCCCATCATCCATTGCACTAATGACACACACACAACTGAATGCACTGATTATACACACACAGCTGATTCCAATCAGACATGCTACATAAGCCATGGACTTCCTCTTTCTCACTGCCGAGAGTTGTTTAGCATCTGTCACATGTTAGACTTTGTTCCATCTAAGCTCCTAAAAGAGGTTTCAGAGAAATAGATGCTAATAGATTACTAATCCAGAAGTAATAGATCCTCTTCTGAAGATTATTAACTCGTCATCATCATTAGGATATGTCCCAAAAACCTTAAAACTGGCTGTTATTAAGCCTCTCATTAAAAAAAAAAACACAACTTGACCCCAAATAATTAATTACAGACCGATCTCGCATCTCCCTTTTCTGTCAAAGATATTAGAAAAGGTAGTATCATTACAACTATGTTCCTTCTTAGAGAAAAATGCTATATGTTGTAAGGATTCACCCGCTAGTCCAAACAACGGAATTCAGCGGCCTGGTCGAAGGTTTAATGCATGTTCGGTCTTTTACTTGCGCCTCTGAGTTTATCTAGATTTAGTTTCAATTTTAGTCTAGCTCCGTGCTTGATCTGACTCCACTTTCAAGTGATCATTAAATTTAGACTATATTCATAATCAAACACTGATCACAGACATAGATTGTATTAATTTAGATATTTGATTATTCTGAAAATCCCATACTTTCAGTTCTTCGTTCATTAGGGACCAGGTATCACTTAGCAATTCACTCGGCCAACAGTAAATGCACGGCACAAACTCGTCAGTTCTGAATTTACTCCGAGGGTGCAGAGTGGTTATAATACCTTTAAGTGAGCTGCACCTGCATACTCATAACAAAAAGTGTATTTTTCCTATAACCACGAGAGCTACACCGCGTTAAGCCAGCGACAGTCAGAAATCCAAAGTCTCCTTCATGGTGCTCCCCATGGTTCATCCATTGGTGCTTTGGTGTGATCTGTCCTGAGTGCAGATTTGTGGAAATACCCCTACACATTAATCTACTTGAAAAATGATTTCAGAAGAGATCAGAATAAATCAAATATAACAATTTATTAGTCAGGTAAACGTGTCATGCCAATTACAGAATAAAACAATAAGAAGCCAATTCAAAAATAATGAAATACATAATATCAGTTGTTCAAAGATGAATCTAAGAGTAAAAATGAATACCTGACTTCAAGAAGATACATAGAATGGAGCATATAAAATACACTCCACACTACGGGCTGATCTGGCTGCAGAATCAAATGTTGTGTGTGCGTGCCTGGTGTCCTGCCCGGCCTTGCCAGTCCGTTTTCCCCTACGGGGTAGCTTTTGTTTAGTTTTGTGCTAATAAAGCCCTTTTCCTCCTGCATTTGAGTCCTCGCTCTCATCCCTTCACCCGCACCTGACAACTAGAACAAAAGGCCCATAAACATTTATTCTTTGCCCCAAAACAGATTAGATCTGTGTATGGGGGATGAGAAACCTCAGTAGGAGCTGTTCTCGTGCTCCAAATGGTCACACCTGTAGAGCAATGTTTATCAGATTTTGAAAGGAGAGCGCCCACAACAGAGGTACAGAGTTAAAAGGGCTTGTCTTGTCACACACTGGTCAAGGAGGCAGACAGGTTATTGCAAGTCAAAAGGTAATTTATTTAGTTGAACCAAGGCAGGGCTTCCCACAGGAGACAGACAACAAAGGAGATACTGGAAGCAGAATAACCAGTCTTAACTTAAACTTGCTTCTTCCACAGGTGGGGACGAGTTCCAGGATAGACGGGCAGACAGGTAGGCATCGACCAGCGCTGAATAGCTTGCAACCTTGAGACCAGGCGACAAGCGAGTGACTGAGGTGAGTGTGCTTTTGAATGGTGGTGGTAAGTGGTTGCAGGTGTTCGTGATTAGTACTCTGGTGATTGTGAACAGGTGTAGGAGGTTGCTTCAGCTGGTGAGGCGGGTGATTCCGTGACACTTACAGTGTATTTGAATTGCAATTATAATGTCACCAAAATACATTTGAAGTTTATGCTGAATGAATTCTGCATTTCAAAAATTAAATAAAAGAGTATACTTAAAGTGTATTTGGAATAGTTCCACTTTAGCACAAACAAGTATATTTATTACAACTTTAGTTTGCTTTAGCACAACTAAAATGCATTTAGTACAAAATTAGTTGTTCCAATTTAGCAGACTTTAAGTATACCAATTTATAGTGTGCCACAAATATATTTAGTTATCCTAAATACATACAAATAAAGTGTTTTATTTTTTCACTAGGGTCTGAGGCAGCTTAACGGTTCAGTGATATAGAACAAAATAGAACGAGCTTTGTTGATAACCAAGCAGATATTTAATTACTTAATACTGATTTCTCGCTAGAAAGCTTTATTTTGCTCAGGCAAGGCAGCGAAAGATACATCTATTCTGCCTTTAAATATCGACCAAATGAAGGTATCTCAGGAGGCAGGAATTATAGGCTAACATTGGATTCGACATGTCAAGGTGCCTTCCTTCCTTTAAATGTGTCTTCCAAAGGCAGTATTTTCCAGTTTCGGATGCAGCCGTCATTTCAGCGTTGATTCTACTCCGGTATCAGACGCGCTTGTTCTGTCTAGTCGTATTGGAAACATGCTTGTCTTAAGCTCTTGGTTGTGTTGGGAACATGCTTGTTCTTAGTTATAGTTGTATTTTTGGGAACCCGTTTGTCCCAGAGCTATCTGGTTGTTATTGGAACATGCTTGTTCTAAAAGCCATAGTCGTTATTGGGAACATGCTTGTTCTTAAGTTATAACTGTATTATTGGGAACATGCTTGTTCCGGAGCAATCTGGTTGTTATTTAGAACATGCTTGTTCTTAAAGCTGGTGTTGAATTGAAAACATGTTTTTCTTAAAGGCAGGGTAATCGATTTCTAAAAGCCAATGTTGATATTTGAAATCACCAAAACAAACACGCCCCTACCCCAAAAGGGTCTCGCCCCTATTTTGATAGATCCGCCCCACACATACGTAGCCTACGCAACCCAGGCAACGATTCTGTGAAACATAAGCCGCTTTTACATAAACATAAGCAGATCAGCTGCAATCTGTTAAGCAGTAACAATAATGACATTAACTCTAGTGATATAATGTTGATTAGTTGTATGTTAATGGTATGTGTATAATGGATAAAATCAAATTTAAATGGCAATTTTACTTTTGATTAGATATGAATACAGGTAACATTACATCAGTGAGCCACTGGCCTACCATGGTGTCTCAAAAAGGTAGATGTAAGGGTATTGTTAGGATGAAGTGCACCAAATGTGAGGTGTACCTGTGTCTCACCTCTTTAAATAAAACTGCTTTGTGAATTTTCATACATAAAGTTTCAAGGATTTCGGGGGGGTCAAGTTCATAGTCTTCCTCTCATAAGATTGCGTAAAGTTGAATTTTCATGAACTGCAGTGTTTTTGGTTTTATGTCAATGTTTTATGATACATGACATACAGTATTATATTTGTTTTAACTGTATAAATTTGAAATTTAAATATTCATGAAAAATGTAATGATATTCAAAGAATATCTTGTACTTATTTGAACAATGCCTGAGACTTGGTGTTACGAGCACTTCCTCTGTCTGATCGCTTTATGTATTCCCCAATTGTAAGTCGCTTTGGATAAAAGCGTCTGCAAAATGACTAAATCTAAATGTAATATAAAGCATTATTCAGCTAAAAAGAATGTAATAAATAAAAGCAGAAGTTGTTGGAAAGTACGTATAAGGTTAGAAGTACTGTGTTAAAGCTTATAATAGCACCAACTGAATCACCACAAACATTTGAGGAAAAAATATTAACTAGAAGTAAACTTACACTTATTCTAAGTTAGATCCACTATTGTATGTTGTTACCATATGGCAACATATCATAAAGTACCTTGAAATAATTTTTTTTTTTTTTTACAGCACTTCAAGTTAAGCCATTCCAAGAAAAGAAAGAGTCAAATATTTTTTTCTATAGGTCTATCATAATGTGTGCGGTATTGCCAACATATTCTTAGGTCATCTATTAAAAGTTCAATATTAAAAAATTATACAGTGAACAACAAACAACAAAAACAATTAACAGAAAAAGACAGTTGGCAATTCAACATCATCTCAACATAATTACCAGCAACGCTCAGTGACAGCACATGTGCATTTTGTTGCTACAGGTTATGTGCGATTAGCCCAAATATTTGTTTTGGTCATTGGTTAAGGGCAACATCCTTGTTGATCAAGGCTTTTAGATTTTGCTATCAGTTTGTGTTGGGGGGATATCAGCATATGGTTTTGTTTTGGGGGGTTATCACTGCTCTCCCTGCTCTCATCCATGCTGTGCTGCATGGATGCGCAGGGAGTTCTTGCCCAGAACAGAACCATACCGCCAATCCAAACTTTATGCTAATTGTCAATCATCTTTGACGACAGTGGTCCTGACAGAAACTTACTTTATACATTTGTATTTTCATCCCGGCCCGGGATGATAAACTTGATATCATTACATCACTGTGAATGACGTCATTATGGCAGGGCATAAAAGAACCGATGAACCAGTTTTTTGAAACGGTTCACTGAAACGAACCGTTCGAAAGAACCGAATTTGCAAAGCATAATCTACTGCTACTGCATGAAACCTGCTGTAAACCCTGTTGAACAAGCAAAGTAATAAATGCCTATTGCACTTTAAAGAGTTAATTTACGCTTCATGAGTTATCACTAAAATTTCATGCAAATAAAGCGCATTCTGCTGCCGCTGCTATATTAGCAACAATAATAATATGACTTGCTATGCATGCTGCTGCGAATATTATTTCTAACCTTGCATCTGAATTTGCTGCATGCTGTAAAATTTGCTAACATTGCGATCTGAATAGCTAAGCATACTACTGCACAAAAGTACTTAAAATTGCCCCTTTACTGAATAATCAAATACAACCAATTAATGCTTTTCACTTTGAAGAGTTCTATAAACCCTGTTGAATTGAATAGCAAAGTAACAGAATTCCTATTTCACCTAAAAAGTTCACTACCATCCAAGCGTTATCTTATAACTGAAATTTCATGCAACTAAATGTACTTTCTGCTGCCGCTGCTATATTAGCAACAATGATAATTGGATTGCCATGCAGACTGCTGCTAATGTTTCTAACAGTGCATTTGAATTTTGCTATGCGTGCTGCTGTTATTAAAATTGCTATAAGAGTCTTATTAGCAAGCAAACACAATCAAATAATGCCTATTTCGCTTTGAAGAGTTCACAGAATCTACTGTAAGCCAAATAAGCAAAGAAATAAAATGCCTATTTCACTTTAAAGAGTTACTTACCCCAAGCGTTATACTGAAATTTCAAGCAACTAAAGTACGTTCTGCTGCCGCTGCTATATTAGCAACAATAATTTAACTTTCTGCTGCTAATATTATTTCTAACATTGCATATGAATTTGCTATACATGCTGCTGCTTTTAAATTCACTACATGCGATCTGAATAACTATGCATACTGCTGCTACAGCTGCACAAATGTACTTAGAACTGCTAAAAGCTCCTTTTAAATAAACGAAACACAAATGATGCCTATTTGCTTGAAGAGTTCACATTTTTAGTTACTGAAACTTCAGCAATTGTAACTCGCTTTTTGGATAAAAGCGTCTGCAAAATGAATAAATGTAAATGTAAACTGCTGCTGCAACTAAACACATAATTTGATTTGCTATGCATACTGCTATTAATAATTCGCTAATAACGCAATCTGATATTCTATGGATACTGCTGCTACACTCCATGGAAGTATTAGAATTGCTGTAGCCCATCCATGCATTATCACTGAAATTTCATGCAACTAAATGTACTTCCTGCTGCCCCTGCTATATTAGCAATAATAATTGGTTGCTATGCAGACTGCTGCTAATATTATTTCTAACATTGCATCTGAATTTGCCATGCCATTCTGCTGCTATTAAATTCGCAAAAAATTGCAATCTGAATAGCTATGCATACTGCTGCTACAGCTGCACGAAAATACTTAGAATTACTATAAGTGTCTTTATTAAACAATGAAACGCAAAAATAAAACATGCCTAATTCGCTTTGAAGAGTTTACAAAATCTCTGTACGCCTTGTTAAATAAACAAAGTAATAAACCCATTTCAATTTGAAAGAGTTACATTTAGCCATTAAGCAGACACTTTTATCCAAAGCGACTTACAAATGAGGACATTAGAAGCAATCAAAAACCAACAAAAGTGCAACAACATGCAAGTGCTATGACAATTCTTGGTTGGCCTAATGCAGTACACGTATTTGCTGGTCATATAATCTGAAATGCACAAACACAGATAAATGGGAAACCCTGCTGTGGAGTGTTATTTGTATGCATGTATAAATAAACAAATAAACAAACACTTTTTAAAAGCAGTTCTACACACTGGTGGCAGTCACACTGTATCTTCTGAATGTGGTCTGTTCGCTGTTGATCATTTGCAGTTTAAAATGTCCAGAGTGACTGATTCCGATGTCTCTGATGGTCAGGAATCCAGTCATCATGTTCAGATTCAGCCGGCCTCTAAATAGCGTTCCAATTCTCATCTTTCCTGAATCACTTTTAACAAAGAGGCGGTTTTAGCTCCAAATGTCCACAGTATGAGATCACCCATCTGAATTTCAGCAGCAGTCTGGAGAAGAATAGAAGCTCCCTCCTTCACTGACATTGACTTCACTTCCAGATTTCAAATGAATGATGGAGACAACTGCTCACTGCAGACTGTTTCATGCATTTATTTCTGTTGACATGCAGGATGATGCAGAACAGATGGAGAGACAGTAACTGGTTTGTGCTGTCTTATGCTGCCTTCATGTGCTATCTGAAATTTCCTATTTCCCACTTATGAAGTCGTGATTACGAGCTTGTCGTTTTCAAGTGCTTTAATGTCAGAAAAAATTAAATGTAGCATCCCATTGGTTGACAAATCACATAAACATTCACCGCGCTATACATGCAGTTCGCTGACAATTCTGGAATTTCGGTCAAATACATGCTTAATTCACTGCTTATGAAACATACAATAAGCTTTGCATGATCGTTCATATCTAGCCTATAAATACACTACTTTAGCGACAAGACAAAGGGATGTAGTTGTTGTGAGAACAGCATTGACCGCAGCAATGGTTGTCCCCTCCACCATGTTTAAAGTTCATGACCCGCCGCCCAACTCGGAAACTCTGGTATCAAAACTATTTCCGAATTTCCCAGTAGTAAATACGACTTGAGAGGCCGTTCACGTCCAATTTCCGACTAGGAAACTCGTATTTACTATAATTCCCATAGCACGTGAAGACAGCATTATATATTGTTGAGGAAAAAATGTAATTGTCGTATTACAAGTATGTCGTATTTTTTACGTATCCAAACACCTTTGTATTGTAACCAAACTAATTTTGTTATTGTAATTGTTTTATTAAGATGGTGGTTTATAAAGAAAGATGCCAAACATGTTGTTGTAAATGTTTTAAGAAAGTGGTTTAAGAAAAACACCACACTTGTTGTTTTAAGCATATATTAAGATATTGGTATATTAAATGGAGAGAGAAGAAACATGCATTAGCAAAAGCATAGCCAGAGAAAAATGGAAAAAAATCTGGACGTTACCATCGGGTATTGTGTTGCAAATGAAGCGTAAAAAGAAGACCTTATATAAACAGCTTCTTGGGGGATTTCCAGAACTCATGACGTCACAAGACATTGGAATCCACCTTCCGTCTATAAAAGACTGAATTGTGGTGATTAAGTCAGATACTGATTCTCTGGAACAGCTTCTCCAGTGCCAGCTGACCTGCCATTGTTGCCTCGGACCAACAAAACTTGCAAACAATTTGATTTTGTTTTTATTTCTATTTTTATATTAGTATTTTGTATGTAAACTATTTAGCCTGTAGACAATACAACTATACCTAATTATAACCAACAAGCCCACCAGCCAAAAGTCTCTGATTTCTGAACTAGAGTAGAACAGACCACGAAGTCTTCTGTGACCTATTTTGTAAGTATGAAAACTCAGATGCTTATGAGATGGGTCAGATTTGACTTACTTGACCTAACCTGAGAGTAAATAAAATAAGGTACAAGGTGTAAGAAATTAAGCACCATAAAACAATTGTTCAATTGAATGCATTTTTTCCCCTGATGTTCTTGTCTGACCTGCTGTACAACATATCAAAAGATGATCAAAAACTGATCCACCCTCTTAAAACACTCACCAGGAAGAGACTTATTATTTCACTCATTTCTGTCAGACTGACGCTTTTCTGAATTTCAGGACAAAATCAAAAAGGAATCATCGATCATCGACAAATTTTCAAGAGGCATTTTTAAGTTGACAACAGACCATAATCGTGGTTATTATTATTATTTTTATTTTTTTTCATCATTCAAATGGAGAAAGTAATGATTGCTGGAGCTCAAACAGAGGAAATGTATTCACAAGCTGAATATGATTATATTTGTCCTGTGTGTTTTGATATTTTCACGGATCCTGTTCTTTTATCATGTAGTCACAGTTTCTGTAAAGAGTGTGTTCAACAGTTCTGGAGAACCAAGAAAACTCAGGAGTGTCCAATGTGCAAAAAATCCTCAAGAGAGGAACCTCCAATTAATCTGGCGTTAAAAAACTTGTGTGAGTCATTCCTGAAGGAGAGAAATGAGAGGTGTTCATCAGGATCTGAGGAGATCTGCAGTTTACACAGTGAGAAACTCAAACTCTTCTGTCTGGAGGACAAACAGCCGGTGTGTTTAGTGTGCAGAGATTCACAGCAACACGTCAATCATAAATTCAAACCCATCAGTGAAGTGGTTTCATCATATAAGGTAAGAGAAATGACTTTTAGCCAACTTCATGTTGTTTTAACCCCTTGAGCAATGCAGCATATTTTGAATTTTGTTTTACTGATTTTGGCATACCTGGATTTAAAAGAGCACCCTCACATACATTGGAGTAAATTGATAAATATGGTCTCATTTAATAGAAAATATCCTACATTTTAACACACGGGTGGAATAATTAATATTTTTATTGTATGTTTTTCTTAATTTTATGATAAACAAATAATCTAATTTAAAAAATCTAAGTTTTTATTTGAAAGTCTGTTATTTAAGATCTGTTCGGTCCATCTCCCTGCAGAAAGTTTATTTTGATTCCACTAGGTGCCAGTAAACAGGCAAAAAAATAATTTTCTTTGTATCATTTAAAAAAAAAAGTTATGGATATTTAATTGAAGAGAGGCAATATGTCCAACAGGGGTCTCCATTCTGCCAGATCAGGCACACCTGCATTTGAAACAGTCCCTTATCCACATACATTGGGCTAAATGGATAAAAATGAAAAAATTTTCACAAAATACCTTACATTTTAACACGAGTGGAATAATTCATAATTATTATTGCATTTGTTCATAATCCAAAGTATCACAACTCTGCATCGAGCTAGCTAGCTTTCGCGTTCAGTGCGCCCTTCTCCCTCGTGTTTGGAAAGGCATAACTCGGCATCAGATTGGTCTAGGAGTTTGATCGAGGTCTCTTTGGACAGATCTGATTGGGGGCTTTTCAGACATATGACACGTGATGACGTAATCTCCCATCGACACTTGTAAAGGGGCAATTTTAAGCAAAACTAGTCAAAATCGCACCATTCAACTACATCGCATATATTGATCGGCACATCTGAAACATATAAGTAATTGTTTTTTTTTTCTCTTTTGAGGCTTTCGGTTTGAGAGTTGAATAAAGACTGAGTGCAACCATCGTTAGGACTCTGCGTCATCACATGGGTGACCCGAGTTCGGTTCACGATCCCGATAATATTTTTTTTTTTGTGTTTAACCTTTGTTCTTTTTTGGGACAAGACAACCTCCGTTACAATGAAAAACAAATATACTTTTGCACTGCATTATATTATCATATCACTGTATCATCTTCTCTTCTTTTTTAAGTGTAATCTGGTGTTTCATGGAGTTTTCATTTTAATTCTAGGAGATGCTCAATACAGCACTGAAATCATTACAAGAGAAACTTCAACACAGAGAGAAAATTAAAGAAGAGTTTGAGGAAACAGTTCTACAGATCAAGGTGAGAGAGTCAAGAGTCATTTTCATTACAGCTGTAGATCACTATATACAGTTATGATCTGATATATTTAACACAATGGACTCCAGTTGATTATTTTTGTAAATTACTATCATCAATCTGCTTCTGGATTGTCATATGTTGGTATCTGAGTTTATTGCAGATCTGAATGATGTGATTGTGTTGATGTGTGTTGATTGAGACGATTGAAGTGAATGTGGTTTGATTTCAGTCTCAAGATGAGCACACAGAGCGTCAGATTAAACAGCAGTTTGAGAAGCTTCATCAGTTTCTCAGAGATGAAGAAGAAGCTACAATCACTGCACTGAGGGAGGAAGAGGAGCAGAAGATGCAGATGATGAAGGAGAAACTGGGGGAGATCAACAGACACATCTCAGCTCTTTCACACACAATCAAAGACACGGAGGAGATGATGAAAGCCAGTGATGTCTGCTTTCTGAAGGTCTGATTTCAGATGATTGATTGATTGATGATTGATTGAGTTCTTGAGGATCAATGGTGTGTTTGTTCTGCAGGAGTTTCCAGTTTCAATGGAAAGGTGAGTGATCTGCTGGTGTCTCTGGTCTCTCTGCAGTGGCTTTGGATCAGAAGCAGTTCTGATCCTGAATGTTCTTCCAGAGTCCAGATCTCATCACAGCCGGATCCACAGACGCCTTCTGGAGCTTTGATTCATTTGACACGTTACTTGGACAACCTGCCCTTCAGAGTCTGGAAGAAGATGCAGGACATCGTCCAGAACAGTGAGTCTGACTGCAGAAGATTTGAGCTCTTAATCTGAACTCTTAAACACAATGGAAATGACAAATGAAGAATATTTACAGATCTTATCTGATGAATCCGTAGGGCTTCAGTGAACGACAGTAATATAGTCAGGGCTTAATTTGTGCTGGAAAGATCCGATCCGGCACCACATTTTGGTGGATCCCCCTCCTCATGAGCCAACGAAAGGCTGCGCTTTGCTTTGTCAATCACCGTTGTCGTTTTGAATCAGCATAGCATTTCAATATTTTAGTGAATGTGAGCATGATTTATCTGTCAATCAGATGCATTTTAAATAACTTTCTGTGTGCGTGCTTTGGATGTGATAGTCTACGTATGAACAGATGATTATTCATATCCAAAACGAGACAACGATGTGACGCACACGCAGGTTGCCAGATAAACGACACCAACAGGAATGAGCGCACATGCCGATGAATGAAATTCATGAAACTGAATGAAACTGGCAGTGGGCGGGTTTCACAAGTAACAAACAGACATTCCGGGCCTGAATGCACATTTTCAAAGGAGAATTACTGACTGTAGCATTGTTTTTCAGATAGACAAGTATGTTAACTTAGCATGTTTCTTAAATATCTGCAAACATATTATGGTATTTTTATGCTTTAGTAGAGTCAAAATCCTACATACAGCACCTTTAAAAATAAAATACTTTCATCATTTTCAAACTTAAAATCAGCAAGCTTTTATTTTGGCGGGTTGCCGGTGTTGTGCCCATTTTCAACCCCTGCCAAATTATTACCCCCTCTCATTTAAATCGCTACCTGATTGCCTAATCCTAACCCCTCCCCCACACCTAACCCTAAATTTACCAATACTAGGGGGGTAGTAATCTGGCGGGGGTCAGAATTGGGCACAACACCGGCAAGTAAGTATATGCGCTTCCTTGTTTAGCGCTGCCGATTGTAGAGCGTTAGTGAATGAAATATCACAGTTTTGCATTGTGCTTTGAAAACAGCAGCGGGTTGCCTAGATTTATGCTTTCAGTTTGAATAGAAATCTTATACAGTACAGTTTGTCGATCTAAAATGGTAATTGTGCATTAACAGCTGTCAACCATGTCAGTACGCAAACGCGCGGTCTGAACTTATTTACACATCGCATTTCTTATTTTGGTCACGCATGCGGACCAGTTATGTGCACCCCTGTGTGTGTGTGTGTGTGTGTGTGTGTGTGTATGTATATATATATATATATACACACACATACACACACACACTGGATATTTTTATATGCTTTTTGAAACACACACACACACATACATCTAATTTTATTGACGCAGTGTGCATTTTCTGTTTGACCCGTGGCTTAGCCTGTAGTTGGAGAAATGGAGATGCACAGTGTTGCCATCTTAACGACTTTGCCGACTCCTTTAGCGACTTTTTTTCCCCCTCTTCAAAAAAGCTTCTAGCGACAAATCTTTAGGGTTTGTGCACAGTCATTGTCTTTGTGTTCATTCTCCCATCAGCCCCTCCTCCTCCTCTTTCTCCCAGGATCAGCTATGTCTTGTGTGAAATGGTTGTTTGTGTGTGTCCTGCAGCAGCAGCAACTCTCTGAGCAGACAGACGTGTGTATTTTGTCTAGTGTGCAAGCTTTGAATGTGACTCATCCAATCATATTTATATATTTTTTGAGTCTTCCATAATGAGAAGCTGTTTCTGCATCCATGTCAGACGTATCATTCATTTGTTATAAATAACCAAATCTTTAAGTTTGCCTCCAACATCCATCCATCTACAGTATCTATCCATTAAATTTATATACCCACTATTGGGTACATAACCATTGTTGGTTTACAGAGTGCTGGAGCCCATCATTGTCAAATTTCAACTTTTTTACATTGCATTACATTACATTATATTAACCCCCCCCATTATTATTATTATTATTATGCTGACTAAAAATGTCCATATGTTGTTAGAAATGTATGATCGCAATCAATCAGACACATCGATTTGTCGCTCTGTTGAGAATGTCTTGAGTCTTAACCAGGAACATACTCTGTGTTGAATGACGCATTTTTGAAACCAACATACCTCAAGTAAGCAGGTTTTGGGTTAATCAACCAAAAGTTCAGGGTAGCTGACATTTAAAACTGCTAGAACAGACTTTAGACAGGATAACCAAAGCCGGTTTGAAACATAGTCTAAAGAAGATGGAAATAGACAAACACGAGGTAGATTTCATAGGATTTAAACTAGGTAAGGACATGAAAGCTCTAACAACAAGCACCAGAAATAAGTTAGAGGAAATGGAGAGATCAGGGCCCCCTAAATCACGAAAACAACTGCAGTTGTTATTGGGAACGCTGAATTGTATCAGAGAACTGATACCTAAATATTCCAGGGAGGCTAAAGTGTTGTATCAAGGCACTTGCGAAGGGAAATGGCAGGGGACAGAGCAGATGGAAAAGGCCAGATTAAAATTAATCATTGGATAGTGGCGAGCTGGAGCGAAGGGATGAAAAAATCCCATTGCATGTCCACATTTCTGAACAAGAGCAAGAAGTGATGTTAACACTTTTTAATGGAGGTAAATCACCAATTGCTTTTCTTAAAGGTAAGTTAACTGTGCTTTCTGGAATACACCCCAGGAGGGGGGGAAAGAGCCAAAATAATAAACAAAACTCACAAACTAACTTCCACATAAACCTCTTTCCTGCATAAAATAAAGAACAAAGAAACAACAATCTTTCCTCCCTACTATCCTCAAAACAGGAGAAAACTGAAGAAAACAAAAGGCACCCTCCTCTCTCCACAGGTCTCTTTTTGTTCACAGGTAGTTCAATGAACTTACACACCATTGTTTTGTATGACATTGAATTTTGTGTTACCAAGCATGTTGTAAATTCGAAGTAAGCCACCAAGCAGGGAGAGAGAACTCATGGAGGAAACTACCAAACAGGCTTAAATCAACTCCGCAGAAACGCCGCCTCTGATGTCGCCGTATCTCCATGCACCTGTGCGCGCTCTAACAAGCACTGTTAGGACAGACAGAACCATAACAACAGAACATGTGCACAATCAGTGCAAAAACAACAACATAATCATTAAATAAAACACACAACGTAACATTCCTCCCCACCAAAGAAAGAGACAAACTTACTTTGTCTCTTCTATTTACAAATGGCATTTTCAGGACCAACTGCTCTGGACAGCGCATCAGCTAGTACCATCTCTGAGCTACGTTTGTGAACAATCTCAAGATTATATTCTTGAATGCCCAAAGCGCATCAAACGTTGATTTAGACTTTGCATGCGGGACAGGAACACCAAAGGGTTGTGGTCTTTATACACTCTTACAGGAAAAGGATTAGCACTTAAATAACATCAAATTGTCTCAGGGCCAACAACAAGGCTAAGGCTTCTTTGTCAACTGTACTGTATTTACTGTCATTGAACGTTTTTGAAAAGTAACAAACCGGTAATTCTACATTTGCCTCTGATCTCTGCATTAATACCCCCCCCAGCAACCCCACTTGTATCCACCTCAAGCAAAAAAAGGCTCTAGAAAATCTGCCGTGGCTAAATTTTATTCTCAGTGACTTATTCACGCACATTAAAACTATTTATTAAAAGCTTCTTTCTTTTCAGATTCCTACTTACAACATTATCATAATAGGCTGTATATTAACTTATTGTAACGGAAGGAGCTTATTGAGAACGCCCACACCGCAGAAATCCAAAGAAAAAATACAAACTGGCAAGCAACGCTTCCAACATAACATTACATTAAGACAGAGCATCAAACTAATGAAACAAGGGACTAGCCCCCGGTTTCACAAAGAAAGCTTAATCTAGTCCCAGATTAAAATGCATGTTTGAGCTGTCTCAACTGAAAATCTCTTGCTCTGACATATCTTAAAATATGTCAGCGTCACAGTTCTGTGTCAAGATGTTTTCTGTGTAATGTTTTCTTCTAAGGCATTTTTGTAAAAGTTGCTTAAATATCTTAAATTTAACTATGGCCTAGTTCTGGTTTAAGCTAAGCCCCGTTTGTGAAACCGGGCCTATAAGTACTAAACTAAATGAGGACTAATGAGGTAATCAAATGATAACAGGTGAGGAGTGATTAATCAAAAACCATGGCAACAAATGAGGAACTGAAACAGAAGGCAGGAACACAGGGAAAACAAACCCAAAACTGGCCATAAATGTAACACTTATTGGGAGAAAACCGGTAGTTCTATGTAAAATCACACATTGAGCACCCCCATATAGCCAAAATGGCATGATCATAACATCTCTGCGAACATTCGCTTGTGAGATTAGTCGTCGAATCAGTCTCCTCCTATCAAAGTATTGAATCTTTGACTATTCGGGGTCACCCCAATTTTATGCATGTATAAAATGTATTTATTTGTTTTTCATTAATGTGTTTTACAAAACAAAAAGCAATGTGTAACATTTTACCAGATTTAATACTACACATTCACTTTTATTTGTTTCCCACTAAATAATGTTATTTCACTAATTGTTTACATTTTATAAAATTGTGCACTCATGAGTTTTCTAGAATAACTTGTGCTGCTGAATTGTCCACTAACCTAGTTTATAATAGTATTTTTGTCATGATTATGATTATATATTTTTCACATTTTTTATTTTTCATTAAAATGAAGTTGTCTATAAACAAACAAACAAAAAAAAACTGACCCCTAATCATGATGTTGGCACTAAAAGGATCTATGCAAAACAGAGATGTATGCTACGCCCTCTTCTGAAGATGGGGAGGGAATATGCAGCATATTCTGGGGACACCCAAGACCAATATTACATCTTGTAAAAAGGGGTAAAATAGATGCCCTTTAATGATGGTACAATATGAAATGGTAATACTAACCATCGGGACATTTCATGGTGGTTCATTGGCAAACCGGTGACCATTTACATCCCTAACTTGCTTATATATATATTTTTGCTTTTATACAGCATCAGAAGGGGAGAGGCTGACCAGACATATTCCAGTCATCAAATACAGTGGTCATGCTGAACCAGAAACTCCTGATGACAGTCTCTCATCCAGACGGATTGTTCTTCTGGGTCAAACTGGTGTTGGGAAGAGTGCATCCGGAAACACAATATTGGGACAGAAAGAGTTCAGATCCATGAGGAGAATGAATTCTGTAACAACCAAATGTTCAGATGCACACGCCACTGTTTCAGGCAGATCTGTTACTATAGTTGATACTCCTGGATTATTTGGCACACAGATGAAACATGAAGAGTTAATGACAGAGAAAGGGAGAAGTGTTTATTTATCCAGTCCCGGACCACAGGCTTTTCTCATTGTTTTAAGAGTAAATGACAGATTCACTGAGGAGCAGCAGCAGATTCCTCAAAAGATTGAGATGTTGTTTGGTGAGGAGGTGTTAAAATACTCCATCATTCTCTTCACTCATGGAGATCTGCTAGGAAGTACAGTAGAGAAAATCATTGACAGATATCCTGCATTAAGACATCTAGTTGATCAGTGTGGAGGCAGATTTCATGTCTTCAACAATAGAAATGAGAATAACAGAGAGCAGGTGAATGAACTACTGCAGAAGATTGATAAAATGATAGAGCAAAATGGAGGGGGACATTACAGTATTCAGATGTTTGAAGATGCTCAGAAATTCAGACGAGAGAAAGAAAAAAGAAAACGGAGAGAGGAAGAGCAGAGAAAACAAGAGGAGCAACAAAGACAGGAGATTGAGACAGTGAGAAAAGAGGCAGAGAAAATCAGAGCAGAGTGTGAAGCTCAGAAATCGTCTGAACTAACAAGACTCAAAGCAGAGCTAGAGAATGGATACAATGAGCAAATTAAACAAAAACAAGAGGAAATTAAGGGAACAAAAAAGACAGAGCCAAGAATCAGAGCAGATTTAAATGCTCAGAGACTTGAACAAGGCAGACTTAAAGCAGAGAAACGGAGTGAGAGTAAACGGCAAGTGGAAATACTTAGACTAGTGAATATTGCAACAATCAGAGCAGAGAAAAATGCTCAGAGACTTGAACTAGACAGACTTAAAGCAGAGACACAGAGTGAGAGTAAACGGCAAGTAGAAAAACTTAGACTAGTGAATATTGCAAAAATCAGAGCAGAGAAAAAAACAACCAGTGTATTTATACGTTTTTTTACCAAGCATAGGTTTTGGTTTTTTACTTTTGGTTTTGCTGGATTGTTGACTGGTTTCCCCATTCTAATATATTGCAGTGCTTCTTATGCTATTCATAATGGAGCTTCAGTTGGAAAATGTTTGGTTATAGGAACTTTTTCTTCTGCAGCAGTTGGTTTAACTATTAGTAGAGCTATTGCTGGAGCCATTTGTGAACCTTCAGATTAGAGTAAGTAGATCAACAAAGAACAAAAAAGAGGGTTGAGGTACTGTAGCAACTCGTAATGTAATAAAGTATAATGTGATTGCAAATAGGTATTACATAATAAGTACTGCATTATGAATGTAATAGGATGTTCATAATGTAGTAATTTTCACAAAATCCTAAGGTCATAATTTAATGTTTTCAATGAGAAATTTACTATATTATGAACACACTGCAGCAACTTGCAGTGTAATCGCAGATCGTACTAGCAACAGATAATGTAGAAGTGAAGCAATGTTTCTCTAAAACAAAAATAATATAGTTAGGCACACAAAACGTAATATATACTTTTAATTGGTTATTATGTAAAAGGAATGTAGGGTAGGCTACATTGTGAATTTAAACATTTTTAATTTGATCTGCATCGAGTCCTAGAATTTTTTTAAGTTAAATTTATTAAGTTAATTTAAGTATAAATTAAATACAAAAAGAGACATCTAGAGGTTAGATCCTCAAAATGTATAGTCACAGGTGTATCTATTTAAGTCTCTATTGTTTAACACCCTGACGAAGGCCTGCTTGGGCTGATACGCATTGGTGTCTTTTTAATATGTAGCCCTGTCTTATAATAAAGGCTTTTTACTTTGCTTGCTATGTGAGTGCCTGGATGTGTTTTTTTTGTTTGTTTTTTTCCCTTTTTTTTTTTTTGTTTGTTTGCAATGGGATCCACTTTTTATTTTTATCTTTAAATGTTATTGTGTGTTTGTACTTTGTAAAGGATGACCCTATGGTTTGTTTTTTTTGTTTTTTTTAAATCGCTACCGGTGTGGCTCCCTTCTCTGGTGGGTAGAGAAATTGAAGTGGAGCGAGCACATTGCATCTATACAAAAGCCTATCAGATCGCGCTAAACCATGGGTCTTTCTCTTCAAACTGTTACGGTACACAGACAGAGAGCTGTCAGTCTGCGGGCTGCCAGACTTCATGCTCCAGTGAAAACAAGCGACAGAGCAACACTGACCTTCTTTTCAGACTTTTCTCCCGTGACTGCAAAAAGAATTGCATTTGCACCAGTTCGGAAGGAAATGAGGGAAGCTAGTATCCAGAATTTTCTTCTTTATCCTTCAACGTTGAAGGTCATTTCGAAACAAGGGGAACCTAAGGCCCTGTCCCAAATGGCACACTAAACCCTCACGGTCTTCCTCGGAGTCCACACTTTTGTGATGTAATGATGCTTTGACTGTTAGGTAGAACACGGCCTTCGAAGGACACTCAGAGTCTAGCCTTTGCTGGATTTCCTAATTGCACCACCAGTTCCAGATTGCCTCCTGTCACGTAGCAATGGTGTGAGAAGAGAGCTGCCATGGATGTTATTTGTTAATGAAAATGAAAATGAAAATAACTATGGATCCTGAATTGTTAGTTTTTGACTTTTAATTACTGAATTTCACTTTAAATGCAAGTATTGGGTTTCAAATTAGGATATTGTAATAATATGAAAAAAATTCAAAATATAAAGTGGTTAAATGTTTACTTATATCTTACCAAAATGCGATTTTATGTAGTTTATTCTATTATTCATTATTATGTACATAAATGGACTGTGGTGAACAGACAGGCTTTCAACCTGTTTAGTTTTATGCAGTTAAATATAAAAAGTACACTTACAAACGTTACTGCCGCTCATCAATGGCATCTGTCACGGTTGCTAGGTGACAAGAACAGTCCTCCGTAGGCTAAGTCCGAGTCCTTTGCAAACAGCCTTTGATTTAGGATGCAGCAAGAGGGGGCAAAGCCACTAGAAAGCTAGCCTGCAATCATTAGCCGAAAAAGCGTAACGGCTAAAGCTAATGCTTCCAGTCTGGCTGTATTTAGCAGAGTGAGGTATAGCCCCGGTATGATTGGCTGGCGTCATCCAACCAGGTGAACCAATCAGTGTTCGTACTTCACTATGATTGGTTAGTTGTTTAAGTTTTATGAGCCTATCAGTGCCTGTGTGGTGACTATAAAAGAGAGAAGTGTTTGGCTCCTTGTGATGCATCATCCTTGTTACTAGTGGTGGGCAAAGCGAGGCTTTGTGAAACACTGAAGCAGTCGAAGCAAATGTGTCGAGGCTTCGAAACATTTCGACACCCGTCTCTACGGTGACACCTAGCGGTCATTTTCAAGTATTGCTCTGAAACAGCGTCGACACAGAAACAGTTAAGCGAATTGACGATTTATAACCTATGTTGTGTCAGTTACTCCACTAAGTGATGTGGGGGAGTGGTTAGTGTGCTCGATTGGAATGCTGTCACCTTGGGTTTGAATCCTGGGTGACGCAGTCATCTTGACAAAATTATTAAAAACAATTAAAATGTGTGTTTTTATTGTTCTGTTCTCGTAATGTGTTGAAACATCAGTCTGACGTCTGAATGAACTCTGTGAATAAGTAAGTGTTATTTTGGTAATGAAAAATATACAATAAAGTACATCAAGCCACTTTTTTTACATATAAAGATTTTTATTTAAAAATATTATTTGTTCTGCTGTTGATGGACTCTTTTTTTACATATAATTTCTCCAGCCTTTGAAAAAATCCTCTCACAAGGGACACTTGTCGCTGGCATGCACAGATACTTTTTAGCTAGAATGTACAGTTTAGGAAAAATGACAGCTCTCTCCTTCCAGTACTTTAGGGGATCTTCCATTCTGGGCAGAAATGCATCTGTGAGGTACTTTTTTACTTCCACTGTGGCATCAGCTGTAGCACTGTGTGTTGTGTGGGATTCACGTACACGATTATCAAAAAGTTCCCATAAACAGTCCTGGCTTCCTGCTGCTGTTGTTGATGATGATGATGGACCTGATGCTGACCATTGTGGCTCTGATTGAAAAAGTGAAAATAGCAATTACATACAAATCCTAAACTCATGTCGTATATGAAGTTACATAATTATAAAGATGATATAACTCCATAAAATTATTATGTAATCTATCAATATGAAATAATCTATGTATCAACTAGCCTATGATATCCTATCTCTAACTTATTTGAATGTATATGTTTGCCTATATGAATGTATCAGTATATCTATCCTAATTATCTGTCAGTGTCTACAGCCTATCTATCAATATCTTGATAACTTTTAATTTAGCCTAAATATAAATAACGAAATTACACTATAAATATCACTATATCGCAAAATCTCTCTCCTCTCACAAAAACCCACGAAGTGAAGATGCGTTAACTTCACTTTTATACTTTGTGGGAGTTAGGTTGAGACAGATGTGCGATTGTGTGATTTGTTACCGACCCTGTCAATCAAACGCAGATTCGGCAGGTATGCCACGTCTCGAAACACTTGTGACACGCCCTGATGCTTCGATCGCCTTAGTCACGTGACATGGGTGTTTCGAATCACGCTTCAGAGCAGTGTTTCGAAACATCTGCGCTTCGGGATCTCGACACCGTGTCGAAACGTCAGTTTCGCGTCAGCCATCCCTACTTGTTACTGCCCCTTTGTGACATGTGGCGTGTTGAATGAGTGCTAGAAGTTGGGTTATCCTCCTCTCTGTCATGCTGTTGGCCAGTGCTTTAAAGATGCCTTTTGCCTGTTCAATGGAGAGGCTTATTATCTTGTTTGTTCTCAGTCATGGGTCTGCAAGTAGCTGTAATCCTGCGTGGTGAGCGACCATGTGTATTGCACCATTTCCTTGGTATGTATGTAGTTTATTGTTTGTTTTTAACAAGTTTTATGAGTAACCTTTTCTGTTCAATGTCCGGCAGGTTGATTGCACGTCCAGGGGTTTCCAGTGATCTTAATTGAAGTCTAACGACCGTCGAGTAACTGACTGCACTGCTGCTCTGTTTTGTCTTTGTGGTGTTATAGTTTCAACAGTTTTGTCTGGAACTCACCTGGGTCCATTCTGTTAGCTTGTTTTATTTCTGTTTGAAGCACTGGCACTGGATTGCACTGGTCTGCGTGTGAGTTAGCTGGGAGGCTAAGTTTCTGTAGTCTGGCTGCTCTTTGCCATTTTTATTTCCCTCCTCCGTGCCAGTGGCTGTTATTGAATTTGACTTGATTTGTATGTGTCTTTGTTTTGTGTGGATTTAGGTCTTTAAAGTGGGAGGGGTTGGCCATGGTACCCTGTACTGGTGTGTCCACATGGAGTGCTGTGCTTAACATTTTGCCTTTTTCACAAGTGTGTGTGTGTGTGTGTGTGTGTGTGTTGGTTTTTGTGGTTTACGAGGACTTTTGACCTGAATACGCACCAGCATTACAGGGACATTTGGGTTTATGAGGACAGGGACCATGTCCTTATAATTCCTACAGTGTAGATGCCTTTCTCTATGTCCCAGAAGCTCCCTCTCAAAGTTTCGCGCCATGTCCTTACATACCACAAAACCCTGAAATTTTACTTTACACAGTGTATCCTCTGAGCTCGAGAGTGCCCCCCTGCAGCCCGGACCCGGTACTACACCTGCGTCATCAAAAATTTGCATATTTTACACTTGTGTAAGTTTGGAGGCCGCTGATTGGCTAATCGCGAAAACAAGATGGCGCCGGTGGGCGGGGCTACATTCTGCCGCTATGTAGCTTCGAAGTGAGTTAATGCAGTGTACTAATTATTTAAACATTATTTTATAGAATTAATCGATTGTATATGAATATATAAGTGCATAGTGATCCTGCAATTAAACGTATTCCTTAAATTATATATTATATAGTATGAAACTGACTTGAAAGCTGTAATCAGTCAGTTTAATATAGAGAAATTAATGTAATGCTATTAATGTAACGGTAATCCTAACCTTAAAGGTAACACCAAGGCTTATAAATGGTTATTTAAATACATATTAATATTATAAATCCCGTTTACACGTGCTCTAATCAGAGTGAGTGTGACGTTTTGTAACTTCCTGTTTGGACCTGACGGAATCTCTGCACCTGAAGCGAAAACACCTGTGGTGTGAGCCTGTTTGAGACAACCATTATATGAAAGGTAAGTTATGCTGCTGTTAAACCGTTTCTCTGAGAGTTTGTGGCTCAGTTTGGCTTGTTCGTGAGTGTCTTGTAGGCTCTTTGCGGCCTTTGCTCATTAGTTAGAAAGCAGCTAGCAGGTGATGCTAATGGTGCTAGCGTATTTACAATAATTGTCAGTCTATTAATAGTCGGACGAGGATCAGCAATGCTTGTCAGTTTTAACTTATTTTCGTTTACAGTATAACTGTAACTGTAATAGAACAGTCTAGCCATCATCATAATGTGTTGTCATGACTACAGTCTGTGAAGGGGAGGGGCTTCCCCTCAGTACAGTATCCTGACATGCCAGTTCTGTTAAATATTACTACTGTCCCAGCTAACAAATTTATGTTCTGAGAACGTTTTTGTAACGTTCTGTTTTGGTTGTGGGAACGTTATTTGGAATGTTCCAAAAATGTGGAAATGTCCAGTTTGTTTAACGTTGCTAGAACGTTATTTGATGGTTAGCATAACGTTCCTACAACGTTCTTGCAACCTAAATTTCACTAAAAATATAACGTTCTATGAACGTTTATTTGGAACATTCCAAGAACGTTAAAATGTCCAGTTTGCTTAACGTTCCTACAACGTTACTTTTTTGTTAGCATAACATTCCTACAACGTTCTTGCAACCTAAATTTCACTAAAAATATAACGTTCTATGAACGTCTATTTGGAACATTCCAAGAACGTTAAAATGTCCAGTTTGCTTAACGTTCCTACAACGTTATTTTTTGTTAGCATAATGTTCCTACAACGTTCTTGCAACCTAAATTTCACTAAAAATATAACGTTCTATGAACGTTTATTTGGAACATTCAAAGAACGTTAAAATGTCCAGTTTGCTTAACGTTCCTAGAACGTTATTTTATGGTTGGCATAACGTTCCTGCAACCTACATTTCATTTAAAAATATAACGTTCTATGAACTTTTATTTGGAACATTCCAAAAACGTTAAAATGTCCAGTTTGCTTAACGTTGCTAGAACGTTATTTTATGGTTAGCATAACTTTCCTGCAATGTTCTTGCAACCTAATTTTCATTAAAAATATAATGTTCTATTAACGTTTATTTGGAACATTCCAAGAACATCAAAATGTCCAGTTTGCCTAACGTTGCAATTGTAACATTATTTTATGGTTAGCATAATGTTCCTACAACTTTATTTCCACCTACATTTTCTTAAAAATACAACATCCTAAAAACATTTATTTGGAACATTACAAAGTTTAGTTTAATAAAATGTTATTTTAAGATTAGCAGTATTGCAACATTCGCTTTCAACATAATTTTTATTAACACAACCTTCCAGATACGAGCAAGTATATAATTACATGTGCATTTCAACAGGTATCTGAATTATTAAAGATAATCACTTTCAAAAAGTTCATTAACACATTGAACAAATTTGTGAAATTTGCATATCATGTATAATAATAATAATATGTAGTTTAATATTTATGACAATGAACTATAACTTCACAGCTAAATATAAACTATCATATTAACATTTAATAATTGAGAACTTCTATATGAATTTGAGTGTGGGGTGTGGGTGCTGAAAAACTGTGGTCCACGTCCTGTCTCTCCACGCTCCATCTATAAAGTAAACAGATTGGCTGATGTTACAAAGTGATATTACAAAATGCCTATAAAATAATTAGTGTGGCTATGCCAAAAAAAATTATTAGGATCTGTGCTGCGAGTTCTACAAATATTACATTACTCAAGAGTCAAAGGTAGTTTCATTTGACTTGGCATATGTTACTTTCATTGACAAGCTACTTTCATAGCAGCATTAAGAAAAATGTCTTCTGAAGCATCATTAGATTAAGAAAAATATAAACATTCAAATAATACATTTTCATCGTGTCATTTCCAAAAAACAATTTTTAAGTCAACATAAATTGACCTAATTTATTCATCTTGATAGGTATACACATGCACACTACTGGAAATTCGTCATAAGAGGGTAGTTAAGTCAACTGCAATTTCCATTTTATACCAATTTGAAACAGGAAAAATCCTTTCAAATATAGTTAACATTTAGAAGTTATCAATAAAGTTATTAAATGGCAAAAGTTGCCCTGTTACATGTTATTAGCTGATAAACTGTTACATGAACTCAGTTAGGGAAGGAAACTCAGAGATAAAACAGGTAAGATTAATAGGTAAGTTCTAGTAGGTGTTTCTGGGTAGGGATGCTAGCATTGACCAATTAACTGACAGTAAGAATTTTCGCTATTAACACATCAGTTAAATTGTTAAAGAATAATTTGTAATGTTTTCCTTTAAAAAAAAAAATGCTGCATGGATTAAAAAAACTGCATTGTCAAAATGGCATTGAGAGCGAAAACACAAGTTACACGTAAGTTGTTAGTTAATCCTTTAAATTTTACAGGTATTCAGAAACAAGATAAATAACAGAAGGTATAAGTAGCTTTTTTATTATGTGTCAAAGCCTAAACTATAAACTTTTTGAAGCTTGAAAATAAACTGTCTAGACTTCCAATGGAAAGACAAAAATGAAAACATTTGTTTGAAGATGAATGAAATTAATTCAAAATGAATTTGGAACAACATGAGGGTGAGTAAACCATGACAGAATTATATATTTTTTTAACTATGCTGATCTCAGCTAAAATTTTAAAATGTTGCCAAGTAAATATAAAGTTGTCCTGACATGTGTCCTACCTTGTGTATCTTGAAAAAATCTGCAGAGACTACTTTTCAGATAGTAGTAGATCTGCCAGGATCATAACTGGAATGGCTGATGCCATTATTGTCCCTGAAGACAAAACACAACATTAGAGAAATTTAACTCACAATTAAGCAACATTTATGGACAGCTTATTTTTATGAATCATAACAAGACCATTTTTAACCACTACAAACTTAGCATTAGCAATTACCTGACATCTTTATAAGAAAACAAAGCAACTTTAGGATAAGGGAAAGTAGAAGTTTTTTCCCCCCCATCTATATTAGTTAAGTATATAAATGTGTAACTATAATCAGAACTTAAGACTTCACTGGTATTTTTCTGAAGCAACACAAAATACCAAAAGACTTTGACAGAATGATAGACAAACTGAAATTTAAGATGTTATTCACTCTGCCAATTCAGTCTGAATCAAATTGGTGGCACACTACATTACATCAAACATGACTGGTCTTTAGATGTCATTCTTGTGGGATGTTAGTTTGTTATTTTTCATCTGTATTGCGTAACGTTATTCACAATTTGATCAATCTTTAGGTTTAAATTTCAATCTAATATTCACAAAACAAAAGTATACTATTGCTTCAGAAGACTTAACATTTGTGCTGCTGGTCATTTCTGGTCATCATTACATCTGCATTAATAGCAATTCATCAAAATATAAAAAATGAAGAACGATTAATTTAAATAACTGTTTATAAGGTGACAAATTACATCTTGTACAACACTAAAGCCCATCAATTTGTTTAATGTGAATTCTACTTACTTCATTTTAGGCCCATATTAGTATCAGCCGTCTTGTTGCAAATGACATCACACCACCCCTCCCTGCCTTTGCTCTGAAAAGATTGATTTCAAAAGCATGACAACAATTTCTTAGTATAAATTTTAAGAAAGACAACGTGAGGATCAAATAACGGTGTAAAATGTTAACTAAGGTTAACAAAACAGCCATTATAAATGCTCCTCAGCCCCTTTGTTCACTGTGTTCGGCGGATTTAGTAAACTTGATCAGCATCACATGGATATTCTAGATGAAACTGACTAAAGCGGATAATAAATAATGATTAACTAAAAGTTTAGACGTATTGTAATACAGGGAATATGTCTTTGCTTTACCTCGCTTGAGAACTGGCGCGAGTGACGGTTAGAGATGACGACATCTTCCTGTCAGCTGTCTCTCCAGTTTAAAAATACAATTCGCGGGACTCGTTTGTCTGTGTCCAGCTGTGAGAAACCACACACACACACACCTTAATTTATTACTGACAAACTGTTGTGTATAACACTGCATATTTAACACTTGCCGTTGATAACTTTGATGTGGTTGTTTGTTAGCTCCTTGCTTCTTTGCTAGCTAACATTACAATGATAACTGAGCTGGTTAATCTTTAGATAAAGTTGACAAAACACAAAATAACGTTCAAAAGTGCTTTAAATAGGAATAAAGAAGTGAATGCTTACCTGTTATTTTCCGTGACCGTGTCGCGAGCTGTCCGGCTGTGATCCCGTCCGTTACTGTGAGCTGTGGGGGATGGGCGGATGTGACTGACTGAAAAATGCGCGCGGTTTTTGAAAAACACCAGGATAATATTTTGTCTGGAGTAAACTTAATTTCTTTAAAAGGATTGATCTATGCTTAATATGAAACAGGTATTTATTATATTATCTTTAGTTATAGGCTATTTAATTAATATTGAAAGAGATAAAGCAAACGTGACTTCTCCAAAAACAATGTTAGAAATCATGAATTAAGCTAATTTTTCTTTAAAATATTTTGTGGTCAGCCATTTAGACATAATAACCATATGGTAGATTAAATTAATTTATACTTATTTAGATTGAGTTCCCCCTAACCTAATTAGATTTTGAGTTCACATCACAAATATATATTGAGTTGAAATAACTTTTTTTGTTAAATTAACTAATTTAATTTAGCAAATGCCACTGATTTACAGTGTATGACATTTCACTATAGGCCTATGACTTCAATAAGTTATAAAGATATATAATTAATAATGATAAAGTATATAATTATAAAAGATTCAGTGACTCATTCAAGTGATTTGCCACATCCTAATCGAGGTTGTAGTTTCATATTTAATTTTAATTTTATTCTTCTATCATATTCGGTTCTATTCTATTCATGTTTTATATAGCCTATAAGTTTTTTGTTTTTTTTTCTAAAGATGTTTCTCCCAACATTATGGCAATGTTCATAAAGTAGCCTGCAATCATAAGGACATGAATACTGTTCTCAGAATGTTTTGATAACAACATAATAACATTTAGCAATTAATTATTAATTTAGAAATTATATTACATTACAATAACGTTCTAAGAATGTTGTTCTAAAAATGTTTTCTCTCAACATTATGAGAACGTTCATTAAGTACAAATAACGTCCTAAAGACGTTCTAAGAACGTTGATTTAAGAACGTTTTCTATCAACATTATAACAACATTCATCAAGTACAAATCACGTCCTAAAGACGTTCCAAGAACATTGTTCTAAGAACGTTTTCTATCAGCATTATAAGAACATTCATCAAGTAAAAATGACGTCCTAAAGACGTTCCAAGAACGTTGATTTAAGAACGTTTTCTATCAGCATTATAAGAACATTCATCAAGTAAAAATGACGTCCTAAAGACGTTCCAAGAACGTTGATTTAAGAATGTTTTCTCTCAACATTATGAGAATGTTCATTAAGTACAAATCACGTCCTAAAGACGTTCCAAGAATGTTGATTTAAGAACGTTTCCTCTCAACATTATGAGAACGTTCATGAAGTACAAATAACATCCTAAAGACGTTCTAAGAACGTTGATTTAAGAACGTTTTCTATCAACATTGTAAGAACATTCATCAAGTACAAATCACGTCCTAAAGATGTTCCAAGAACGTTGATTTAAGAACGTTTTCTATCAACATTATAACAACATTCATCAAGTACAAATAACATCCTAAAGACGTTCCAAGAACATTGTTCTAAGAACGTTTTCTATCAGCGTTATAAGAACATTCATCAAGTACAAATAACATCCTAAAGACGTTCCAAGAACATTGTTCTAAGAACATTTTCTATCAGCGTTATAAGAACATTCATCAAGTACAAATAACATCCTAAAGACGTTCCAAGAACATTGTTCTAAGAACGTTTTCTATCAGCGTTATAAGAACATTCATCAAGTACAAATGACGTCCTAAAGACGTTCCAAGAACGTTGTTCTAAGAACGTTTTCTATCAGAGTTATAAGAACATTCATCAAGTACAAATAACATCCTAAAGACGTTCCAAGAACATTGTTCTAAGAACGTTTTCTATCAGCGTTATAAGAACATTCATCAAGTACAAATGACGTCCTAAAGACGTTCCAAGAACGTTTTCTATCAACGTTACAAGAACGTTAACAACATTATAAGAACGTTCCAAAAACATTATTTTAATAACGTTTTGTACTAACATTAACACAACTTTTAAAGAACGTTAGTGAATTTTCTGGGAACGTTCCCTGTTAGCTGGGGTTCGGCTTGGTTTAAGGAGATTATTACTTATTACTTCTGAGAACTTACTGCGCATAAATAAAGACACCTTTATTTGTATAGTGCTTTATAGAATACAGGTTGTCAAAGCACTTTTACACAGATAACCAGGCAAAATAGTATATTCAGCATATGGTCAGTATACATCATATTCTGTCCCAGAAGAACTGTCAATTATTTTTTAAGCTGAAAGAAACAAACTTAATATTGTCAAATGGAATCCAATAGTTATTATTATTAAAGCAGACACATCAAATGATGGCTGAAGTGAAAAGGCGAAGGAGAAAGCCCAAGCCAATGGAGGAGGCCGTACAGTTTTCACTTCTACAGAAAGACAAAAATGGGCTTGATGGCAGATTCATCAGTGATTTTAAAGGTGAGTTAAATATTTTGATTGAGCCAAGTTAAAGGTATAGTTCAAAAGTGAAGATTTTGTCATCTTTTAGTCACCCTCAAGTTAGTGTTGGGCACAAAAGAAGATATTACTAACCGTTTGATGGTTAGTAAATGATGACAGAATTTTCTTTTTTTTTGTTTGAACTATGCCTTTAACCCCTTAACTGTCACTCACAGTTTTGAACAGTGCACTATCCAAACTTAAATTTTTATAATTCATGAATGAATTTTGTAATATGATTTTGATGTACCATTTCCATGGTAATGCAATGTCTGATTTTAAAATGTCTGATTTTCAAAGGATGAATTTTGAGATTTTAAGTTTTCAACTGATATATAATTTCTTATGATTTCTAATTCGTGATAGAGAAAAAGGCAACTAAGAAGACTTTCTGTGACAAAGGTTAGAACTCCTGTTATGTAGATTTTTCAGGTGCACTCTCCTACATAATTTTTTAACAAAAAAAGTGGTAAAGTACCTATTTAGGAGTCTTAGACCTTTCCAACGATATATAGTTTGTCATGATTAGATTAGGATTTAATTGTAAAATAGTGAAGTAAACGTAGGCGTCCCACAGAGGTGACGGTGACAGTTAAGAGGTTAAAGTGACTTGTGTAATAAAGTTGTCTCAGGTTCATTATATGTTGTTCTCAGTGATGGTTTTACCTCTCTGTTGTTGTTTAGGCAGAGGTGTGTTCAGCTGTACTGAGTTTGATAAAGGAGACTTCCTGCTGGAATACAGAGGCGACCTCATAAGCAAAGAAGAATATGAGCGGAGGCAAAGGATATATCATGATGCACTTAAAGTTTTCATGTTTGAGTTTCGCTACAACGGAAAACTCCTCTGGTATGTACAAGTGTTTGATGTGCATGTTTATTGATAATTAAATTAAATGATTCAAAATGTGGCAGTGGACATGTCAGTGGTTAGAGTTTTGCTAAAATGATCAGTTATGTGTTCTCAAAGCTTGATGACTGTTAAATGATTGGTGATCATCACAAAGAATATGATCTCTGCTGGTCCTAAGTTTCAGTGCTAATATTGTCTTTCATTTGTTTAGTGTCGATGCAGCCCGAGATGACGGTTCTCTTGGGCGACTTGTAAACGATGACCATATTAACCCAAACAGCAGGATTAGGACTATATCTGTGGATGGAAAACCTCACTTATGCTTATTTGCAACAAGGAGCATCTCTCCTGGTGAAGAGATCACATACGATTACGGTGATTCTGAGTGGCCATGGCGATGCACGGTATTGAAACCTCTACACTGTCAATTCTGATTTATTGGATTACAGTAAAGATTAAGTGTTAAACTTCAGTTGTAACCCAAGTTAATGTTAGTGACTTTAATTTAAAATATTTTTTTTTGCATGATACCCAATTATTTATTTTCATGATTTCTAGTATTTGTACAGGCTTTACTTTTTTTTTTTTTTTTTATGTTATAATTAGCAATTCATTTAATTTTATCTTTGAAGCAGATTTCTTATGTGACAGCATTAATTAAAGTTTCTTAAGGGTCAAGATCAAGTTATCTGCATCTCTGCGCTCCAAGCCACTCCCATAATATCTGTCATCACTCAAATTAATGCACGACTCTACATTATCTGTATAGCATGTGTGTAAAACCCCAATATAATTATGAAGTAATTATTTCATCACTAATAAATCTTTCAATGAATATAACTGGCTGTGTATATAGTATTATAGACTACACAGCATTATTTTAAAATACATTTTTTTAATTATTATTTTAAATTGTTGTCCCTGGACCTGTAGGGTACTCTTGTAATAAAGTAGCGGTGGCTGGGACAGCTTTTAAGTATCAGTTCTGCTTAAAAAGATGCAATCTAATCCGGTTTACATGAAATGTAAGCTTACGGACCTGTTGCTATGACAACAACTCCAGGATGAGCTTTGAAGAACCAAATGATCCAAGATCAAGCGAAATCGTCAACAATCAAATCCAGCAAACTGAGTTAGCAACAGAAGAAGAACAGGCCCATGGTCTTGATCTCACATTGTGTGTATGTTTACACCTGTATTACGAGGGCCGTGTTTTATGAGGACCATCATAAGAACATGTTCCTGTGTGTATGTTTACACCTGTATTACGAGGACCGTGTTTTATGAGGACCATCATAAGAACTTGTTCCTGATGTTTGATTGAAGAATCTCAGTGTGCCATTTTACATTTTATTAGTACAATATTGTGCAATTTTATCATTTTATTAATTATTTTTGCTTTTTTAATTGAGAACTTTTTCCAAGATTGCATATTTTATTTAATTTACTCACAACTTATTTTCAAATGATAACTGAGACGAATCAGTGTCTAAAGAACTCTGAACAAGGCACAGCAGCTATGAAGGTATCCAAAAAGTTCTTGTAATAATTGTGTTAGTCCTTAAAGAGTAGAACAGATTACATTGTTCACATCTGTTTCTAAGAGACATTGTTTGCTGCATTATTGTGGGTGTAAAAAGTGAGTCTTGGCCACATGTTGTACATCTAACGCAGACACTGTCACTGTGTCTCAAATCACCACCGTTTCTCTCATACACAGAAATGCTTGAACTAAGGGTGCTGTCCACATTTGTCTAGTTACCAATGTACTGGTAATAACAAGGATACTAATATACCAGACCTTTGTCAAACTAACAACACACTAGCCGGGTTTCCATCACCCTATTTTAATAATGAATTAAAAGGGGGGAAGTCGTGGCCTAATGGTTAGAGAGTCGGACTCGTAATCCAAAGGTTGCGAGTTCGAGTCTCGGGCCGGCAGGAATTGTAGGTGGGGGGAGTGAATGTACAGCTCTCTCCACCTCAATACCACGACTGAGGTGCCCTTGAGCAAGGCACCGAACCCCCACTTTGACTTATTGCATGAGAAATGAGTGATGGAAACGCCAAATTTCAAATAAAATCCCTTAATTCGCAAAAAACTTTTTACGCTCGCTTGAGGTGGTTTTTGACTTGTGCAAAAAAGGGTTGATGTGAATATTGGGAGATGGAAATGCATTTTGCAACTAAATTCCTCCAAGCGCATCAAAAAAGTGATGTGACTTTGTGCTATGGGATGGCAAAACCTGATTAATAAACAGACCGATATCATTCCACAACATCCGAAATGTTGTTATGGTTAATCTCAAATGCCCGAGCAAAGTCTGTCGTCAAAGTATTTCTCTAATTGCCTCCCAGAAATGTCTTACAAACTGTTCCCAAACAGCAGCATCCACCTCCGAAAGCAATGACCGCATTCATTGCGTTTCGTCTGCTCGCTCCGAGGCTCAAATAATTTATTATATATGACAATTATCATATTCTCCTATGTTTCTTAGTGATTTATAGCGCAGGTTTATCAGGAAGTGACGATTTTGTTCTCTTTGACTCATTGGATGGAAACAGTGCTTGTTTGCAAATGTTTTATGCGATATTCCAGTTTTGTGCATAAGTTAAATTCGCAACTTTGGATGGAAACCGGGCTACTGAGACTCTTCAGTCAAGTCAAGAACATGTTCTTATGTGGTCCTCATGAAACAGGGTCCTCGTAACACAGGTTTTAATATACACACAACCTGACATACTGGGATGAACATGCATGTAATGTAATGCATAAAAAGTCATGAACATTATCTTGGGTAACACAAATATTGAAATTGATTTGAAATGTTAAATGAAAAGTAATCTTACTTGTATATCACATTGATTAAAATATAAGCAAGATTATAAAATTTTATCTATGTTATAAATCAGTATTTCATGCGCACATTTATTGTCTGAATCAATGTTACAAATGTCTAATTTAATATTTTCTAGGCTCGTAGTGAGGTTGAACCATCCACTCACACTCTGTCCCAGTCAGAAGTCAGAGACCTAGAGAAGGTATTGTGATTTTTGATTTGATTGATTTTTTTTTCTTCATGTTTTCAGCTGACAGTTGTCAGTGATCAGACTGGAAAAGGTAATTCATTATACATTTGGACAATCCCTGAATCCTTTGTCTGCAATAGAATGTTTATTTATTTTTTATTTCCATTTCCTTAATTTAAGGTGGCTCCAAAGAAGGACCAGTTACCATTGGATCAGGACTGTGTTGAGAAGGTAATAAAATGTGCATTGCATAATTTTAGAAAATGCTAGATTGATTGTTGTAAGAAATCATCTCTACATGAGCCTTGCTTTTTTCATTGTTTTCAGATGTCACTTGTCAAAGAGCATGTGTTAAATGAGGAGCAGAGCTTTTGTGCCCCTGCTGAAGGAGTTAAGGAGGTATTCACATGTTTCGGGTGAACTGTTATTAGTGCAACAGTGAATGCTCTGAAGTCCATCTCTGCATGGGCTGTGATATACTTAGGAATAAAAACTGTTTCCAAAAGTATTTAATTAATGACCTGTTTTCACTTTCAGTAATATTAGTCAATGTCTAAATCAGGGGTGCCAAAACTGTCCTGCAGAGTTTAGCTCCAACTTGCCTCAACACACCTGCCAGAAAGTTTCTAGTATGCCTAGCAAGAGCTTGATTAGCTGGTTCAGGTGTCTAATTGGGGTTAGAGCTAAACTCTGCAGGACACCGGCCCTCCAGGACTGACTTTTGGCACCCCTGGTCTAAATAAAGATTTGTAGTAATCTATTAACCAGTACCTTTTAAGGTCTGTAACGTAAATGTTCTTTAATGATTGTAAGTGATCTTATTAACTGAATGACCACAACTTCACTGTCACTAAAAATACATTAAATGATTATTGAAAGACAATGTAGCTCGTAATGTAGTTTCACATGCATGTTTTAGGATCTTTCTTTTTTGCTGTAATTTCACATTCACTGATGTTTTTTTCTTCACAGGTCTGCAAACATGTTGTGGTCACTTCAGCAATCTCAAGCATGGACAAATGTGCTGAATGTGTGGGACCTGTAGCAGCACTCAAATGGATTGGCCTGAGATGCAAATGTTAGTATGGTGTCGTCTTGTTCTATATGCAGCATGATGTGTCTTAACAATTCATTTTAGTATCACTAATTTATGTTATGAATTCAGCTCAAAGTTGTATAACTGGGTCAAAGACGAGACGTCACCATTTTTGTGTCCGCATCAAATTAAATTTACAAAAGTGATTTTACATACAAAATAAACATATTAAATGCAAGTAAAGTGTCTACTTTCATTTTTCAAATAACTTTTGTGAAAAAACAATGACAAAATATGAGTTAAATAATGCTCCAAAGTGTCAAATTGTCATTCAGCGTAATGGTCCGGACTATGATTTTACTAATACATTTTTAAATAAACGCATAAAATACCATGTTAAAAAAATATTTGCTTCTTTGGCATGTTACCATAACTGTTGGCTGTATTATATTAAAAGGACTATGTGTTATTTTTTTCGTTAAGTATTGAAATAACTAGGGGACTTTTGTCCCGAATATGCAGTTTGTCAGAGGTCATTCAGTGTAACAGGATCAGGAAGCCATTTTGAAATTAAATAAACAACCAATAGTCATCAAGCAGTCTGTGACATCATCAAAAGCCCCCCTGAAGGCCGTGTGGCACTGCAGCAAGGTATGTTTATTGCTCTTAAATATTTGATAATTTCACCTTTTTATAGTGTGGTATCTTGAGTTACAATAACGCATGTCATTCAGTGAAATGCCAAAAACACTTTTATTGTTAGATTTTTTGAAAAATAAGTAGATGTTGTGAATAATTATGATGAACCTTTCTGGTCAAGTTCACTGTTTGATATAGGTGGCTAGTTGTTAGCCTGCAATATTAGCTTAAGTAGAAGTCACGTCATTCAGGGTAATGTTTTGTCATTCGGTGTAATGCAAATTGTCTGTTACACCACAGTGTCACCCATTACACTGAATGACAGTGTCACTGTTTAGATAACATTTTTAGCATTTTATTTATATTTCAGATAAATGAGGGATGTTTAGCACAAAAAAATATATATTAAACTTTATAAATATTAATGTTTTAATGCATTTTTGTCTTTTTTTACTGATTTCTTTTAGATGCCCACAAACAAAGAGAGAGTTACTAGGCACCGGCAAAAGGTTAATGCAGACCCATTAGCTAGGGCAGCGCTTTTAGCAAGGAGACGAGAAAGGTATTGAGGAGTGCAATGTCACAATAATAGGGCTGGGTTAAAAAGATTGATTTCTCGATTTTTTATTGATTCTCATTTTGAAGAAACAATACGGATTTGTAAATCCCAAGAATCGATCTTTCAGTCTATGCTGTTTTCAGTTGATGTTAATCAATATCAAATTGATTTGAAATGAAATAAAATCGTGAAATGTGCTGATGACTTTGTACGAAAGGGAGGAGATATCCAGGACCCAAAAGATCTCTTCAATGTCCTTCAAGACACAACATCAAGCATCAAATACTTTTGGATTGATGAGACTGAGGTAAGCAAATATGACGAAGCTGTTCCAAATGAGTTGCCACTTGTGAAGGGCACTTTAAAAATCCACCAAATTGTGGCAGACACACCTGGGAAGATCCACCATCGGGAGTTATCTTGTTTCTGCTCCAGAATCAATGCTACTTGTGAATGTGGACCATCAGTGCAGATCGACTTCCAAACCATCCAAGAGGTCAGTGGAACAAATACAGAAGCCTCTGTGACATTGGAACCTGATGATGACTTATCTGGCAAATTTGTGGTGGTCCTCTGTGATGGCAAGCCCTTTGTTGGGCAGGTTTTGAGGGCTGAAGGTGATGAATTAGAGGTTAACTGCATGCATCAAAGTGGAGCTGGAAAGAATGCATTTGTGTGGCCTGAGACATCAGACAAACTATTTTACTTCACATCTGATGTGAAGGCAATAGTGTCTGAACCTGAGCCATTAACCCTGAGGAAGTCCAAACTCACTACAGCAGACTGGGATAAATTTATAGAGTAGGCATCTCTCTCTCTCTCTCTCTCTCTCTCATGGATGAAAGGAGAGAAATTGATTGTATTACCACCATTTGTTTCACAATTGTTAAGGTGTGTGTGTGTTTGTTTGTCCTTCAAGTTCCAAGTTCTCAATGAAATGAGGGATATTGATTATATTACCACCAATTTGTTTCAAAATTGTTAAGGTGTTTGTCCGTCAAGTTCCAAGTTCTCAATGAAATGAAATATATGATATTATATTATTTGATTCAGCTTCTGTGATTTGCTCAGGAATTTAATGATACAAAATAATATTCAAAACATTGCAATAATGGAAACAATGACAATATTTGCTAAATTTTTGTCAAAATGTCATTCAGTTAACAAACCATGGTCATTCGGTGTAACCAATATATTTATGTAAAAATGAAACAATATACTTATTCTGAGCTGTACTTAGTAAAATATGTAAAATAATATGTGCTCCTTCTTAAATTTTATTAGATTTTAATTGATTTTCACTTCCTTACAAAAATGTCTTGCTGACAAATGGGTAAAACCTAATGATTTAAAGGATATTGGCGAAGTATAAAGATTTAAAATGACAAAAAAATAGTATTTGGGGGCTGCACTGTGATCTTTAAATAGAGTCCTGTAATATGTCATCAGATTATAGTTTTTCTAAAAATGTCTGAAGATTTTTTTGCATAAAAATATTGTTACACTGAATGACATTTTAGTGGTTGTCTTCTGTAAAATCAAAGTAAAAATGCACGGTAGTAATTATTTTTTGCTCAGAAAAATATAAAGTTAAACAGGACATATTCTAATGTATGTGAAAAAGCCAAAATTTAAAGCTCTTTTACACTTTTATTTTTTTTATGCTTGAAACCCCATTTTTGTCTTTGACCCAACTGTTGAAGTGTGTGATCAGTAGGAGATATCGGACGACTGTTTATGCACAGATATGTAATACCATTAACAATAATAGGGATGTAATATTGTTTTCACCTTTATTCTATGTTTAGGCATAGAATCCCATGTTAGCAGTTGAATGTCCTGACACATGACATTTCTCTCATAGTGTGCTCCAGTTTTTGGCACAAGTCCTGCTATTCGAAGCTTCATGAATGGAATGGAAAACAGTTATCGTGGGTAAGAAAATATTTGATTCTATGCCTGTGTTCCTTATTTTTATGAGTTATCGGTTCTGTAAATTAATCACAAATATCTTGACGATAGGAAGTAAGTTCAGAGGAAGACGAGCTGTCAGATGAGGAATATATACCACAGTCTGAGTCAGACAATCAGTCAGACAGTTCAGATGAGTTGACAACAAGACCGGCATGTTACGATCAAGCTAATCTCCTCTCAGATATACAGGAAGCTGCATCCTATAAGTTTAGTGAACCTCAGAGATCAGATGTAACTGCCCTGAATGTGTCTAAGGGCAAAGGAAAAGGAGTCTTAAAGGCCAGGGAAGCAGCAAGTGTGTATGATGAGTCTGACTTACTTTGCCATGAAGAGCAGTTGATTGATGTTGAGACCGACAGTGATTCAGACTGTTCTGGTGAACGTCACCTTCCCAGAAAGCAAGGCTCAGTGTTACGCAGGTCAACAGATGTGCTTATATCACCCCAATCACACAATAGAAAGGACAGTAGTGAGAAGTTTTTGAATGCAAAGAGCACAGCTACGTTGAGGGAGGAAGAGAGGGAAAGCAGCGTGGCTGAAGAAGATCAGTGTGTGCAATCAGCAACAATCTCCTGTTCAGCAAATAGTAAGAATTGTTACATCTGCGGGAAACCACAGTCCAAGTTAGCGCGTCATTTGAAAACTCATAAGGATGAAGTTGAAGTTGCACAGGCTTTGTCACTCCCGGTTCACTCGAAAGAACGTAAAGCAATGCTGCAAAAGCTCAGGAACAAGGGCAACTTTCAGCATAACACCAATGTTTTACAGTGTGGAGAGGGGGCTCTTAAAATAAAACGGGCACCAAAAAGAAAGTGTGATTCAAAGCAGTTTGTGCATTGCATGTACTGCAAAGGGATGTTTGTACGGAGAGATCTGTGGCGTCATTTCAGACGATGTTCCTCAAAACCAACAGCTGACAGTGAAAACCAAGGGAGGAGGAGAGTTTTGGGCCTGGCGTCTATGGCAGAGTCTTCATTCACTCAGCACATTTCTCAAGGAGTTTGGAAACTCTTAGGTGTGATGAAGCAGGATGACATTTCCGCTGTTGTCAAAAATGAAGTATTCTTTAGCTTGCACAGTCTTTCTTTAACAAACATGGGCATGACCCTACCAAATTTGAGTACATTCGACAAAAACTCCGTGAAGTTGCAAGATTGTTGTTGACTTTGCGTAGAGAGTTTTCAATATACAGTCTTGAAGAAGCTGTGAAGCCTGCCAATTTTCATAGACTCATTCGAGCGGTTCAGATGGTGTCTGGCTATGATGATGAGAGGCACTGCTACCAAAGCCCAAGCCTTGCTCTAAAACTGGGGCACTCGTTTAATAAGATTAGTGAAATCATTCACTGCCGAGCACTGATGTCTGAAGACAAGGAACTGATCGCGTCAACAGAGACCTTTAAAAAGCTCTACTCCTCAAAGTGGTCTGAGATTATCTCACACACTCCTTTGGTCACACTGAATGAGGCCAAATTTAACAAGCCATCAACACTTCCCTTCACTCAGGATGTCCAGTCCCTTCATCGGTTCCTTGAGAAGACTGGACATACGGCTTTTCAGAAACTAAAAGAGACGGCATCTCCTCAAAGCTATGCAGAACTGGCCAAAGCAACACTCGCCAGAATCATTGTGTTCAACCGCAGACGCGCGGGAGAGGTCTCTAACATGCCGCTGAAGGGCTTCAATGAAAGGGACGGCACTTCTCTCCATGATGATGTTGCCATGGGCCTGAGCAAGTTTGAGCAGAAACACTGCAGCCATTTTAGTCGCGTTGAGATCAGGGGGAAGAGGGGAAGAAAGGTTGCTGTTCTTCTCCCGCCTGATATGGTCGATGCCCTGATGCTGCTGGTCAGCAAGAGAAGTGAGTGTGGAGTGCTGGACACTAACGCTTTCTTGTTTGCTCGGCCAAACTGCCAGAGTCACTACAGAGGCCAGGACTCCCTCAGAGTGTATGCAAGTGAATGTGGAGCTCAGAATCCAGAATTTCTCGGATCAACTCATCTGCGCAAGCACGTGGCTACTCTCTCACAAATCCTAAACCTGAAAAACAATGAGTTAGATCAGGTCACCGATTTCTTAGGGCATGACATCCGCGTCCACCGCGACTATTACAGGCTGCCAGAAGCCACTACTCAGCTTGCTAAAATATCAAAGCTACTGATAGCCATGGAAAAGGGCTGCCTTCCTAATCTTCAAGGCAAATCGCTTGATGACATTGAGATTGAAGGTACGTCCATCTTAGTGTAGGTTGCACAGAGGGTCTTTTACACTCACAGGGAGGTTTAAGGAAACATCTCTGAAATATGTCTTGTAGGATGTAGTGTCATTTGGCATGTTTCACAAATGGGGTGTGATTTGTGTTATTTGACTTCTGAATGCAGATGTAGATGTTTTTCATGTTCTGAATTTCATTTTTTTTTTTGAAGATGAGATCAGAATGACTGATTCTGATGACAGTGATCCTGAAGAAAGTGATTCTGATGATGACGCTCTTGCTAGAGCTGCAGGAGACTCCAGTAATGCTGGTATGTCAACTAAGTTGTTGTTTCAATATAATCAAAGTCAAAAATTATATTCTATTAGTTCAGCGTTTCTAACAGAATATTACTAAAATTAGGGATGCACCAGTATTCTATTGGTATCTGTAGGGATGTGCCCAAATCCGATATACGGTTTTCGGAAAGGTAATGATTTGTACTATGGTAACCCTAAAGGGAATAAATACGATATATAGGAGATATACACGCAAAATATATTTCAGTGCTTTCTCTCACAATTATATTGTTGGGTAATTGTCCTGTATATAAATCGCAGCATCAGGGAGCCATTTTTAATATGCAGGACATTGAAATCACTTATGAATGCGCGTTTGCTTTTTACTTCCACTTTTGAGATTTGCTATCACACAGCCTACATTCTAAAAAATGCTGGGTTAAAAACAACCCAACTGGGGTTATTTGGCAACCCAGCGCTGGGTAAATATTGGACAGAACAAATGCAGGATTATTTTGACCCAGCTGGTTGTCTTAAATGTTTTTAACCACCATGCCGGGTTGTTTTATTTAAGTCATCTATTGTTTAAAAATTATTATATTGCTGGCTTATAATGGGCTGGAAATTAAAAATCGCGCACAGAATTACTATAGGCAACAGCAATAATCAAAATATGGACATTTATTATCAAGCAAGAACACAAAGAACACACAAAATACATGAATTTATTTGGGTGAATACAGCATAGTTTACTACATTACATACTTTTAAACTTGTTTAACATGCATTTTAGACATAAAAATTTAACATTTTTAAAAGTAGCCTTATAAGTCTATTCAACCGTCCGCTATAATCGCTTTTTACCGAAATAGCGCTAATTCTTGTGCCGGTGTGTCACCGATATCTCAGCCAGTGAAGAGCTGCTGTTCCCAGCGGTTGGGTAGAAAAAAAATAACCCAGCACCTGGGTAAAAATATTATAAACAACCCAATATAATGATCCAGCGGGCTGAACCCAGCACTTGGCTTAAAAATAACCCAGCATTTTTTAGTGTACTCTACTACGGAGCGGCACTACTTACCACACATTTCACAAGATTAGATGTTTGTCAGTGGTGCTCAGGATCTGCAAATCATTCACCATTGTCCTATCAGTCATCTCTCCTTACCTCTCTCTGTTTATGTGGTAAGTGACATTTTATGTACTGTAATGTAACAGGCAACTGCTAGCAAGCCATGTCCCTTTTGTGGCTCCGTAGAACGCATTATTTGTTTTCCGTGCCTTTCCGAATACGGATTGGCTATTTGGGCACATCCATAAGTCTCAACCTATTGGTATAGCCAGATACCTATCATGTTGAGGCAAAAACTGATAAATGACTGTTTAAAAAAGAAATGTTTAACAGGCCAAGTCCTTTAGAATGAATGCATTTTTTTTAATGTTTCTTCTGAGTTTCCTGGGGCCTCATTTATAACCGTTGCGTATGCACAAAACCTGCCCTGAAAGAGGCGTACGCCACTTTCTACGCAAAAGGTGGGATTTATAAAAACAAACTTGACGGGAAAATTTGCGCACCTGCACGCAAACTCTGACCCATGCGTACGGACTCTTTTTCCAGGAGTGAGAAAATTTTAAACTTTGTTCATGTCGATATACACATTTGCATTAAATATTCCCCTCTCATAATGTAAATAAGCACTGAAATTACATAAAGTCATTATGCAGAAGTTAAACAAATATTAGGCTACATGAATTTAGACATAGTGGATGCGCTTGATCACTTTTCCTGAGGCATGCTATGTTTTAATGACAGCGAGGAGTGCTATAGGTGCACAATAATTCATCTTTAAACTGCAGATCTCATGTTATGAGAAAATATTTTTAGCGAGATCAATGATCAATGATGCTCACTTACTTCGATATTATGGCGGACCCTTCTGGATACTCGGTGGTCGAACGGTCCATTGTCTGGTTTGAATAGGTCCAATGATAATAGCTTGCTGTACAACCGCAGCTGCACAGAGGTGTTAATGTCGTGTGAAGGCATCTCCACAACATTATGAAAAATACCACTGTATTTGAAGGATGCAACTGGAAGCAAACGGTAAGATTTGCACGTTTCATTTTTAAAATACGCAGTGATGCGCTGTCAGACAATTGTATTTACACTGCAATAAATATAGGCCTGTTTCCACTCAAAATAGCCAGTGTAAAAGAATGAGATCAACTTTATTCTTTATAACTTTAAAACTTTATTCTAAAATATTTATTTGATCATTTAAAACAGTTTAGTTTTTATATATTTATTCTAAAACATAACAAGGATATTGGATGATATTATTTTATAAATAAAAATTAAATGTTTAGCACAAATAGCATTTATATTCCGTATCTCATATGTCCTTAATATCTTGAACCTTTGACTGTGTTAAACATGGTCACGCGGATGGGAATATGCATGGAAATGATATGCAGATGAGGTTATGCATAGTAAAACCAGGCGTTGTAAGCTCCATATATGGTGATTTCGGGGAGGAGTCGGGGTGGAGATGCACGTACGCACAATCTTCCCCTAACTGGGATTTATAAAGGGATTTTTGCGCAGGTTCCGGCGTACGCATGGTTTTATAAATCTGAAAACTTTTGTGCGTACGCAAAATCGAACTTTTGTGCCTACGTACACTTTTAGGATGAAATCTACGGAGAGTTTTATAAATGAGGCCCCAGATCATTATATGACTGGTTTTCTGCAGGTGTTCAGAAGATGCCCATTGAGAGCGCCACTGAAGTTCCTAAAGGTACCAGAGGTTTAAATTGCAGTACCACCATCAATGTAAGTACATGAGCACACGTAGTGTTAGAACTCACTAAAGTATGTATTCTTCTGTACAGAGAGTGAGAGTGAGGCAGAAACTGAAAACCCACGGAGAGGGCAGAAAGTGGCCTGGTCAAATGCTGAAATTACAGCTGTAATGAAACATTTTAAGGGCCATATAATTAAAAGAAAACTGGCCACATTGACTGAATGCCAGCAGTGTAAGACTGCTGAGGATCCTGTTTTGGCGAGACGCAGTGCACAGAATATACGGGATTTTGTAAGAAATCGAGGAATTAGTTTAAAAAGGAAAACCCAAAGTAAGTGATGTTACTGTACATCCTGTCTCTTTTGATGCCATTCTATTATAATTAGCACTTTGATTGTTATTGTTGTTTTCCATAATGCAAACTGGTATGGCAGTTCATACTGATATCTCACAGTAGAAATCTGTAAGTTTAAAATCTATTTATCTGCTTAAAAATGACAATTGTGTCAATTCCTCAATCTCTTGTTGATTTTTGGATTACCTGTCCCTTAAAGATAAATCAGTCTCTCTACACATCTGCAGCATTTATTGCGTCCTCCGTGAGTTAATCTCATGTTTACTATCCGTTTAGTGAGGTACTTACAACATGTGGCATGCCTTTTGATTGATTTATTTTATTTTAAGTTGGTGGATTTCATTTTTTGTTTTTGTGTGGCATCCCTTTTTTTATAGAAAGATTACACTATTTTTTTCCTTTTTTTTTTAAGTTGGTGGATTTCACTTAAGTTTTTGTTTGTTTATAAGTCACAATTTTAAGTTATTGAAGTACTTCTAAAACACATTGATCCCTGTTGTGTTGTGTATTGTGTTTAAGATCTGGTGCTCTTTAACCACCTTAGTCTTGATAATGCAGCATATTGACACGTTTGTGTGTTGTGTATGGTCATGTACCAGTAAAACACATTGGTCCCTGTAATCCAGAGAACTGACATGTTTTGTGTATTGTAAACGAGTGTCCTCATAAATCGATAAGACCCTATAAATCCCAATTATGTAATAGGCGGGAACATTTTAGGAGGGGCGTGGCTGTCCTTGTTTACCACCAAAATATCATGTTCTCATATTATCCGTTCTATTGTGTGTAAAGAAAATCCAAAGTGGTATTTGTGTTCTGCAGAGTAAAACTAAATTTATGATAGTTTTATCATTTCTGTAGGACATCGGGAAAGGTGTGTCCCCTTAAACCACCATCCAACTGGTTTGGCCATCAAAGTCCTGCTAAACCACAAAAACGTGTGTGTGTGTGTGTGTGTGTGTGATGGGTATTGAGTTTGGTGTAGAAATTTGAGGGTCTCCGTTGGCCACCGCCGTCTTTACTAGATTTTGTTATCTCCATTTAATCACTTTGTATGTTACTGGTATTGTGTCTGTGATGTGATTTGAGACCTGGTGTGCTGTATTGTACTGACTGTGTTTCTATTAATTGTTTGACTAAAGTGATTCTTGTTTATATTTTTATGCTCACTTGTGTGCCCTTATCTGGGGCTGTTCTGTCCTGGTATTCCAGGTGGTGTAGTCGACTATAGGATTTTTCTTATTATTGGTAACTTCTACCTGACCACTCATTGCAACATGTATGTGGGGAAGGAGACCAGAGGCTGTTTTTTGTTTTGTTTTTAATGGATGTCAATGGAGGAGATGCTTCGCTACGCTGAATAAACTGCTTTTTAGAGGAAACCGCTCATTTATTGAATCAACAGCCTGTGTGCTAATCTACATGTTTTACACTAAACAATACTTTTGGATTGAAATATATAGTTCAGTCATGAAACTCTAGATGGTTCAGGCTGATGGGTTGTTAACGTAACTGATGATATTCAGAGAGCAGCAAGCAGTATTCATAGTTCATTTACATGAGAATACAATGTCAAGTGTCGCAGATTTTAGAACAGTAAAGAGAATTGGATTATTTGATTTGCCCGAAATCTCCAATGCTTTTTTTAATATCTTCTGTGGGCATTCATTTCTACATTAACCGTGAACTGATCGCTTTCAGATGCACACCTCACTAGTGGGGTCAGTTTGTAGTTGGCGTTTCATAGTAGTTCAGACTTTTAAGTCAAGGTGAACCCATATAACTGTCTTTCATAAACGTCATACTGTCAACAGCCATACCTATTTAACCACAACAACTTAATGAGCAACAGAAAATAATATACCTGCTCATACGTGGACTCGTGGCACATTGCAATGCAGTTCAGAAGAGGGAGCGCTCATTCTTAAAGGGGCCACATCTCTATTTCACTCGTTACCTTGGTTCAGCGATCATGAAGAGTTTATTATGAAAGTCATGTTTAGTGATAGTTTAAAGTTAATCATGAATTTGTTTAAAATATAAAGATACTACTAATAATAAATAATTTCCAATCCGTAGCCATGTACAATGTAGCTAATAGTAGGACACTCTTAAACTGGAATTTACTATTTGTGTATTCAGTTGGGCTTACAGCAATTATAGTAATTTCATGGAGTGTAGCAGCAGTATCACTGAATTAAGATCGCATTATTAGCGAATGGTTAATAGCAGTATGCATAGCAAATCAAGTCAAATTATTACTGTTGTTTATAGCAGCAGTAGCAGAAAGTATCTGGTTGCATGAAACTTCAGTGATAACACTTAGAGTAAGTAACACTTTAAAACTGAAATAGGCTTTTATTACTTAATCTCTGTACGCCCTGTTAAATAAACTAAGTCTTCAAAGCCAAAAGACATTGTGTTTGCATTTCATTGTTTAATAAAGACACTACAGTATTCTAAGTATTTTCGTGCAGCTGTAGCAGCAGTATGCATAACTATTCAGTTCACAATATTTTGCAAATTTGCACAGCAGATTCAGATGCAATGTTAGAAATAATATTAGCAGCAGTCTGCATAGCAACCAATTATTATTGCTAATATAGCAGGGGCAGCAGGAAGTACATTTAGTTGCATGAAATTTCAGTGATAATGCATGGATGGGCTACAGCAATTCTAATACTTCCATGGAGTGTAGCAGCAGTCTCCATAAAATATCAGATTGCGTTATTAGTGAATTATTAATAGCAGTATGCATAGCAAATCAAATTATGTGTTTAGTTGCGGCAGCAGTAGTTAGACCGTAGTTTACATTTAACCATTTTGCAGAAACTTTTATCCAAAGTGACTTACAATTGCTGAAGTTTCAGTGACTAAAAATAGATGGCATGTGAACTCTTCAAGCAAATAGGCATCATTTGTGTTTCGTTTATTTAAAAGGAGCTTTTAGCAGTTCTAAGTACATTTGTGCAGCTGTAGCAGCAGTATGCATAGTTATTCAGATCGTATGTGGTGAATTTAATAGCAGCAGCATGCATGTCAAATTCATATGCAATGTTAGAAATAATATTAACAGGAAGAAGTCTGTTAATTTTTTATTTATGCTATTACTGTTGCCAATATAGCAGCGGAAAGTACTTTAGTTGCTTGAAATTTTACAACACATGGCAACTCTTTAAAGTGAAATAGGCATTTTTTTCTTTGCTTATTTAACGGGGCTTACAGTAGATTTTGTGAACTCTTTAAAGGAAAATAGACTTTATTTGATTGCATTTGCTTGTTAATAAAGACACTTATAGCAATTCTAAGTACTTTTCTGCAGCTGTAGCAGCAGTATTCATAGCTATTCAGATCGCTAGTTTAGTGAATTTTAATAACAGCAGCACGCATAGCAAAATTCAGATGCAATGTTAGAAATATTAGCAGCAGTCTGCATGGCAATCCAATTATCATTGTTGCTAATATAGCAGTGGCAGCAGAAAGTACATTTAGTTGCATGAAATTTCAGTTATAAGATAACGCTTGGATGGTAGTGAACTTTTAGGTGAAATAGGAATTCTGTTACTTTGCTATTCAATTCAACAGGGTTTATAGAACTCTTCAAAGTGAAAAGCATTAATTGGTTGTATTTGGTTATTCAGTAAAGGGGCAGTAGCAATTTTAAGTAATTTTGTGCAGTAGTATGCCTAGCTATTCAGATCGTATGTGGTGAATTTTAATAGCAGCAGCATGCATAGCAAAATTCATATGCAATGTTAGAAATAATATTAACAGGAAGAAGTCTGTTAATTTTTATTTATGCTATTACTGTTGCCAATATAGCAGCGGAAAGTACTTTAGTTGCTTGAAATTTTACAACACATGGCAACTCTTTAAAGTGAAATAGGCATTTTTTTCTTTGCTTATTTAACGGGGCTTACAGTAGATTTTGTGAACTCTTTAAAGGAAAATAGACTTTATTTGATTGCATTTGCTTGTTAATAAAGACACTTATAGCAATTCTAAGTACTTTTCTGCAGCTGTAGCAGCAGTATTCATAGCTATTCAGATCGCTAGTTTAGTGAATTTTAATAACAGCAGCACGCATAGCAAAATTCAGATGCAATGTTAGAAATATTAGCAGCAGTCTGCATGGCAATCCAATTATCATTGTTGCTAATATAGCAGTGGCAGCAGAAAGTACATTTAGTTGCATGAAATTTCAGTTATAAGATAACGCTTGGATGGTAGTGAACTTTTTAGGTGAAATAGGAATTCTGTTACTTTGCTATTCAATTCAACAGGGTTTATAGAACTCTTCAAAGTGAAAAGCATTAATTGGTTGTATTTGGTTATTCAGTAAAGGGGCAGTAGCAATTTTAAGTAATTTTGTGCAGTAGTATGCCTAGCTATTCAGATCGCAATGTTAGCAAATTTTATAGCATGCAAGGTTAGAAATAATATTCGCAGCAGCATGCATAGCAAGTCATATTATTATTGTTGCTAATATAGCAGCGGCAGCAGAATGCGCTGTAGCGTCAGAACGAGTCAGACAAAACTAAGATTCATTCAGAACATCGAAACATGAGGAGCTGAAATTCCAGGAGAACAGGACAACATCGTAAAGATTCCTATCTCCGATTTCTGGAGCAAGCCTAACCAACAAGCCTCTTCCAGAACAGCTTGCAACATTTAAGACAAAAGAACACTTATTGATAAGTCCAACGTAGGAAGGAGATCGTCAAATTTGGGGTAAATAATCAAGATTAATGGTCAAAGAGATGGCCATCACATGTGTTCCACGAGAGAAATCACAAGCTTCTTTAGATTGACTTTTCCCCCACACATAGAAGACAAAGAACCAGACTGAAATTCCTCTGTCCAAAGAACATGTCTTTTGGTCTCCACAGAACTATACAGAGACTTTCTTTTTCATATGCACATAAAACCATCCTAAAAGGACATTGCTAGACATAACACTGTATTATGTATGTAACCACACATTAGACTATCATGTTTTAAGCACATATTATGTATGTCTTTTTAATAACTATTGAATGACTTTAAGGTTTATTCATGTTTGGTATGTATGAGCTTGACAATTCTAGCTTGAAACGTTTCTTCCAACTGATTCTTTGTCAAATGTATCATATTCTGGTTATAGAAATCACATCCGAAATTGTACTTTGCAAGAGTGTGAAAAGTCAGACCATGTGACCAGATAACATGCTGATTTATGATGGAAGGAACCACCCTAGCTAAGATAATAGCCTATCTAATTGGTCAAGACACCAGATGGGATGTGTCCAAAAAGCCGAGTTTAAAACCTCAGGACACCATCAAATCGCCCTTCTTCCCTTCTCCTCTTCTTCTTCTCGCCACGCGTTTTGACGCTGTTTTAGCGCTCTTTGAGCGTGCTCTGGCCTACAGGCCAGTTGCTACTTAACACCACGATGAGAAGAAAAACCACCTAGTCTCGTTACTCATTTTATTCTTTTACTTTAGTTTCTTTTCTTTCCGTTGAGTCTCGTGTTCAAAAGTTAAGTTTGCCGCAAAGTCCAGCTCCGACCGGACCCGCTTCAAACTTCAACCAGCAACGGACTCCAAGACCATCCTCAGCCAACACCCAACCATTGGCTTCCCAAGACATCACTTCAAAGACTACTGAACTTCCAGCCAATCACCAACTCGGGAAAACCTCTTTCCTGCAACGACGACGACAGAAAGGAATCCCTGTAACACAAGGCAACGCAAGTAAAACAACTCCAGATTCTAACTGAACTGGTGCATTTAATATAAATTTTAGCCTCATTGAGAAACTCAATGCGAGGGTTAATTAAGTGATTGATGGTTGTTCAGGTCTATGCGATAGCACATATTGCTATAAACTTGGGATTTCACATTCTCATTCTCTAAACTCATCCTTTCTCTCTTTCTGCAACGTGTGAATGTGTGAATGCTTGTGTTCATGTTAGATTAGTTTATGTCTTAGGTTTATATAAATAAAGTCTTATTTATATTCAAAAGAGAAGTATCTTGTGTTTTGTGCTTACAAGTTAATGTCTTAATCTGCCAATCTTGTTACTGTGCTTATTAATAGTGTTTTCACTATATTTTGGATTTTAATATCCAGTGCAGAGTTGATGTTATACGGCTCGTTCAGTGAATCGCGGCCGACTCAGTGATCAGCCGCAGAACAGTGATTCTGTTCAAATTACCTATAAAATCATAAATGATTCCCTTTGAGCTAAATTAAAATTATATTTATGTATCAAACCCTACAGCGCTTTATTTGCATGGAATTTTAGTGATAACTCATGGCAGGGTAAATTAACTACAGGTGCTGGTTATATAATTAGAATATCATCAAAAAGTTGATTTATTTCACTAATTCCATTCAAAAAGTGAAACTTGTATATTATATTCATTCATTACACACAGACTGATATATTTCAAATGTTTATTTCTTTTAATTTTGATGATTATAACTGACAACTAAGGAAAATCCCAAATTCAGTATCTCAGAAAATTTGAATATTACTTAAGACCAATACAAAGAAAGGTTTTTTAGAAATCTTGGCCAACTGAAAAGTATGAACATGAAAAGTATGAGCATGTACAGCACTCAATACTTAGTTGGGGCTCCTCTTGCCTGAATTACTGCAGCAATGCGGCGTGGCATGGAGTCGATCAGTCTGTGGCACTGCTCAGGTGTTATGAGAGCCCAGGTTGCTCTGATAGTGGCCTTCAGCTCTTCTGCATTGTTGGGTCTGGCATATCGCATCTTCCTCTTCACAGTACCCCATAGATTTTCTATGGGGTTAAGGTCAGGCGAGTTTGCTGGCCAATTAAGAACAGGGATACCATGGTCCTTAAACCAGATACTGGTTGCTTTGGCACTGTGTGAAGGTGCCAAGTCCTGTTGGAAAATGAAATCTGCATCTCCATAAAGTTGGTCAGCAGCAGGAAGCATGAAGTGCTCTAAAACTTCCTGGTATACGGCTGCGTTGACCTTGGACCTCAGAAAACACAGTGGACCAACACCAGCAGATGACATGGCACCCCAAACCATCACTGACTGTGGAAACTTTACACTGGACCTCAAGCAACGTGGATTGTGTGCCTCTCCTCTCTTCCTCCAGACTCTGGGACCCTGATTTCCAAAGGAAATGCAAAATTACTTTCATCAGAAAACATAACTTTGGAGCACTCAGCAGCAGTCCAGTCCTTTTTGTCTTTAGCCCAGGTGAGACGCTTCTGACGCTGTCTGTTGTTCAAGAGTGGCTTGACACAAGGAATGCGACAGCTGAAACCCATGTCTTGCATACGTCTGTGCGTAGTGGTTCTTGAAACACTGACTCTAGCTGCAGTCCACTCTTTGTGAATCTCCCCCACATTTTTGAATGGGTTTTGTTTCACAATTTTGAATGGAATTAGTGAAATAAATCAACTTTTTGATGATATTCTAATCATATGACCAGCACCTGTATATGATTATTACAAAGTCATCAAAACTGGCTCATGGCATCAAAACTCCCCAAAATGTCGAAAATTAATCAAAATGATCGTGCATGACATTCTTTGAGGTATACAGTATGCAGTCATACAAACTCATTAGTGAAATCTCCACTTGGTGGCGCAAAGGGACAGCTGCACCATTGCTCAGATTGGAATTTTCATTAGTAAATGAAGATTAAATAATCAAATAAATTGCTAGTGAATTTGACAATGATACTCTCCAGTGAGTTTATTTTCTACCTTTTTTTATTTTTTTTGATATTTCAATGTATTTGGAAATCACATCAAATATTAATTAGGGTATGCAATTAAAAAGACGAACAATAGCTTATCTCTCGTTGTTATATAGCCTAACACTGCATTGACTGAATATGTATATTTTTGTATATATTGTTTATGAACTCAAAAGCCTGTTCTTATAAATGATATTATGCTATAGCCTATAGCAACACTAACATAACAACCCCCAGCCTCTTCAAAAAAGAGGACCCCCTATAGCAGTGGTTCTCAAACCAAGTACCACCTCAGAAAATATTTGGCTCTCCAAGTACCACCATAATGACCAACATTACAATACAGTAGTGTAGTAGGCCTAATTATTCAGCTACAGCTATGCACAGTTCAAAAGTGAGGCTGTTTTATTCCTAATAAGAATATTTATTATTGTCGGCCACTTTAAACATTGTAAAAACAGTTTGAACATTAACACTGCACTGTGCTTACATACAGGTAAACAAAAAAACTTAAATGATTAAATTCAAATGCACTGTACATAAAAGTTAAATAAAAACTATACTTAAAATATAGTTACTATACTGTACTATACTTAAAAAGTAAAGCAAAAAAACTGTACTGTACTTAAATGTAAAGTAAAAAATTTACAGTACTTGATCAAAAAAAAATTTAACAGGCATCATTGTTTGTCTCCCTGAACATCTCTCTGTCGCACACCACCACACGAACCAATCCACAGTGATACTTGACACGCCAACTTTTAAAAGTCTACATTTAGATTATTTGGCCTTAAATGCATCATATAAGTCACTTTGGAAAAAAATCACTGTATGTATCATGATAAAAAAAAAAGTGACTTTACAGTCTGAAAAATATGGTAGGCTATAGCAAATTATTTCGCGGATCACTTTAAGAACCGCTGGTCTACACAGAAAAAAGCCTTGTCTAGAGACTGCCTCGGCACGAGTTGTGTCGAGCTATTCATTAGTCTGCTTGTTTGATGAGAAAAAGAGGAAATGTAGTTGCAATAAAACGGTTATAAATCCGTACACCTGCAGCAGCGGAGGACTACTATTCTGCAGAAGTACTGATGACGGCACGGTTGATCTTTGGCTGACCAATCAGCAGAAAGGGGCGTTTAATTCCCCCCCAAGTGTAGACATCGAATATTTAAGCTGTTTATTCATTTTTCTATGCCTGAACGAAAAATTAAGCTGAATTCTCGTTTTCTCCTTTTTTTGAACAAATGTAAAAACGAAAATAGGCGCAGTTTTCTCATTTTTCTACTATCAATATTAAATCAAAAAACGAATGATCAGATGATACACGGACCAGGACTGATCCAATGTACACTTATTGTGTGTGCCGAAATTATTTCTGCAATGTGCCTTAGACAAAGAATAAGCTGCCAGTTCTTGTCGCTTTTGCTTATTCTGTTCCCAGTGATTAAAGGGATTGTCCGAAGCAATGTCCACTTTTCCACAGCTTTTCCAATTATTTGTCCATCAGAAAGAAGTCTCTCAGATATTGGTCCTGGTTTATGAGACGAGTCATTCTGTCCAAATGGAAAGTGTGCTAAAGCATTGCTGATCTCCTGAACACTCACAACTTTTTCGTAATGCAAGGATCTTAAAACCAATTTCAAGACATGAGGAACAGCTCCCTCCAAAAAATTGTGCATACCATCAGGAGGGAATGCATTGGTCACACTGAAGTTTGGCAAGTCACTAAAAGCACAAGGACCTGTTACTCCATACAAAGATTTTGTGGTAGGATCTTCTGCCACACACTGGAGATGATAGCTGTGAGTCTCTGGTGTCCGTAGGACACAATCTTCCTCTTTTGTTTTCAAAGAAAGATCTTTATAATGGCACAAGCAATACCTGCAGACCCGTCTGCTACTGAATGAACAGCTAAAACCTGCTAGAGCATGGGCTGAGAGATTATCAGCAGATACTTTTACAAGCGCACCTCGGACACAAAGCTCCTTTCCTTCCCACACCAGTTCTATACCATTACTTTCCAACTTCTTAAGATAACTTCAGATAAGTGGTTCCACAATCTTTTGGATCCCGTATTTTTTCAAAATATTGTACTTCACAAGTAACAGAAGATGAATTTGCTTCAAACTGGCTCTGTACTTAGGGTGAATGTTGCCTAGAGTGAAGTAAAATGCAGAGACTTTGTGTTGCAGTCTTCTAGATCCAATTGGATTCACAACCTCAAACTCGTCATTGTACAAATGAATTCTGAAAAAGTGGTCTTTACTATTCCAAATTGAGTTTCTGTAAATTGCACCGTTACTGTAGTCTGTTAGTAAATCAAGATGTGTTACTCTCCTTTCAAAAATATGCTCTAATGTTAACTGATCGCTGACAATTAATTTCAAAATGTCCAAGAGTGGAATATATTGGAAGGTTTCTTTTTTCCGAAGTGAGTCTACACCAAGAACGTACTCAACTGGTTCGATCAAATTCATTTTTTCAGCGCAATACCGATTAAGTTTATGAGTACTGCAAACAGCACTAAAGCAATGTTCAACAAAATCATCTTCACTCAAAACAGTGGATTCCTGATGTCAATATTTAAATTGTCAAGACATTTACAAAAGATGTCCTTATATTTTTGCTGAAAAAAATTAAACAAGGCTTCAACTTCACTTGTTACGTCTGTTTGCACATTTCTCTGTATTGCATGCTTTTCTTGAAGATTTAGGGAAAACAAAGCCAAATGTCTTTGAAGAGTTGCTGTAAGTTTGTCCACAAACTGAGAGAGTGACACTCCACTGTTCTCTTCAGAGTCAACTGGATGCGCCTCTACAACAGGGTTCAAAGGAACTGCTGGATCATCAATCTCAGAATGGTTTCTGTCAGTGGATTTATGATTACGTCTTAAATGATTTTGTAAAGATTTCACTCTGGAGAATACACAAGGACAGCCATCCACTCCACATGTCACAGAAAATCCTTTTTAATTTTTGTGGTACAACTGAAGATGTTTTAAAAGCTTGTCATGTGTTGCTTTTTAACAGGACAATATGAGCACTGAAAAACCATATTCCATTCCATTCTACTGACCGATGAATGCTGGTTTCGCATGCCCCAGTGACACTTCATCAAGCTACTGGCACACCTCTGTGGTAGTCCAATGCTCAGTCATATCTGGGAAGTATATAAAAAAAAAATTGTTAGCTGCACATAATGCGTATTATTCGCTGAAAGCAAACTGCAAAAGTGATGCACGAGTATCACTGAGGAGCCTTGCAGATTTATTTTTGCAGACATCACTATAAAGGCCATGGACAGTAATTATTTCTCATGGGGACATAAACCATTTCTCAGGTATGCTACACGATTTTAAAATGTGTATTCTATAGAATTTTATATACAAATATATAAACCAGCAGCAGCAGCTTTATATTCATTTTATATAAACAAGTTACTATTTCTGCTAATCTCCACATTTCACATCCATCATTTTGAGAGATAAATGCAAGACAGAACACTATACAATTAACATGTCTATTTTCCTATCTTTAATCTAGGGATACTCCGATCCGCCTTTTTTGCTTCCGATACCGATTCCGATACCTGAGATTCAGTATTGGCCAATACCGAGTACCGATCCGATACTAAAGTAATATTTTTATTAAAGTGCTGAATTACCTAATAAACCGTATCCATCCCTGTGCAGATACAAAATAAGAGTGCAAATAGGAATTTGACATCCAATACAAAAGCAGTTGAATAAAACAGCTTTACTAGCTTGTGCTTGACTTTCAAAATTAAAGTGCATATCTCTCCCACTCTCTCTCCCTCACACACACACGCACAGTTTGCACACACATTAGCATACACGCTAATGTTGTTAGCGCTACTCTTACGATTTTATCTGTAACATCAACTTAAAAACAACTTAACTTCTCACAAGCGAGGTAACAACGATGCTGTTCGAGAAGAAAATGAACTTAAAGTTTCCCTATTAGTAACGTTAGAGACATTAGCCGAACACTTTTGAGAGACGCTCAGACTCACAGAGGTAACTCACACACACTCTAATAACTTAATTATTAACTGGCTCATTACTAGGTCTAAAATGACGTTTTGGAATTAGCAACGGAGGCGATGGATGAGATGCTTAAAAAATAACCCTACTCACAATAGCATTTTAAGTACAAAAACTCCGCTGTAACTCTGCTTCGCGTCGTGGCTGCATCATAGGGGTGGGACAATAAATTGATATGGCGATATATCGTGATCCTTCTCCATGCGATACGAGAACCGATATCTGGTGCCAGATATCGATATTTTAATTAATACAATAAGGTGCTCTAAATAGATTTCCCTGTTCACAGTGTCTAAAAATGCGTGGAAATTGCGGCCGCGCCATTTCCAGCTTTCCAAGCACTCTGACTCTAAAAAACTGCCCCGGAACAGCTACCAGCATGGATCATAGGCACCGATCACGTTAACCTTTTCAGTGGTGAGTTTAAAATATTCCAGCGGTCCGAGTGAGTTTTTTTTAGGCGACCGTTATTTTAGAACGTTTCCCCTTAATGTTTCCATGGCGACGCGTCATGCTTGTCACATGACACACCGCGGCCACAATAACACTGTATGACAGATGGATCGCTTTTATTTAGTTTTTCCTTTTTTATTCAAAATATTTATAAACTTGTTTACCATATAATCAACTATCTGACATTCCGATTCACAAATATGTGCAAATGAGTGTTTTATCGTTTAAAAACAGTTCTAAATGATCTGTAATGTGAGATGGGCGCCGCCATGTTTGTTCGCGCTGCAGTTCAGAGTCCTGTCAGTCGGATTTACATCACGTAAATTCATCAATTTCTCGCGAAATACATGTAAGTAAGTGGCGGGTGAAACGGGAGAAGAATAGAGTGAACTTTATAGTTACTTACACTGTGTATTTGATATTAATAAAACACGTCTGAAAATTATATTTGAATGGATTGTTATTGCCGCTTCCATAAACATATGAGTGTATTTTACGAACTCTAAATGTATTGTTTTACTAGTACTTATGTGTATTTAAATGTCTAAAGCATAAAATAAACATTATGTGGTTAAAAACACCGCATAGATGTGATTATATGACAAGTGCAGCGGCATCTCAGCGTCAGATAAAGCGCGAAAACGCAGTTTGAATTTGGCAGTTATGCGACGTCACTGAACGTTCTAAATCCCATATGTGGGACCGTACCGCTCAAAAGGTTAATATTGCAGAGCATAATCAGTTCATGAGTAGCCTAACCTCTCCGCTCATATTGTGGGTGGATTTCCCTCACTATATGAGTGACAGAGAGCGCCGCCAGTGCATCCAGTTTCTGTGAACAAATGCTCTCCCTCTCTCTCAGATATTACAAGTGCGCGATATGCAGTGTGAACAGTGGGCACCGACCGGCAGAAACATAAATCTGCACATGGCATGGAGGACGAAACAAAACCTTGTCAGTGTGTGCTTGCCGCGCGTCTACATTTGAAATAACAAACCTGAGCGCTCAAAAGACGCGATGTGAACGGCTATTTCTTTGTGTGGGTCTCTGTTTTTATGATGAGAGGAGTAGAAAGGTTGAGAAAGCACTCCAGGTAAATTTTGAAATGTACCAGGTTTATATTACATCGTTCTATTTTTTCCCCCCTGTTTGATAAGCAGTTAAATGTTTGTTGTAAAAGTTAAATGTAAAAGTGTAAGCTTTTAATAAGTCCAAGAATAAAATGATTAAATTAGCCTACTCAACATGTTAAAATTGATTTACAGAACCTTTTTTTTTGCCGTTTTCTAACAGTTTGGACTTTAATAAAGAAAGAAAACTTGCACTTAACCTTTTCACAGGCATTTTGTTTAGATATTGTGATTGTATCATTATAGGATTTTCTAGAAATATATCGATTATCGTAGAATCGCTGTATCGTGATATTACCGTGAACCATGTATAGTGATTATATCGTATCGTGAGGTACCCTGCGATTCCCACCCCTACTGCATCACCACCTCGAGTGTGCATTATTTTTCTAATAATTCAACAGGCCGGAGTCAATTATTCCTTACATATATTGCAAACAGCAATGGAAATTATTGGCGCATCTATCGCAAAATATCTCCAAATCGCGGATGTTCTGGCTCGCTCCATGCTGTTAGCGTGATTACCTGAGTTTAGTACGGACTACGTTGCTAGCGCATAATGTCACACGCTGCACAGCCACGGTTGCCAAAGCGTAAACTTTTAAATCGCCAGCAGGAATTATAAGTCAGATCGAGCTAATTATCACCGATACCCAATCTAGAATTTTATTCAATATCGACGTCGATACCCGATACAAATATCGGATCAGAGCTTCCTTACTTAAAACAGGAGATTTAATAATCAAATAATAAATAGGATATTATTAATTTATTTTCATTATTCCAATTATGACATTTTATATACAGCAGTCAATCATGCAACTGGCCAGCGCAGTGCTTCTTTGGATCCAGAGCTGTTAAATACAGGCCTTCAGACTAACTTTTGAGAGCACAAGTTCTACAAATGTTGACACAAGGGGAGTATTAGAAGCAGTATATTTTTTTTTATGATTAAAGTCTGTTGTTCTGCATTAACAAGTGCATTTACTAATAATATTACATATTCATTTCTTGTTAATGACCATTTGACACTAAAGCACTATTGGAGTTTGGAAGCATAGAATATTAACTTTTATTAACAACACTAACATGCAAAATCAAATTTTTATATGAAAAATTTATATATTCTAGCCTCATTAAATGTACCATTATTCTTTCTCAGGGCTCTAGACTAACTTTTTGCACTGGTTGCACTGGTGCGCCTAAAAGTGCACAAAAGTTAGTTGCACCCAAATTTTCGACCGCATCGCATTTGACACCGCAGTTTTGCAAGTTCACTTTTTCTTTTTTTTCTTTAAAAAAAAAAAACACGCTGTCCATATAGGCAATATTGACATTTCTACAAGAAAGGTAACTTACTGAAAAAGTGTTGGTGCTTAAAGTGCTTCACTGAGCTGAAATTTAAACTTAAAACATCTCAAGATAAATTAAATAAACAGAAAATTTAAATGTGTTTTAAGGGCTTCAAACTTAAAGGCCCAGGTATACTTCGGCCATCCGCATTACGTTATTTTCGTCATCAGGAGGGTTCGTGGACAGCCGCGTACAAGAGCGCATGCACGAGGTGAATTCAGACAGAACGCAAGTCAAGTAGGTGGTACTGTGCATGTGTGGAGCGAAGTATAAGTGAAGTATACCCAAGCCTTCAGGAGGGCTCGCGGATAGCAATTTTTTGTGACCACGCAGACGGTCCGTCCGTGTACAACAGCGCATGCGCAAGAAAAAGGCAGCAGAGACTCGAATCCAAACAATTGTACTGCGCATGTGTTGAACTCTCAGCAATCCGCACTCATCCGCGGGATGAGTATGCTTTGAAAGCTGTGCGACCTCAGATTTTTTTTTGTCGCACCATTGAGAAATTAGGTTGCATGTGCGACCAGATTGGTCACACTCTAGAGCCCTGTTTCTTGTAGTATTATACGACAACTTCAGTGATTACAAAAGGAGAACTCTTTACTTGTGTGATTGTCTCAAATTGAACAAACTTTTTTTTTTTCTACAAGAAAATAGTGTACCTAAAACACAAGAAAATGTTTGTTTTTCCAAGGCATTTTGTAACGTTCCCTACTTCATACACATGAAAAGTGCAAAACTTTGAAAAAACTTGATTTCAGGGCTCACGACCATTAAAACTACCGCGTGTGGTAAATAAATAAATGCTTTTTTCACTCATAAAATGAGGTACCTACTCTCAGATAAATGAGGCTTACGATTAATCAGATGCAAATAGAAACACAAAACCAGTCCTAAATGAAAGAAAACAAGTTGACAAAAAGAATGAATCCAATATTTGGTGATAATATAGCATAATTACAGATTTATAAGCAATTTTTTGGAGTCCGGTCATTTTTGACCGGGAACACCACAAGTGTGACTTTTTTCAATTCTGTACAAAATAAAAGCTTTTAAAACCAAACTTCCTGATTAATCATTAAAGCACACTAGTGTGAGAAACAGTGCAAATTTGTATAATTTTTGTTTAATTTTTCAAAAATTATTCATAAAAAAAAAAAATTCACTCAAAAAATGAGGTACCTACTCTCAGATAAATGAGGCTTACGATTAATCAGATGCAAATAGAAACACAAAACCAGTCCTAAATGAAAGAAAACAAGTTGATAAAAAGAATGAATCCAATATTTAGTGATAATATAGCATAATTACAGATTTATAAGCAGTTGTTTGGAGTCCGGTCATTTTTGACCGGGAACACCACAAGTGTTACTAGGTGAAATAAAACCCACAAAAAATTACGAAAATTCTAAAAAAAATTATGAGAAGTACTTATACCCTATGTGAACAAAGTCAGTAAGTTTGAGTCCAATGCGATAACGTTAACTAGTATTTTCGGAAAAAAGAAAATCTTCTGGTCAATTTGACCCGAACACAACCAGAGGGCTAGACTAGTCTAACGTTACCTCACTGGATTAAGGTTGATTTTACCATTTAACCACTCATGACCACACAAACAAAGAACGAATAAATCTGGGGTTGTTATGACAACGTTGTTGTCTGTACACAAATCTTGGCATCCCTGAATCATTATTTTCCTGTTTATATCTGTAATGCGCTATATAAATAAAGTGTGACTTGACCTTTGTTAGTTTGTGTATTGTATTCATACTCTTTTCTGTAAACTTTTGTCTGGTTTTAATTGATCATGGTGGCTGTGGGCCGTACCCTTATTGTGACATTACATGTTTCCTGTAGTATTTTCAGAGCTGTGATCTCGCTGTTGAGGTTTGGAAATGTGTTACTGTGATCATCTCTGAACTCAGTTTAGACTGATGTGTGTGAATCTGGACACTCATGCTGGTCTATGAGACTGTCTGTCTGAACACAGGAAGCTGATGATGTTAAAGAAAGAAAGACTGTCAGAAAGAGAAAATGGCTGATAAGTGTCATTTGTGTCTGCTGGGACTGATCATTCTCTCTTCACTTCTCGCAGGTAAACACATTTCTACATGCTCTTTAAAGAGTTCAATATAAATACACACAAATATAGATGTTTTACAAGAGCTGGTTTGGTGTTTAGTCTGAGAATGAGTTGGTTTGAACATGCTTTACTCTTCCTGACATGTTCTGATCTCAGAGTCACATTTGCAAATACTGTTTTATGAATGACCTGCTGTCACAGGGTGACTGAAGCTTCATCTATTAATATATCACATAACAATCAGTCAAATGTTCTTGTGTTTCAGGTACCAGTGGAGCGGATGATGCTCATGTGTTCATCAGTTCTGGTGAAAACGTCCGTCTGCCCTGTAATAATGCTCTTCCTGACTGCAAATCAACTACATGGATCTATCATAACGGATACAATCATTCAGCAGCAGCTGAACTGATTAATTTAGGTATAAAGACGAAAGACACAGAGAGTCATGAGAGACTGAGTCTGGGGTCTGACTGCTCTCTGAACATCAAGAATGTCACAAAAGAAGATCCTGGATCTTATACCTGCCGTCAATATGTGAATGACAAACAACAAGGAACTGATGCTCGTGTTTTTCTGCATGTTCTTCATGGTAATATTATGATTATGTGGTCAGTTTAAAAAGGGCAAATGCTTCATTTAAACTCCCATAATGACTGAAAAGTGTGCGATTTGTGTCTTATTTTGTGTTTCAGTCTCTTCATCATCCTCACAGACTGAGATCAGTGCAGGCCGCTCTGTGACTCTCTCCTGTCAGTTGTATTCGTCTGGAGTCTCTTGTGATGATTTGATCCGTTCTGAGAGAATTCAGCTGTTCTGGGTGAATCAGGCTGGTGTTACACTGAAGATATCAGACTCTAGATATCAGATATTATTCTCATCAAGACACTGTATCAGCACTCTGTCTACAACACTCCTGAATGAAGATCACAACAGAGAGTGGAGATGTGAAGTTACTCAAGTCAAGACGTCAGTCACATATACTGTCAGATATTCAGGTGAGAAACAACTTACTTTCAGAAGACTCTCTGATACTGGGACATGATTTGAGGATAAATAGAATAATGTGATTCATTCAGGACAAACTGAAGGGTTGCATACAAACAAGGTATAAATTGCTACATGTAGTCATATGGTAAACAGTGCCTTTCTGTGCATAAAAGGGTTCTAAGTGAAACCATAAATAATAATAGATGGCAAACTCATGAAGCAGTGGAAGTTCATTCATTATTTCTGTGATGTGAAGCTCAGATATGTTGTGATATTGATGCTTGGTTTCTATGTTCATTATATTTGAACCGAACTAACAAACATGATCACAGATCCAGCAGAAACTGAAGTCAGAAGCACTGCTGGATTATTATTCAGAGGTACCACACATCTTTTCATTGTTCATTGTTTTACACCTTTGTTTGCATTCACAGATTGAGTCTGTTTTTTCTCTTGATTGTGTCTATCATCTTTCCTGCAGTGATTGTGATTATTGTTGAGTTCGCAGTGTTTGCTGCTCCTACTGTGATTCTTCTTCAGATCATCTGTGCAAGAAGAGCTGGTGAGTTTTTGATATGATTCATATTGATCTCTAACAATCTGCACTCATGAGAGCTCAGTAAATGTTTTTGTGTTGAATTATTTTGCAGGGAGGAAGAACTCGCAGCACTCAGAGGAAATAGTGATGAATAAAATATTAGAATAAAATACTCTCTACAAATAACAGGCCAGATTACAGCAAAATTTATCTTCATGTCAGTGGATATTATGGATATTTGCTCTATATACTGTACTGAAAGCGGTAAATAAAATATTAAATATGGACATCAACAGAACAAGACAGATACCTTTAAAGGAACACTCCACTTTTTTTGGAAATAGGCTCATTCTCCAACTCCCCCAGAGTTAATAAGTTGAGTTTTACCGTTTTTGAATCCATTCAGCCGATCTCCGGATCTGGCGATAGCACTTTTAGCATAGCTTAGCATAGATCATTGAATCCTATTAGACCAGTAGCATCGCGTTCAAAAATGACCAAAGAGTTTCGATAGTTTTCCTATTTAAAACTTGACTCTTCTGTAGTTATATCGTGTACTAAGACCGGTGGAAAATGAAAAGTTGCGATTTTCTAGGCTGATATGATTAGGAACTATACTCCCAGTCCGGCGTAATAATCAAGGAACTTTGCTGCGTAACATGGCCGCAGCAGGCGCAGTGATACGCAGCGCCTGAAAGTAGTCCCCAGCCAGGTAAACTGGTTATAATATGGCCGGGACTACTTTCAGGCGCCGCGCATCACTGCGCCTGCCGCGCCATGTTACGGCAGCAAAGTTCCTGATTATTACACCAGAATGAGAGTATAGTTCTAGCCAAATCGCACTAGAAAATCGTTATAAATTTATAAAATTATATAAATATATAATAACTATATTATATAATAAAATATTAAATATGGAGATCAACAGAACAAGACAGATACCTTTAATATCCATGAATAATTATTAAAGAAATCGGTAACACTTTAGAATACTGTTTCTTACTGCATAACTAATAAGGAATTATTGAAGAACTAACAGGTAATTATTCATTAACACTTAACTCACTACTGTTAATGTGTTTACTAATGTAATTTTCTGATTGTGTTAAGTAACAGTTAGCTAATCAATAACTAATGTATTCTGTCATACCTCCTGAAGAACTACTATTAATTATCTACTAGTTAAGGTTCAAGAAAAATAACTATTAAGTAACTACTAATGAACAGTCATACTCATTGAGTTGTGACCCTTTCATATAAATGTTATTAGCAGTAGTAGTAGTAGTATGAAAATTCAATATTAATAAATGCAATACATTTTATAGAGGTTTTGCCTGTGTAGTGAATTGTTTTGTGAGTGTGTTTTGTAAGAAATCAGCTTCTGATAGGAACCCCAGCACCACTCCAATGCCATGCAATAACTTAGTTTTTATATTTTATATACAGTAGGCCTACCATATGTGTGCCTCCTCAGCATACCACTACCATTAATTCAATTCCTGTATGTAAGGCAAGGACATACATGACAAATACAGGTAACCCATTAGTAATTAATAAAGAATTATGTCATTTAATTACAATGGCTACAGCATTTCTGTCTAAAGAAATGGCCAAATATTAAAGATTAAGTGGACATTTGAATTAGATGGTGTTTGGTCAATATTAAACAAGGATTAGAGCACAGTAATGTAAAAAAAAATCGTCAGGCTGTTGTCGCCCCTGCAGGCCTTTGTTGTAATGCGTAATCTACATTAGCTCTATTGTTTATAATACATTATATATTTTAACAGTTTTGTTCAATAAAACCATATGATTTCTTGCTTTTGATACTTAATTTGAACTAATTATAATTGCATCATTGCTATTATACATGTATTTTAAGTCATTTTAAAAGCTATTGTTCACTTACATCTATTTTTATTACCACAAAAAAAAATATTATAATTATAAGGCCCTATGGCCCATTTTATTTCCAAATTCAGTTTTTTCCATTTTCATTTTTCTATACTGTTTTAATGGTTAAATTAAATTTTATTAATCAAAAAGCCTGTCTAATTAATTGAGTTTTACAGTTTTATCTGTACCAAATTCTGTTTTCCATTATTTTCTGGATTCCATTTTAATGATTCCATTAAATATTAATAATCAAAGGCATCTCCAATTAATTGATTTTATGTTAAAAAAGTTTTTTTTTTTTAATTATTATTATTATTATTATTTTTTCAGAAATACTGCACATTTACATTTATTATGTAATAATAATATTTATTATTTATCATAAATAAATTCTGCTAAATAATATTTCTAGTAAATATTCCTTTAAAAAGTGTTTTTTGATTATAATTTTATTAGTAGTAGACTAGAACACGTGGATATGTTGTCATTCTTGCACTATAATACTAAACTTTGATTTCAGTGATTTGGACTATGAGATGGACACTTGCTTCTTGCACTCTACTTTTTTTTTTTTTTTTTTAAATGACATCATAGAAATTTGGATTTCATTTGGTTTAATAAAATAATATAATATAATAATAAAATATATATTAAAAGTAAAAATGTAGATTTTTTTGTGTGTGTGGGAAATCAATCATTTAGATTAATCGATTAATCAATAAATTAGTTGATAGATTAATCAAAATAAAAAATAGTCGTTAGTGGCAGCCCTACCTGAGAGCAGAGCATAGTTCAGTAAAAATAACAGTGATATGAATATTGAGTAATGTTACTCCTGCCCCGAGAGCAGTGAATAGTGCATAGACTGATGAAATGTCACAGAAATTTGAACTAGTTCTGTTGTCGTTCATATCGGTTTCACAGACAGCACAGTAGTATTGGAAAAGCATCTTTTACTCCAGTTACCTCATTAGCAGCTTTGGTGATCGCAGTCTAATGAAAATGCATACTATATGATATATTTAGTCGATGACTATTTGTTCTGTGCATCTTTGTTTGCAAATTATCTCACTAAATGTTACAGATGTTTATTTTTTTCATGAAAATACATGGTAAATTCACTTACCTTGTTATAAATAGGGATGAGCGAGTACAGCATTATCTGTATCTGTTAACCATATGAATTATCTGTACTCGGACTGGGCGGGGCCTAACCCGGAAGTGGGCGGGATTTAACCTGGAAGTGGGTCGGGTTGTCTTGAAATGGGCGGGGCTTTAGATTATGTTATTTTAAGCATGCAATTGATATGGGTTGATCAGAAATTGTTATTTATTGCTGATTAGAAAACTAAGAAAGAAAGTGTCACTCAGTGCGTGAAGTAAAAAAAACTGGTTAGAACCAGCTGACGGTTTAAAAAAAACAAACTCTGATGACCGGCAGAGAGAGAGAGAGAGAGTGTGTGTGTAGCTAATTAATTTGTAATATAGTTTTTTTTTATTTTTATGAAATACAGCAAGAAAGTGTCAGACACTCAGTGCGTGAAGTAAAAAAAACTGGTTAGAGCCAGCTGACGGTTTAAAAAAGAAAAAAAAATCTCCGACAGGCAGAGATGCGAGTCGCATTCTACCAAGCACCACGTCTGAACAAACCCCACGTTTACCAAAACTCTACTGGTTCATAAGTAAGTACTACAAACAAACCAAAGTAAAAAACAAACCTGAAGCTGAAGAAACCCTAAACGTTAACGGAAAAAACCCGCGAACCTGAGTGACTGAGGAAGAGACAGAGAGAGAGAGTGCGCTGTTCTCTTCTCTTCTCAGTGTTGTGTGTGTGAGTGAGCAGAGCGGGACACAGCAACACAATAAATCTGTATGTGTGTAGGGGAGGGGCGCTGTGACTAGCCTATCACAGAACTCAGACACAGTCAGCTACCCAATGAGAATTGTTATTCAATCCGAGCGCAGATATTGACTCCTATTACTCGTATGATACTTGTACTCGGCAAAAGTGCTTTATCCGTACCGGATACTCGTTTCAGTACTCGGCTCAACCCTAGTTATAAATGCCTCCCATGAAGCGTCAGTAATGTATCAGTCTGAAGTATTCCCTCCATACGTCCAAATTTCCTGACCCCGCCTCTGCTTTAATTTCATTGGTCGAATCTGTAAACCAATCATTTTCTTTTCTGCATGGAGCGAATTTTGTGCCAATATTCATCAAACAAATCCAGTGTTTTGCAAATAAACACAATCTGCTTTGCAAAGAAAACTCGACTTTCAAACAAACGCAAAGTGATTTGCAAATACAAAACTCTATTTGAGAGAAAATGCAGAGGTATGGACAAATATATGTATTGTGTGTTACAACTGTGAGACTCCTTTGCCTTTTTATGAGGAAACTTGGCTTGATTTTCTCACACGTGCAATTGAGTAACTTTCTTTTCCAAAAACAGCAGATGGCGCTGTCGGTCAATTTAGGCTAGTCTCCCGAGACCTGAAACACCTCTTTACCTTTTCAGACCAATATGAGTGGGGAACAGGTGAGTTTTAAGATCTATATAATTAACCATTTACATGTTTTCACAAAGTGACCCTACTACAGTGTCAGTGAAATTCACAAGTGCAGTAAAGTTGTTAACATGATTGATTAGTTCAAAAATCAGGAGTGACATGGCTAAACATTTAACTAGACAGTCTTTCCCTATGAATACTGATCCATTCTCCGTACCTCTTATCCTCTGTTGGATCGCGGGATATAGAATATACATATATATTGGTACAATTGTTCAACATTCAAAACAATGCAGGGGTATCACAATATATTGTAATACTAAAATGGAAATACAGGTGCATCTCAATTAATTAGAATGTCGTGGAAAAGTTCATTTATTTCAGTAATTCAACTCAAATTGTGAAATTCGTGTATTAAATAAATTCAATAATATAAGATTTTTTTTCTCTTTTTTTTATGATAGTACAAAGCATGTGTGAGTCTATGGCTACAAAACCTATATATATATATATATATACAGATGTTCCTGATATTAACATGCTCACAAATGTTTTTTTTTTTTGGGTTGTTTGTATTTTATTGAATCAGATACCAGCACCAGATGTATCCTGATGTCTCTTCAAACTGGTTTCCTCTGAGAGCGCTGCACCAACATCAGATGTTCAACTACACTGATATTCTATGTTAAAACAAGCTCCTTTTCTACTGATTATGTTTTTTTCTTCTTGAATCCATGGAAAGAAGTAGAAACACTTAAATAAAACACGTAAATATCAGGTATAATTTACTTGTTTCACTTGTTGAACAGAATCTGTTGCAGGAATGACTCAAAGTCTGTTCACATCTCTGTGGTTAGATCAGTGTGCACAATAATGTGTCTTTGACCTTCATTATGTATGTTTTGATTATACTGTGTTGTAAATAAAATACAAATAATTTAAAAAAACCTTTTTTTCAATCTCCTCACATTCTCTTACCTGCCTCAAAGTCACAGTCACACTGATGGGCCATCAAGGGCCATTAGGGGAGGGCCCTTTGTCTCTCAGGTGAAAATCACTTAATATTCAAGGGCATTGCCACTCCCTCGCATATAGACCCTCGATGACAAAACATGTCTTGAAAATTTTAAATCAATATATTGTTTTCTGTGAATGAGTAAGCAGAATGATTTTCACATAATTCTGAAGTAAATATTCTAGCCTACAAGACTGGTTACTCAAAAGTCTTGTTCAGGACTATTTAGTGTGGGTTTTAAGGCCTTATTTCAGCAAAAAAAAATTCCCCAAAACTTACTAACCACGCATAATATTTTTTTTTCTAAAAAATGCAAACTTGTACATCCATCTTGGTCACATATTATTGTAGCACAGTTGGTGCTGAATACAAAAAAAATTACATGTTGGTCAATAGTATGTTTTAAGTAGCTGAAATAAGCACAAATATCAGGGCATGTCAAAACATCTCAAGGGCCCCAAAATGACCTCAGACCCCGGAGGGTTAACCCATTTAATCCCACCGGTCACAATAGTGACCGTAAAAAAGGTTTTCATTTATAAAGCTCTAAAAACCTTACTGACTGATGTTTTAGTGCACTTCCTGCAAATATGGAGAAGATTAATGCAAATTGTCACATGAACAGAGCAGTTTATTTCCTGTTTGCACCTTGAGATGATGATGACTGCATCAAAGCTCCAAAACAAAAGGCTAGTAAAGTATGTTAACAAAAATATGACAAAGATTTTTGGTACACATGATCTTTAGGGTGTCTAGTATTAATATATGCATTTGCATATATTCAGTTTTGTTGAGTGTGGTCGTAGAATGAGTAAACATGTTGATAGTCACAATAGTGACTGGTGGGATAACAGTGAATTTAGGTATACAATATAAATCCAATTGCAGTTGCTAGTGAAAATTAAAATAAAATGTTGCAATGACAAAACATTGCACTAAATAAAAAATTCAAATGTTACAAAAAATGTACAATAATGATGTTTTAATACTCGTAGCATTAATATAAAAATTTGATGTTATATTTTACAAAAATTTACAATTTTGAAATGCAGTGATGGTTGTTTGTTTTTTTTTTATCTCAGGTGTTCCTATCAATGTTGCATAAGGTTTTTTTATGCATAATAGTAAGTAACCCTAGAATGTGATCAAACAGTTTAAAATAGCTGGGCTAAGAAATATAACAATTTTTATGACTACAGAAATATGCTATTTCAGTACACACATTGTGACCGAACATAAAACACTATTTTTCACACGCTTTTCCAAAAAAAACAAAAAAACAATTATTGATTATTTCAAAGGGTTACTTATGACACATTATTTGGATATTTTCATGTCTGGGAAAAATTTGGGGTTAAACGGGTTAAGGAAGAAAGAGGAAGTGACATTTCACAACCTAAACTGGGTTCAGAGATTATCTCTGCTGATCTATCACTGTGGTTAAACTTGAGTTCTCACATGTTTCCAAACCTCAACAGTGAGATCACAGCTCTGAAGACACTACAACTACTATAAGTAATTGACTATTTTATGAAAGTGTAGTGTAAGGAATTTACCCAGTGTAGTTAAGACCCAAGGACCAGATATGATGAATGAAGACCAGGGGTGTATTCCAGAAAGCATGGTTAACTTACCGTCAGATAAACCCTGAACTTTCGGTTGATTAACCCCAAACCTTGCTTACTCGAGGTATGTGGTTCCAAAAACGCGTCCGGGAGTAAGTTCATTCAACTCAGAGTATGTTCCTGGTTAAGACTCAAGACATTCTCAACAGAGCGACGAATCGACGAGTCACTATGGAAACTGAAGCTAAGAAAAAGCGTGCCATGCTGTTTCTTTCTTCTTCTTTTGTTCAATGGTCGTTTACATGCTTAGTGCATTTGGCTACTAATTGATGGTTGTGCAATCTTTTTTTTTTTTTCGTTTAATCTTCCTTGAGAATAAGAATTATATTGTTTGTTTGATGCTAAATATATATTAAGTCACATCAGATATGTATTTTTATTATAGAAATACATTATAGAAAAAGCTGATCCATTTGTGAGATGATAATATAAAATGTAATAAATATATATAATATAATAAATTAAACATAACCTTGTCTTGTGTTTTATAATTTATACAGATAACTGTTATATATGCCAATAAAATAAATACAATAACCATATTAGAATAATATATTACCTTATTTATTACTTATATTAGCGCTTTATCATTACTATATTATATATATATATATATATATATATATATATATATATATATAAAATATATTTGTATTATGGGTGGCACGGTACACAGATGTCACGGTTCGGTACGTACCTCAGTTCGGGGGTCACGGTTCGATACGATTTCGGTACGACGGGGAAAAAACAACAAATCTACTATGCTCGGTTTCTTTTCATCTATTTTGAACAGACAGTAGTACAGTTGTAATACTAAATATTATATTACATTATACTGTATATATAATCTGCAGTACATATATACATACAAGGTATAAATTCTTGAAATATATTTGATTTAATTAACAGATAAACAAGGGGAAAAAATTGTGCAACACGTAACATAGCCTATATATGCTGAGTTTCAGTTCATTTTTGTGACAGGCTTAATTTGTTCACAGAAAGGAAACTCAAATGGTTTTGTTTTCATTGTGAGTGTACACAAATAAAAGCAGACCTTTATACAGTGATGCATTAACAGGGTGCGATTTGTGAAAAAAGCAGGGGGGGGGGGGTGTGCTTCATCACAATGAAGCATCACAATTTGTTACATTACAAATCTGGAAATATTATGGAATATTTGGATTTGTGCCGAATGAGAGAGGTAGCATACACAAGCACAAAGCCCCATTTCGCAAACAGTTGAGTGCCAAGCCTTTAAAGTATACTACTTTGTCAGTCTATGTGAGAGACGCGTTCAGAATCAGCATATGGTCACTGTCTATGGGGCTTTGTTTTCAAGTGCGCAACTCACGGCATTCGCTGTGCTTCTGCTGGCGGTTATCAAACAGTGTTGCATTGCTGCGGGCGCCCTGGAACATAACCTGCTCCGGAGCAGGTCATCTTCAGAAAGCAAGTTACTATGGTTACTTACTTACCCTGAAAGTTACCTCCGATTTTAGAACCAAAAGCTAAGGTTATCTGTTCGCTTATCCTCAAACATACCCGGGTATGTCACATAACCTGCTTTTTGGAATAACCCCCAGGAGTTAAAGATGTTTGTTTGCAGTGTCATCAGCAGAAGTCAGCTTCATTACTCGCAAGGAGTTCATAGGCCGTTCTGCGTACAATCTCATTACAATCTCATTATTATACTCTAACAGAGGTCACTAACATGTCATTACCTTGTTAAAAAAAAAAAAACTTTGATTCTTTTTCTAGAAAAACATGCAGAATCTTAACCTGTGTACAAAAAGTTCAAAGTAGGGGTGGCTCGATACCACTTTTTCAGAACCGATCCTGATCTGATACCAAAAGTTCTGAGTATCTGCCGATATCGATATCAATCCGATACCAGGGCCGGTTTTTTTTTTAATCAATGTTGAATTTTTATACCTCAATGTGTGTTGACCTGATCATGACTTTTTTTGTATTACACACAATCTACTAAATATAGACAACTTTATTGTAAAGAAAAACAACAAATGAATGCATATATAAGTATAATCCATGTCAAAAATACTATTATAAACTAATAATAATAATAATAATTAATAATTCGTTACATTTATATAGCGCTTTTCTGGGTACTCAAAGCGCTTTACATGAAAGGGGGGGAATCTCCTCAACCACCACCAGTGTGCAGCATCCACCTGGATGATGCGACGGCAGCCATATTGCACCAGAACGCCCACCACACACCAGCTTACTGGTAGAGAGGAGACGGAGTGATGAAGCCAATCAGTGTAGGTTAGTGGATAATTCAGTAGCAAAAGGTACTCTAGAAAAATCATGAGTGCACAATAATTTAAAGTGCCCCTATTATGGGTTATGAAAGGTTCATATTTTGGTTTTGGGTGTCCCCAACAACAGGTTGACATGCATGCAAGGTCAAAAACACTTTCATTTTCTTATAATATGCATTTATTTTTACCTTATTTGCTCAACGACTCCCAAACGATTCGCTCAATGATTCATTTTTCCAAATCCAGCCTTTGCGCGACGTTTCAATGATTCAGAGTCAACTCTTTCCTTTGAGAGACAGTAACTTTATACACGATGGACTTTCAGATTTCAAACTTTGCAGGATGTTTTCATTCACTTAGAGCTGTGTTACACACTGAATGAAAGGTAATTTTCAAAAATCCATAATAGGGGCATTTTAATAAAATCTAAAATTAAAAGACATTTCTTTTAAATGTATAGCACAGCAATGAGCCAGAAACATATGATAGATAAGATAACAATGATAACAAGAAAGGCTATTAATAATCTTTCATTGTGCAAAAGTATTATGATACGAAAGGCTCCAAATACAGAGCGGCACAAAGCGTTTATGCGCATCCCATGCGCAGGATGATACTGCGGTCAAGCCAGCCGCCACTCCTAAATGCATGGTCAATCTAGCCACCGCACTGTTTTGTTGTGCGCGCATATACAGTGCATTACGGCGATCTTCCGCTGGTCTTTCGCCTGCGTTCACTCAGCCAATTTTTTCTTTCTTTTTTTTTTCCTGCTTAACTTATACATACAAACAAGAACAAGGAAATAAGAGTAAGGGTAATATATATTAAGAAAATGAACTATACTAATTAATAAAGTAATATCAGATTAAATGTCTGTAATATTATTAGAATAATCTCTAAAAAAATTATTTTAAATAGGCCTTATAAAATTCAATTGTCTAAAAGTGTTAAGTAACAACCTAATAATTATGGTTCAAACAAAATGATATCAAAATAACTGATGTTGAATTACAAAATATAAGCCCTCCAAAATCTCATATGCAACCTGTTTTGCTTGGCATTTCAGATAGCTGTAAAAAGGAACGTCCCTGTTACCACAGGCTAGTTTCACTTCAGATTGATAGTAGACCTTCTCAGATTGTCAGTCACCCACGATCAGGTAAGTCTGATGTTGTATTACAAAATAAAAGCCCTCCAAAATCTCATATCCAACCTGTTTTGCTTGGCATTTCTGATAGCTCTGAAAAAAGGAACGTCCCTGTTACCACAGACTAGTTACAATTCAGATTGACAGTAGACTTTCTCAGATTGTCACTCACCAAAAATCAGGCAAGTCCGATGTTGCATTACAAAATAAAAGCCCTCCAAAATCTCATATAAAGGGTGTTTTACTTGGCATTTCAGATAGCTCTAAAAAGGAACGTCCCTGTAACCAATTATTTATTTAAACAAGAAGCTAAAACTCAAGACAGCATACAACTGAAACACAAACACTACTGAAAAAATGAGAGATGAAAACACAATCTTAAATATAGTGTGAAATTAGGGTAATTAATGACAGCTGAAAGAACTAAACAAATCCTATGAGTACCCATGAAAACTAAGGAATTAAGGGAAAACGAATGAATACAATGTCGAAGAAAAAGAAACTAACAATTAAATAACAGAAAGTCTATGACATTAACAGCACAAAACGCAGTTCCAGTTGCTAGCTCTGGCCTGCTGAAGCTGATGTTTAGTCATGCCCAGGCACGCCTCATGGTACCACCTGTCACAGGTATCACATTAGATCTGGAAAGTAAGAAGATGGAAATATCTTCAAAATGCTACATATACAGAGCCACAGTGTAATATTGCTACTGTTTTTCACTTTCCAATTCTCCTTTCACATGTGAAAAAAAAAGAAAAGAAAACTTACCCATTTTGTAACCCGATGCCCAGAGCCAATAAGCTTTGCCATGGAGCACACTGAACTGGTCTCTTCAAACACTAAAATATAAGTATGAACAGAAATAAATTGGAAACATGAACATAAGCTCTTTACTGTTCATTTCACGTCTATGTCCTTGTTTAATTGAACAACTTTACAACATTGCTATAACATGTCACATTGGTTTGGGTTTAGTTCATGTTTCATGTTTTCATTTTTTTTATTTTGTAATTTGGTACAGTCACGTTTCCTGCTTGTTATCCTGCCTTGTGCTCCCTTATGTATATGTGCTGATTGGTTGCTGTTGTCATATGTTATTTTCCATGTTCTCATTATTTTATTGTTTGATTGCGCACAGGCGTTCCTGGTTAGTTATTAGTCTTTGTGTATATAGCCCTTGTATTCCCATTGTCACTTATCTAGCTTTGATGTTGTTACCACTGTTTGATGAGTTGTATGTTTCTGTTTGTGTTCAAGTGTAGTAAAGTTCAAGTCATTGTTTATTCTGTATTTTAAGTTTAGTCAATAGAACCTTCTCTATTCAACTCAGTGATTTGTGACAACATACTGCAAAACTGCAGTAATTTCAGTTCTTTTGTACTAACAACACACAGAGATATTCAGGGAAATAATAAATGCAGCCTTTAATATAGTGTATTACCTGCAGTGACAATAACAATGTGAGTAACTTGTGTCAAGACATTAACAGTACCATTAACAAAAATGGACACACATTAGTTTAAGTTCCAATTCTCATAATACACTTTTGCATAAATGAACCCCTAATTACTGCTTATTAATAGTTAGTAAGGTAGTTGTTCAGTTTAGGTATTGGGTAGGATTACAAATGTGAAATATGGTCATGCAGAATATGGCATTAAGAATTTTAAAAAGAATTTTAACTTAAACTAAAGTGTTACCACAAAAACAGTCCACTTACATTTCCTCTTCAGGACACTGTATCTATTGGGTTGCTGTTTATATCTCATTGCAGATAAAATATATCCATGCTTTCGGGCCTCTGCATAGTCATCTGACATCTGATTTTGCTATTTTCCAGAGCTGTTTACTTCAACATAGCGTTACCATGTATTACCCATGATATTCCTTGCATGCTCTGAGTAAGTGCCATATCTGCCAACATTTGTATGTGGGGCCCCTGTGGGGATGAAATGGGCTGAAAAAGTGGGCCCAGTATAGGATTGTCCGCGGGTTCCATAATGGCCCAATGCCAAATGTCCACATGGGTTTCATGCAGGATTGGACTCACCTCTAGGTGGGCCCCAACTGGGCAACATGCTCAAGATCCATATCGGTCCCAGATTTCAGTTTTATCTGGGTACTACATGGGGACTACTTGGGTTTGAAATATGGGTTGTTAGTGGGATTGTCCATGGGTTCCATGTTGGCACCTTGTCAATTACCCATGTAGGCTATATACAGGATTTCACTGGGTATTATATGGGTCCCAACTGGGCAGTATTGACAAAACCCATCTTGGTCCCAGATGTATCTTTTACGTGGGTACTACATGGTAACTACATGGTCTTGAAATATGGGGTGTAAGTAGGATTGTCCATGGGTTACATGTTGGCCCTTTGTCAAATGCCCATAGAGATTACAAGCAGGATTTCACTGGGTGTTAGATAGGGCCCAGGTATACACCATATGCAAAAAAACATCTCATATTCAAGCAACGTAGTTTCTGCATGGTCTGAAATCTGGGCTGCAGGAGGGATTATCTACGTTTTCCATAACATAATTGCCTACCTGGATACTCATATATGGGTTACATTGGTGTTTGAATATTCCACACACATGGGCTTCACACTAGGCATAAAAACATTTACATTCAAGATATAAAGCACCAACTTCTGCTACATCTTGTAATTAATTACCAAGTAGTCTAATTACTGTAATTGTATTACTTTTTGCTTGAAAACGGAATGGATTTCAAACATATGGGATTTAGAAAGTAATTAGCAATCCATACTTTAAAGAGAGTAATTAGTACAATAATCAATTAGTTGAATATGTAATTAGTAGATGGTAATTATTTACTCTTTAGAGTAACAACACTGAATATAAATACAAATACAAAAGAATATTGCACAAAAGGTCAAAAATAAATTCATATTAAATAATAAATGTGCCCAAACCACAGTTAGGTTTCAGGTGACCAGATTTTTATCTCACAATTATAAAATTTTTTTCGCAGTTAGTCGTTTACATCTCAGAATTGGGATATAAACTTGTAATTGCAAGAAAATGTCAGAATGGTTTATATAACAGTTTATATCTCACAATTGCAAGTTTATATATCGCAACTGTGATTTTATAGCTTGCAATTGCGAGTTTATATCTCACAGTTCTGAGAAAAAAGTCAGAATTGCGAGATGTAAACTGCAAGATAAATGAGAATCATGAGATAAGTCTTTTTTTTACTCCATGGCTTCAATAATAGACAAATCAGAACAGCAACAACACAAAAACAAATTAAATATGACTGTAGCAGAAAGCAGTGGAGCACATAGACTGAAATCCTTTCAAATTCCAATTTTATTTAAACCATTAACTCACCATTATTATGTAACGTTGATGTTACAAATCCACAAAACTATTTTAGAACCAGTTTTGAGTGTTTTAAACAGATTTCAACACACTTTAATAAGAAATATATTGGGAATACAGTAGAAGACAAAGAAATTCAGAGGATATACAAAAAATACATCAGTTAGAAGCAGCAACCCCATAACTTTTTAGAAAACCTTAAACTGACATCCTTTGGTGCATTCTTGACGCCCTCTGTCCTCCTGTCTCTTGCCCCAGTGAACCATTTTGATAGTGCCTTCTCAGCTTCTTGCTGGTTGACCTTTGATGTCATTGCATTGTTCTTAAGAGCCTCTGCAAAAACAAATTAAGATTAAATTAGGGATATCAATATTAGGGTGTGTCTTGTACCGTGCCCTGTTGTGATTGCCTCCACTCCCTGCTGGCCTGCACTCATATTCAGTGTTGGGCACGTTACTTTTAAAAAAGTAATTAGTTATAGTTATTAGCAGAGGTGGGACAAAGTCATTTTTTTGCAAGTCTCGAGTCATGCGACTCGAGTCCACAACTCTGGTTACTAGTTACTTCTCACTTCATTCTCAGTGCTAAGAAAAAAAACTAATATTTAAAATATGCTGTCTTTATGTTGTTTCTACATCAATTTGGAGATTCAATGTGAAAGTATTTCAATATATATATATATATATATATATATATATTGCATATAATTGGTAACACTTTACAATAAAGGGTCATTATTATTAACTAACATGAACAACAATAACAACAAATAACAATGAACAATATATGTACTACACTTTATCAATCTTTGTTTATGTTAGTTAATAAAAATACAGTTGTTCATTGTTTGTTCAAAGTGTGTTAAATAATGTAAACATACACAACTTGTGATTTTAATAATGCATTAGTAAATGCTGAAATTAACATTAACTAAGATTAATAAATGCTGTAGATGTATTGTTCATTCTTAGTTTATGTTAACTAATGAACCTTATTGTAGTGTTTCCAAAATATTAATATTTAATTGTGATTAATGCTATTAATTATTTTTTTTATCGATTGACAGCACTAGAGAAAATATATAAGCTAACTAATCCCACATTTGTGCTTGTTGCAATCACAGCCCATGGCATGGGCAGAATAGGCAAATGCCAGGGGTGCCACGCATTTATTGGGGGTACTATTTTAATACTATATATCGAATCAAATTAACACGAGAGCACTTAGAGAGCAGACCAAACCGTCTGTTTACTAATCACTCTTGTGGCATTTAGATGTCATATTCTGATCAGTCTACACAGTGCCGCTTCAAGTTGAACACACCTGTATTATTATAACAATTATTCATATTATTTTTGGGTTTTCTGTATTTGGAAATTAAGGTTAGTGCTTGATTATTGTTAAATAATGTTTATGTATTTTGGTATCTACGTCTCCCGCCCTTTTTTTTGGAACAACAAACCTGTGTGCCCCTCTGTGGGTGATTAAGTATTAACATTTCCCAGAATAACAGGGTGGCATAGTCAGTTACAGTACATATTTGTAGTCTGTTTCCTCTTTCAATGTTAGGACCCTTATTCAAAAAAAAAATTATATTTTAATTATTTTATCTTTACCTGTAGAAGCTGCTCAACATATTCACCCAACACAGACTTCTTATTCTTATCTTGATGCACAGGGCTATTTTGCCACAGAGTTGTCTGATGTTTTGTCCAGTGTGTTGTAATGGTTCACTCTCAATCATATACACTTTTAGAAGTGACTCTCGGAAGAATTTAGCGCAATCACTCCTGTAATTAAATGAATTTGTCTCCAATTTTCTTCAAATTATAAATGTATTACATACAGAAAGAGAGAAAACAGTGCCCCTTTTAACAGTGAAAATTTTAAACTACACTCTGCAAAATGAATCTCTTATTTACAACGTATTTCAATTTCAAATTCAAATTCAATTTCTTTCATTATTAACTGACCCTCATGTTTTTTCTAAACCTGAATGAAGTTCTTTCTTCTGTTAAACATTAAGGAAGATATTATGGAGAATGTAGGCAGAACAGTTGCTGCCCATAGTATAGAAAAAAATACTATAGTCAATGGGAACCAGACACCTTTTGGTTTCCCACATTCTTCCCAAAATATCTTCTTTTGTGTTCAGCACAAGAGAGAAACAAACACTGGTTTAAAACAACCTGAAGGTGAAGAAAGCTTTTTGGGTGAGCTATCCCTTTAAACATGGGTTTAGTTAGTGGTTTAAAGTGGAACAACAATCACAAAGCCATTAGAACCCATCTGCAGACATTTGTTATAATATATAATATACATCAGTTGTTTATCTTATACATTTTAAAGCCTATTGTTTACTTAGGTCTATTTTTATTAGCAAAAAATATTAGATTACTTATCTTAATCATCTGATTATTCATGGTAATCGCCTATTACCAAAATAACCATTAGTCACAGCCCTAGAGTATAACACTTTTTAAAACACACCTGCATTGTTTTGCATTTTGTAATTTAAAAAGCTATTTTGTCAGTCATATACTTTGGCATTAAGAGTTTCTCAAAAATAATGCAAGCATATTGTTTCGTCTTATGATCGTCACACCCCTACTATTTTAGATCCAATACAGCAAATATCGCCAAAATGTGACAAGTTGGCATCCCAGCAATGGTCAATTGTGTGTTCATTAACTAATACTAACAAAGATGAATAAATACTGTGACAAATATAAATCGCTTATTGTTAGCTAAAGGTAGTTAACGCGTTAACTCATTTATGATCACTTAACAAGGTAATTTATAGGCCTACTAAATTAATTTACTTACCATACACAACGTTGAAAAGACGCAAGCCTTTAAACTTTTTTTTCCCATGACGACCAAACAAATTGTACTCCAATGCCAGCTCATTTGATACTTCATCATTCTTCTTGTTGCGTCATCTACACTTGTGCCACCTACATCTGCCACCATGGCAACCTAAGTATGAGAGCCAAAAGGAGAAAAAAAAAAGGTTTATGTTAGCTGCAGACAATATTCTACTAACATTAGACAAATCAAATCCTTAAAGCTGAAGAACGATTGATTGCAATAAATTTACTACTACTAAAACTATCAATTTACAAACAGCAATAAATCGAAAAATACATAAATAAGCTTAAGCCACAACATTTCATTATTTAAAAAAAAATGTCACAGCACCAGAAAATGGCTAAAAAACAATGTGAACTTACAACAGCGGACATGAAACTACGATCCTCCAGCTTCTGATCAAGAGCCTCAAGGTCAGCCTGAGTTTTCAGAGGTCAGACTACTCCTTCAGGAATTTCCACCACTGATCCATCTTGCTTTTTCAGCAGGGCATTTAGCATCTTACCATGAGCACGCTGGGTCTCCTTTACTTCTTCTAAAACTGTTAGAAGTTTAATGAACATGGCTTCACAATTTGGGCGGGCAGTTTGCTGGGCTGAGGGGCTGGCACCTTGCTGGGGACCATGACTGGTGAGACGTTGGGGAGTGTGGCTGGCACCTCGTTGGGCTGAGGGCTGACACTTTGTTGGGAACCATGACTGGCGACACGTTGGGCATGAATGTAGTTGTTCACTTTCTTTACTGCTGACCAAAGAAGTTGGTTTGATGGAGTGGGTGGAAGTTCCTCCGAAGAATCAGAATGTTCACTTGATTCTAGTTGGGAATTTGGTAGTTCCTTATTAGGTAATCGCATTCATTAATAATCAGTAAATAATGAATGAGATTAACTTAATTAATAACTATCAATTAACTGTAACAAATTATCGGCAATGACCAACTGCATAATAATCACATCATTAACATGTCCAAGTCATAATAAATTGCTGCTTACTCTGATGTTATGTAGTCAATCTGTTGGAACTAGCAGTGATCTGGACCTTTACTTTAAAGGTGCTGTATGTAGGATTTTGACTCTCCTAAAGCATAAAAATACCATAATATGTTTGCAGATGTTTAAGAAACATGCTAAGTTAACATACTTGTTTATCTGAAAAACAATGCTAGAGTCAGTTATTCTCCTTTGAAAATGTGCACTCTGGCCCGGAATGTCTGTGTTTGTTATGGTTTGTGAAACCCGCCCACTGCCAGTTTACCCAATTGTATTTCGGCACCGAGGGTTGCCAGTTGGAGGAAAACACAGCGTATTTCATTTCATTCATTGTCATGTGCGCTCGTTCCTGTTGGTGTCGTTAATCTGGCAACCCGCGTGTGCGTCAAGTCTGAGGAGGAGGGGCCGGGTGAAAAAAAAACGTCCTACATACAGCACCTTTAATGTGACAAAACTGTTTTTCACTTTAAAGTAATGGTCCAGATCAATAGTAGTTCCTGAAGAGTTACTAGATAACATTTGAGAAACTAGCAATGCATTTCATGTCCACATTAAGAGTAAAAAAGACTAGCGGTCACATGTCAGGCACATAATGCTATGATTAGTAATTATTTTGGTAATTCTTTATTATTATTATTGTTAATTGTTAGTTTTTAACATGGCTAATCTCATTCTGTAATTACTATTTACCTAATGAGGAAGTATGTCAATCCGAAATGGCCTATTACTCACTGATTAGTTCATGTTGTTTCCATATTATTGAACAATGCATCAATTCCTGCTTACTTATTAAATATGGACCATTATTGTAAATGTTACCATGTTGAAAAAATGTTGTTTTCTAAAAGTTAAATAGTGTTTATGTAGTGATGCTATTCCATCAGCTCTAACATTCTTGACATGATGCAACTCTTATAAAACCCCTACAAGTTTTATACCTACAGGTTTATGTAAGGAATAATTGATGACGGGCCGTTGGATTATTAGAAAAATAATGCACACCCAAGGTGGTGATGCGGTCACAACGCGAAGCGGAGGTTTATGTATTCCTTACATAAACCTGTAGGTATAAAACTTGTAGGGGTTTTATAAGAGTTGCATCATGTCAAGAATGTTAGAGCTGAAGTCAATTATTCCGCTTATACTACGGTTGCCACACCTCAAGACATCGATCAGATGATATATTTCAAGGCATTAGTCCAGTATTTCTACTTAAATCGCTATTGTGAGTAGGATTATTTCTTCCGCATCTCATCCAAGGCCTCCGTTGCTAATTACAAAACGGCATTTTAAACCTAGTAACGGAGGCTTGAGCCGTTAATAACAGACTAATGCAGTTAATACAGTTAATAACTAAGTTATGAGAGAGAGATTACCTCTGTGCGTCTCTCAATAGTGTTCGGCAGCAATGTCTCTAGTTAGTTAGTTCAGTTTATTCTAATAATTGACTAAGCCAACACTAAAAAAATAAGTTAATTTAACTCGATGTAAATGAGTTATGGTACTCATATTTATTAGTTTTAAAACTTAAATGGTTTAAGGCAATCGGTTTCCTCAAACGGTTTGAGTTACCGTAACTTGCCGGGTTTTACAGTGTAGTTAAACTTAGTTCCTTTTGTTCACAAACAGCGCTGTTGTTGTTACTTCGCTTGTGAGAAGTCATGTAGTTTTTAAGTTGTTTACTGATAAAATCGTCAGAGTAGCGCTAACAACATTAGCGCGATGTATGCTAGTGTGTGTGCAAACTGTAACTGTTATGTCTGTGAGGGAGAGAGAGCGGGAGAGATAGAGTATGTGCTTTCCGTACATAATAAAGCGTAATTTTGTGGCCAAAACGTGGACATGATCTGTCGTTTTTATCATATTGTTTACTATATTTATTTATAAGACCTTTGAAATAACAGAAATCATTTGGCGAAGTGATATGGTCATGTAATGCGGTCAAGAGCTGCCTGGAACTACGTTCGCCGTACGTTTCCCTGAAAATAATTGCACACCTTAGAACGTTCATCAGCCAATCAGATTCAAGCATTCAACAGCCCCGTAGTATAAAGTTATGATAATTAACTACAGCTTGTGTAACTACAGTTTTAAGAGAATGAAATGCACACTATACCTCGCCATTTAGCCACCGGTGCGGTTGAAGTGTACGGAACTCACTGTGATGAATAATCATTGTTTGTCCTTTGATTTGGGTAGGGATCACTCCTTTTCCACAAGTAGGTGAGCTGCATGCCATAAATTTCAACCAAACATGACACATTTCACCCTGTGTGTCTGCATAAAGTAAGGTATTGATGGAAGCAGTCATTTAGAATCGAATAACTATGCTGGTTTACATACAGTATCAATACATTTCATGGGATGAGATACAATATGTAATTTTATTGTTATATAGTTTTCCTTAAAAATTATTACCCATCACATCTTCAATTACATATTTATTAAAAAATTCAAACCTTTCTTCTGCAAACTCTCTCGGAGTCTTCATACTCCTTCAGGAGAGCAGTGTGGCTAATCTGATAGCGGGCCACAAAGTCATCAAGCCTAGTGAGCCGGCTGGAAGTAAAACCAATGTGTTTTAAATCCCACTGGCTCTTCTCCATTATTCCTCGCGTTTAGTTGTCTGTCGTTATGTTCTGAGAAAGGAATAAAGAACAGTTGAATTTTTAACATACTTTAGGAGTTAACCACAATAACACTACTGAGACAAAATTCATGTTATATTAAATATATTATAGTTACTTGTCTTGTAAGTTTCTTTAGGGCATCATATCTCCTAGAGCACTGCTTATATTGTGGTCCTGTCCCATGTCGCCCAAGGTCACCTTTATATTAAAAGAAATTAAGGCATGTGTTTAATTTTTAGAAAACACATAGCTGGATATTTCTATCCAAGAAAGGAATATGTTACTTAATTCTCAATTAAGATACTTCAAGGTGATTGATCAGGCCTTTACAGTAGTACACGTTGTGCTCTCCATATTTGTCTGAGGGAGCATTGGAAACAGTTTCTTTGCAACGTGTTGCAAATCTGTTGATTCCTTTCATGCCCTAAATGTAATGCAACAGCGTATTATTAGAGGTGTGTAAATTGTAGATATTCTGGCACAATTTAAATAGAATACATCAGCATTTAACAGTATGTCCTCCATAGTACAAAATAAACAGTACTGACAGAACATTAAGAAGTTTCTGCTTTGACCTTTTTGACAATGCCCATGTCCCTGGGCAGGAACACATTGAAGTAACACATAAGTATGATTGGACATATACTTTGTTCCATGTGTTGTTGATGTAGTGTAGATTTTGTCCAAAATTTTGACAGGGCAAGAAACTTTAAGGCCGAAAGTAATGAATCGTACTCTTCACCATAACAAAGCACTCTTTAGTGTTTTGGTGAGCTTTACAACTTTACAACACACAGACAAAACAATGTGTATAAAAGAACCACATGACCCAAAAACAAATTGATACAACAAACAGTTATAAAAATATATATAAAAAATATTGCAAACAACAAATGGACCATGATTTCATAGGTGTTTGTGTCTTCTGCCGCTGTGGACTTTATATTTATTTTATACATTTCTGTCTTGGTATATGTAACAATGCTGTGTTGTGGTGTTCAAATGGCAGATAAATACTTTTATCTTTCCTTTAACTGTAGTTGTCATGGTTCATAAATCCTATGTTTCCTTCTCGTCTCGTGCTCGTTGGTTATGTGTGTGTGTGTGAGAGTGTGTGGGCGTGCCGACTCATCAGCACTGATTACTATCCAGCTGCAGCTCATTACACCACCTATAAATACTCACCATGTTCTCATCTCCTTTGTCAGATTGTTGTTTGTGAGTCCCGGTTGTGTTTTGATCCCGTCTTCGTTCCAGTCTTTGCCGTCTCCGTTCCTGTTCCTGTTCCTGTTCCTGTTCGTGTTCTGTGAATGTTTATCTGGATTTGTCACGTCACATCAGCACTTCTCTTCATGGACTCATCTGACCATCAAAGTCCCTGCGCCACTAACCTGTATCTATTTTTGGACTGTAATTATCATCATTTTCACCATACAATAAACTGAGTTTACTTGCAGATTGTTTCCGAGCATCTGTCATGACAGAACGATCTGACCACCTGATGGAAGCAGCGAGTAGCTCTACCGGATCGCTGGAGGACTTTGTGAACAGCAGCAGACTTCGCATGGATTCCCAGGAGAGGAACCTCAGCGACACAGCACGTGCTGTTCGGTTCTAGTGGCGCAGGTCTCTGAGCTCACCCAACAGCTTCAACATCTGCGAGTTTCCACTGCGCCCCCCACACCGCCGGTTCCCCCACCACCACCGGAGAACCCCTCCCAGTCGGAACCCCGCCTACCAGTCCCTGAGTCATACGCAGGTGATCCCAACTACTGTCAAGCATTTCTTACACGATGTTCCATGCATTTTTCTCTCCAACCCAGGACATTCAATAGTGAGCGAGCCAAGGTCGCTTTCGTGTTGACGTTGCTGACTGGGAGAGCGGCACTCTGGGGAACAGTGGTGTGGGAGAATCAAGATCCTTGCTGTGCTTCGTTCCAGGATCTCTGCCGAAATGAGACGAGTTTTTGATCGGGCCGTTGCTGGTAGAGAGGCAGCTAGGATGTTGGCCGATTTGCGACAAGGAGAGAGATCCGTATCAGATTTTTCGATCGAGTTTCAGACCCTAGCGACGGAGAGCCAATGGAACGAGGAGGCGCAGTGGGACATGTTCCTGCATGGGCTGGCTGACCGTGTCCAGAAAGAGATCTACGCCATGGACCTTCCCACCTCGCTCAACGACTTGATCGCCCTGGCACTGAGGGTGGACGCGCGTTTGTCGCGAATGGATCACCGCACACAGCCCAGTCGTGCCACCGGAGGGACGGAGAGCCAGCGGTTTGGAGGCGGGGACATGGTCAGCCCTGTCTACGATCACGAGCCTATGCAGGTGGGGCGAGCTCGGCTTTCCCGGGAGGAGAAGGAGAGGCGGAGGTCCCAGGGCCTCTGTATGTACTGTGGAGGAGCGGGACATTTTGCCTACAACTGCCCGTTAAAAGGCCCAGCCCGATAGTAAATATGAGGCTACTATCGGGTGGGATCTCAGCCGAGAAGACCTCATCCACATCTACTCTCCTTCCAGTAAGACTGAGATGGTCAACTCACCTTCACGACTGTCGAGCACTTCTGGATTCTGGGGCAGAAGGTAATTTCACACATTCGCACTCAAACTCCAAGTTCCCCTCAGACCCCTCACACACAAGATCGCAGTACACGCTCTTAATGGCCAGGAACTCCCCACCATCTCATTCATCACAGAGGACATCACCCTCATCACATCAGGCAATCACACGGAGACTATTTCCTTTTACATACTGGACACCCCCCTTGCACCCATCGTCCTTGGTCACCCCTGGCTCACCCGTCAAAACCCTAAAGTGGACTGGCAATTAAAGTCTGTGTCGGCATGGAGCAGTCATTGTCATAAGTCTTGTCTAGTGTCTGCCTGTCCGTCTGTTTCTGTCCCTGTGTTTCAGGAGGAGGCAGTGGATTTATCTAACGTGCCCACGGAGTACCTGGACCTGAAGGAGGTGTTCAGTAAGTCTTGGGCTGCTTCTCTTCCCCCGCATCGTCCCTATGACTGTGCCATAGAGTTACTGCCAAGTACATCTCTGCCTAAAGGCAAGTTATATTCACTCTCTGCTCCAGAGAGGGAGGCTATGGAGAAATATATTTCTGATTCTCTAGCAACAAGGTTCATCCGTCCTTCCTCCTCTCCAGCGGGGGCGGGGTTCTTTTTTGTGGGGAAGAAGGACGGGTCTCTGCGACCTTGTATTGACTACCGGGGGTTGAACAACATCACGATAAAGAATACTTATCCTTTGCCGTTGATGACTTCAGCTTTCGAGAGGTTGCAGGGAGCCTCTGTCTTCACAAAGTTGGATTTACGTAATGCTTATCATTTGGTTCGCATCAGGGAGGGGGATGAATGGAAGACCGCCTTTAACACTCCCAGGGGGCATTTTGAATACTTGGTTATGCCCTTCGGGCTATCCAACTCTCCAGCGGTCTTCCAAGCACTTGTCAACGACGTGCTGCGAGACATGGTCGATCAGTTCATATATGTCTACCTGGATGACATATTGATTTTTTTCTGCGTCTCTCCAGGAACACATGCAGCATGTCCGACAAGTGCTCCAGAGGTTGCTAGAGAATGGGCTTTTTGTCAAGGCGGAGAAATGCGATTTTCATGCACAGTCTGTTCTTTTTTAGGTTACATCGTGTCGATTGAGGGAGTGCGTATGGATCCTGAGAAGATTAAGGCTGTGGTGGAATGGCCAAGCCCAGATTCCCGTAAGGCCCTACAGAGGTTTCTGGGTTTCGCCAATTTCTACCGGCGTTTCATTCGCAATTTCAGCCAACTAGCCGTGCCTCTGACCGCCTTGACCTCCCCCAGAATGACGTTCAGGTGGTCAGACAAACTGAAAGGTTGCTTTGTTTCAGCCCCCGTCCTTATTACCCCTGATCCTTCACGTCAGTTCGTGGTGGAGGTCGATGCGTCAGAGGTGGGGGTAGGTGCAGTGCTATCCCAGCGCTCTCTCTCAGACGACAAGATGCACCCTTGCACGTTTTTGTCTCATCGTCTGTCCCCAGCCGAACGTAATTATGACATTGGTAACAGAGAGTTGTTGGCAGTCAACTTGGCATTGGAAGAATGGCGCCACTGGTTAGAAGGGTCGGGGGTACCTTTTATCGTCTGGACCGATCATAAGAACTTGGAATATATTAGAACGGCTAAAAGATTAAACTCCAGGCAGGCTCGGTGGGCTCTTTTTTTCGGTCGTTTTGATTTTACTCTCTCGTACCGCCCGGGTTCCAAAAACATCAAACCCGATTCTTTATCGCGTATTTTTGACCGTTCCGAGCGCCCGTCTACTCCTGAGTGCATTTTACCTGAGACCCTATTTATCTCTACGCTCACATGGGAGATCGAATCGAAGGTCAAAGCGGCCTTAGAAGGGGTAACACGGTAGTTTTGACCGTGGTGGACCGGTTCTCGAAGGCGACCCATTTCATTCCCTTGCCCAAATTACCCTCAGCCAAGGAGACAGCGTTGATTGTCGTTAACCACGTCTTTCGGTTACATGGCCTCCCGATGGACGTGGTTTCCGACAGAGGACCCCAATTTGTGTCCAAATTTTGGCGAGAATTTTGTAAGTTACTGGGGGCGACTGTCAGCCTGTCCTCCGGGTTCCACCCCCAGAGCAATGGTCAAACTGAGCGAGCCAACCAAGATTTAGAAAGAACGCTGCGATGTGTGGTATCCAAGAATCCTTCCTCGTGGAGCCAACAACTTTCTATGGTGGAGTACGCCCACAATACATTGCCAGTGTCATCCACGGGCCTATCCCCGTTTGAGTGTAGCGTAGATTACCAGCCACCAATTTTTCCTAGTCTGGAATCCGAGGTCGCGGTCCCCTCCGCCCACGCCTTCGTCCAGAGGTGTCATCGCACTTGGACTAGAGCCCGTGAGACTCTACTCCAAGTGGGGTCACGCACCAAGGCCAAAGCCGACCGCCACCGGTCTAGGCCTCCCGTATACGTCGCTGGTCAAAAAGTGTGGCTTTCTACCAAGAACATTCCTCTCCACTCCGTGTCTAATAAACTTGCACCCAAATTCATTGGCCCGTTCACTGTCACCAAGATCATTAGTCCAGTGGCAGTCCGCCTCAACCTCCCTCCAGTGTACAGGAGAATTCATCCCGTCTTTCATGTATCTAAAATAAAGCCCGTTTTTCGCTCACGCATTAATCCGCCGGCCCCGGAATCCTATGTTGCCTTCTCGTCTCGTGCTCGTTGGTTATGTGTGTGTGTGTGGGCGTGCCGACTCATCAGCACTGATTACTATCCAGCTGCAGCTCATCACACCACCTATAAATACTCACCATGTTCTCATCTCCTTTGTCAGATCGTTGTTTGTGAGTCCCGGTTGTGTTTTGATCCCGTCTTCGTTCCAGTCTGACCATCAAAGTCCCTGCGCCACTAACCTGTATCTATTTTTGGACTGTAATTATCATCATTTTCACCATACAATAAACTGAGTTTACTTGCAGATTGTTTCCGAGCATCTGTCATGACAGTAGTAAGCCATATAATAAAGGGCATGCACTATCTGCAAATTTTGTCTTTAAAGAACACTTTTTTTACAGTTACTTTCTGTACTGACAGAAGGGGTTGTTGTTCTGATTTTGGCCTACTATTGTTTCTGGATTGACATGTTATGTAATTGTTGTGTAAATGTGTTCTGTAAAATAGTAGTAATTTCAAATATGTTATGTCACAACATATACCTTAAGCATATTGTATATGAGTTACTCTCAGGCATTTATCGAAGTACATTTTCTCTTTACAAGATTTCACTTGATCACACTTGATGCACTCACATGTACTTACACTGTACATATCTAAAAAAGTACTGTAATATAAGGTAACTGCAAGGGTTAAATTTAGGTTAAAGGGTAGGTTCAGTGCTAGTACCAAGTTATTACTCAGGTACTGTAATTACTATAGGAAGTGCATATTATGTACATGGGGAACAGGACTAATAAATGCTACCATACTTTTACTTGATAGTAATATTCCAGTATTCCTTCAAATCTTTTTGCATTACAATATAAAACTAGACTTGACATTTACCTTCAAGTCTTCAGCATCACCTTTGGTCTTCGTAGTCACATCCAATGGTGTCCCTATTTTCTGCAGCCATGACTGTAGGTTTTTGAAGTGTTTTTCCACATTGGCCCCTGTAGAACCTGGTCGAAAAGAACGCACCCACACATGTGTAACTTAAAAAAACACATTCCACTGGAAACTAATCTAACTTCATCAGCTCGTAAAATGAGCAAATGACCAACACAACACTAGCGTCCGGCCATACTCCCCTTTTCACCTCGAGAGACTCGTAAAACATGATAAGGTGAGGATGAAGGCCCGCGCTACATCTGTTTGGAGTTTAACAACCCATAATTACTCCTTTGGAGAAGCTCCAGAACCGAGCGTTCGCGATACGGCGACCCCGCTAACATAAAATACCTTTCCGATAAACAAAATCTGACTGACTTACGACTTCGTCTCAGCAAAGAAGATCACCAGAGACAGCAACGTGAGACTCCTCATGACCTCACGACCTCAGCTCTGGTTTCCTGCCTTCCAAAGGAATGTGCCTTTCTCTTCTTCTTTCCAAAAGGGAAAGAACACCCAACATTGTATGAACAAAGGATCTTCCAGACAGGACTTCTGCTATTAAAAAGCAATATACTCAAGAGACGATATTTGTATATGAATGTGGTATTTTGTTTCATATATCTGACTGTAGTTATCAGAACTCAGTATATTTTAATCTGTGACTTAAACCATTTGGTAGGTAAAATTATAGGTATTCAATATATATAACTATCTCATGTTTGGTATTAAATTTCACGTTATGATGAGTCCAGTACATGGAAATAGATGAATGTTGACTTTTACCCTCATAAGGTATGATTATAACACTTTGTAGAAATCTGCTAGGATATTGTGGCTTAGGTGACATATTTATGAGCAGATAATGTATGCACAAAGTTTTAGTCTTGTGGGGCGGGGCTCCACCCCACACAGACATTATGATTGGGTCAGACAGTGACTAGGATGGACTTAATTCTGTCCGATAAAACAGACACCCCAACTTTGAACAATGCTCAGACCAAAACAAAGAACGGGGTGAAACAACTGGTGATTGCAAGAGACTTGGCTGAAAGTCTGGGCTTTGCCCCCTGATCGTGCTGTGGAACATCTGGCTGATCATCAAAAGACTTCAACCACTTGCCACGTCTGACCAAAGAGAACTTGCAAGCGGCTGCATAAGAGAACTTCAAAACTCGCTATTCGCGCGCTACCAGAGAGTCATCAAATCCGAAGGAGGAATCCCGAGTGACGTCACGCGACAACAACACGTCAGCAGGAAAAGTCCTGGGTCCCCTTTCAGCAACCCTTCAAGAAGTACAGCCTTCAATTCAACGCACGCTAAGTAAACAAACAAATCTCTTATTCGCTGAAGCTGGTTGAATTGAATGAATCGTTAAAAGATAACAATAACTGAGTCTTCCGTTTGTGACGTCCCCATAAGGTCGTCCTTATTTCTCAAGAAAAGAGAATATTTAACTTCCTTCAAACTGCTTTGATCTTGCCATAATATGTGTATGTGTGTGTATGTGTTTTGGTTACTTGTATTGTGCCTTAGAATAGTAAATAAACGCTTGATTCATTTTTAATGAATAGTCTGGTGCCTTGATTTTCAAATCGTTAAACTATTTGCCATAGATCGTGTTACCTGTTGCTCAGGCAAAATTTCCCAATTAATTCTGTATTCTTATCAGTAATAAGAAGCATTGCTGAATGTATACTTTATTAATACTCGCTGGACGAGTTGTTAATAAGGTATAAATTATACAGTTTTGATTAATATCAATTAATCAGATCAAAACCGAATTTCTAAGATTTGGTTCCCTAAAGCTAAAATTTATAAATGAAGGATAAAACCTTTCATAACGTTACACCCCACTGCATGGACTTGAGAACACTTTTTCATCTTGGTTCAAAGCAGCACTTTGAACCAAGTCGTCAAGTTCTTCCAAAGTGCTTACAGTTGTGAAGGCACCAAATACGTGCATTGCCAGATGGTAGTGGCTCGGTGCACTGTGGAATGTAATAGAATAATTAGGTTCAAAATTGAAAACGTGTTCTGTATATTACTAAAAGTTAATTCATCACATAGAATCTGTATGAATTTCTTCAGACATTTAAAATTTCACTAAAACAGGAATGTCACAAACACTATTTTGTACGCTAAAAAGGGTTTCCAAGAATAGGTTCTGCTTACTACTTTCTGCACATTTCTTTGGCATTCTTCATAATATGGCTAAGGCATCTATGAAGAATGGGCATTTCAAAATCCTCCTGTTGTCCTTTTCCCTACCTGGTCTCATGGCATTTACGTACCTGGGTGCACTTTTTAGGGTGACATGAAATACGTACCAATAAATACATATCACTGCAGTTTCCAAAATAAATTAACACTTTCACACAAATTTACAGAGTTGCGATTAATAAAGCGTAATTTTCGCAAAATTACTTGAAGAATATCATGCCATAACTTCAAAACAATATTAATATGCTGGGAGATTTGAAAAATGATGCTTTTGAACGTTAGCATCGCACACATCCAGCTTCATATCTATGGGTTTTCATAGACGATAAGTTTGTTCGGTAGCTCACGGAGTACGGCGACAGACTTAGGAGACGAGAAGCACCGGTTCGAATCCTGTGTAACTACGGTTTGACAAAGCAGTTAAAATCTGCGTAAAAGGAAGTTCAAGTGGCACAGTTGCATCAGCTAATACGTTTTTATATCAGTTTTGCATTTGTTAACACTATCGGGTAGGTTTAGGGCTGGATTTGGTGTAGGGCATATTTTCAACACGACAGAGCATTAACCTTTAGTGACAGTCTCCGGATATTTGAATTCTGAACCGCTGCAATACGTATCTGAAGCAACATAATAAAAAAACAGCAATACGTACCAATAAAAACGTGCCATGGTTCACATATTGAACCTGTGTTTTAGCGCCACTCAGTGGACATTTCTATTTGAAACTGTGGCGAAACGTGCAGCAAGGTACATAAAACGGTGTCGCACAAAAAGTGCGCAGAGGTACGTATTTTTATGAGACCAGGTTGCCTTTTCCACTTGCAATGTCATAGTAGTGGTTCATGGTGTCTTTTAAAAAGTTTTTGGCAAATGACAGGCATATTGCCTGCATTAACACCATTGAACCATCGCAGAGGACCATGATGGGTGACCGCATGCTTTTTTTTCCAAATAACCTTGCCACATCAGTTTGAAATGCCTCGAGAAAGTACGTAACTGAGGCTGTGGTGTGGTCGCAAGTCAGATATGTGGCAACAGGTAATGGAGATGAATTTTTGTGTGGATTCCTGACCACCAGCTCATATACATAAAAAGGTGGAGAGTCTTTCTCTTTTCTCATGATGCTGCCAGTTGCATCTAGATATACAATGTCCTCCCGGCATCGCTCCTGATATATTTCGATGCTTTTCTGTGACCACAGTAGGACCCCTTTTGGATGTAACATTTCTTTTCCAGCATTATCTGAAGGCTAAGGATTTCATTGCTGTGCTGCCGACTTCTCTTACGTGCTTCCCAATGATATTGTTTTGAGGACACTGAGACTCGGAGCCTCATCCCTACAGCCGGACTCCATTACATCTTCGGGTATTTCTGTTAATTTGTCTAGAAACATGGCTCGTGGGAGCTGTTTTTGTAATTCCCGGCCTAGTGCATTTCTGTCATTTGCTCGAACAGGCCTCCTTTTTAATTTGGTGCGATTATGTATGCTGTGTCCCCCCTGAAACTCTACTGTAGCTTTAAGGTCCTTCTCACTATGTACAGTCACTGTAACCGTGACTGGGCAATCGTCAAATCTACAGTAGCCAAGACACGAGAATTCAGGGCCTGCTTGTTTCAAACCCAAACCCTTCAGCCTGTGCCTTTTAAAAGCAATTGAACAGTAAGGGTGTATGGTCCTCAGCCCTTTCGAAATCACATTCGTCCACTGGAGTCCTTTGAAGCCTCTTTTTCTTCTATGCTTCTTCAATTTATCCCATTCAGTCTGCTCAATAAAAAAGAATGAAGGATTGTTCGGCAAACTACTTTTGACAAATCCTTCTTCATCTGATGGATTTGACACGGACCCCTAAAGAGAAAGTACAATGTTATTGTAACATGTATGTCCTGTAAGAAAATTTTCTTGTACACTAAAGTAATGAGATGTTACGAGTCAAATTAGACTCTGTACTTTAATAACCAATTCATTTCTCTGTTATTTAATCTGATGCTGTTTATTTGGGGCCACAACTGGTCACCAGTCCATGTGCTATTTTTTTATATGAATATGTTACATTTCAATTACACAGTAATTTCAATGTAATATTCTGTGTTTGGTGGACACATTTGGATACCAAGCTATATTCCTTACAAAACTGTGAAACAAGTCATTCTAAAACTTGCAATAGTAATGCAGTCAACCTGAACATGGAAAAATACTTCTGTTTCCCATTTTGTAATTCTAACAACAAAAAAGGAACAAGCAACATTATGAAAATCAATGGATTATTTATTTTAGCACAAAATTTCCTATTATTATTATTATTATTACTATGATTTTTATTATTACTATTGTTATATTAACATTTGAATTATTTTGTGAAAGTATTACAGTTACGGTTAACCCCCAAGTGGATCAGTGTCTTGCTCAAGAACACTTAGCAAACTCTCCTGAAAATCAGGTGATGGGGTCCGGAACCTTTCAATTTCTATACAAAGCTATTGGCTCCACACACCCAGCACTGTTTCAAACAAATCACAAACAGTGATGACTTACTTGTTCTGGGGACTTGTGTCCGAGATCTTCTGCAGAACTTTCGCTCTCCACAGATGGCACAGGAATAGCGGAGGATTCTGGCTTTAGCTGTGAAAAAAATCGACCAACATTTAACATTACAAGGTAGGAGGGCATACATGAAACAGATGTGCATACATCCAACAGTAATGACTTACTTGTTCTGGGGACTTATGTCCGAGATCTTCTGCAATCCTTTCTGCAGCGCTCTCCACAGATGGCACAGGAGGTGCGGACGATTCTGGCTGGAACTTTGACAAATTATGTAGCCATGGTGTTAAATTTAATATCAAAATTTAAAAATGTAGGGCTTTATTTTGTAATGCAACATCAGACTTGCCTGATTGTTGGTGAGTGACAATCTGAGAAGGTCTACTATCAATCTGATGTGAAATTAGTCTGTGGTAACAGGGACTTTCCTTTTTAGAGCTGTCTGAAAGGCCAAGCAAAACAGGTTGGATATGAGATTTTGGAGGGCTTTTATTTTGTAATGCAACATCAGACTTGCCTGATTTCGGTGACTGACAATCTGAGAAGGTCTACTATCAATCTGAATTGAAACTAGCCTGTGGTAACAGGGACTTTCCTTTTTACAGCTATCTGAAATGCCAAGTAAAACGGATATGAGATTTTGGAGGGCTTTCATTTTGTAATTCAACATGTTATTTTGATATCATTTTGTTTGAACCATAATTATTAGGCTGTTCCTGAACACTTTTAGACAATTTAATTTTATAAGGCCTATTTAAAATAAATTTTTTAGAGATTATTATAATAATATTACAGACAGTTAATCTGATATTACTTTATTAATTAGTATAGTTCATTTTCTTAATATATATTACCCTTACTCTTATTTCCTTGTTTTAGTTTGTATGTATAAGTTAAGCAGGAAAAAAAAATAAAAAATTGGCTGAGTGAACGCAGGCGAAAGACCAGCGGAAGATCGCCGTAATGCACTGTATATGCGCGCACAACAAAACAGTGCGGCTGCTAGATTGACCATGCATTTCGGAGTGGCGGCTGGCTTGACCGCAGTAGGATGATGCGCTTGAAGAAACACGGGGTTTCAGCGCGCAGGCACACAGCGCTTAGGCGCATTCCGCACGGAGCTCCGCAAGTCCGCATAGAAAGGTTCAAAGCACAAAGTGAAGAGATATTAATGCGTAGTGTATTAAATATGTGCTATAGTTTGTTGAGCCTTTTCTTTTAACAGTTTTAAATTGCAGTTACTGTGCTCATTAAGAATATTGCTCTCATAGTGCTCTCTCTCAGAGTTGTGATCTAACAGACACCGGTAGAAAGCAAAACAGCACAAAGATAAAGTCCTGCAAGATAAAGTCCTTTTATGCAAAACCATTTATTTTTATTTACAGATTAAGTGTAATATTAGGGACATTTAATAATCTTGCAGAGAGTTTCATCTTTTGACTGTAGTAACCGAACATGACACGCAGTTTGAACGCTGAATGGAGGATGACACACAGCCGTGGTGGAGAGAAGAGTTTACGTCAACTTGACTTAAATATTCATCTGTACCTCACATTAAACTATGGATCAGCTTCAGAACAATTGAAATATAGTGCACGAAAACTTTATGGTGTTTTATAATGTGTTTGTGGCTTTTGTGGGGCTTAACAATAACACAATAGTATACGCACAATATCAGATTTGGATCAGTCTCGTGACTCTCGGCTGACCGATACCACGATCCGGCAGAAAATGCCAGTATCGGAGCGATACCGATACTGAATATCGGATCGGCGCACCCCTAGTTCAAATTATATCTCCAAGGATAAGCGATTAGAGTTCATGCGCAATATGTCGCTCCCAAGACATATATCTGCCACCCATGCATCAGGGTGACGGAAGATGTCCATATGTGTATTCCATCCATATTGTTACGAATCTCTGGAGACCAGTCCTGCACAGACAGATACTTACACAAATACACACTTATCTACTTCAAGGTTGAGTATCTAGGCTCTCACTCTTATCAGTTACTGTTTCTCAGAACAGGCAGATACTGAGTGTAGTTTCACAGAGAGAGAAGTTTAGTTCTCTCCTTTGTTGTTGTGTGTTTGCAGGGGTGGCACCAGAGAATTTTGAACGCAGGTGCTGAGGGGGTGCTAGGTCAATGACAGGGGGAGCTGGGCAATTAATAGTAAATATGACCAAAACAAGTTGTTGTTATTATTATTATTTATATATGAATAATAAAATCGCTATATAGGCGCATTTCAGATATTTATGAGGAGTGTGGGAGTATTATCGCACTTAGCCTACTGTATGACATGGGGGCGCCCACGCAACCATTTTTATTTATTTATTTTTTCCCTGCGGAAAGAGCTTAAAATACTCCCGTCATTTTTGGATGAGCTTTCTGTCATCTCATGCAGTCTCCATGAATGGAGCAATGAACCAGCTCACATAAATAAGAAATAAATCTGCAGAAAGCTTGAAAATGATGGCGAGTCACTGAGACTGGAGAGGTGACTGAGAAAGTCAGTGGCAGTTTTAGGCATGGGCGAACCGGGCAGTCGCCCGGGGCGGCATTTTTTCATGACACGTGGGGGGGCGGCACAAGCACTTGAAAAAAATAATAAAATCATCTGCGCCGCTAAGCGGTTTTCTATTATCTATCATATAACTGTGTGGGGAATTGGCAAATTGGCGCCCCTGCTTGCTGAGATAGTACTGTGCACAGAAGCTGTGTGAGAAGTGGAAAGAGAGGGGGGCACGGCCGCGGGGGACAGTTCACCTCTCCCAAGGAGCGGCCATAAGTGGGACAAGTGGGCTAAAGTCAGTCACACCTTGACTTTCTTCCAAATAACGCACATTTCATTCATAATATTAAAACACAGGCCTATAATTTACACGTTTTTGTTTTTTTCTGAATTGTTTGAAATGGCTAATAAAAACAGGTAATACAAAATGATTATGTGGAGGTGAATTGGTTTAGTCTTGACTTCTGGTCGTGAGTGACAGTGTTGGGGGATGGGAAATCTGTTGATTGTCGAGTGCCAAATAAACACAGAGTGTTTATTATGTATATAGAGTATATTTATTTAAGTTCTGATAACTTATACTGTTTTGTGCAGAATTGTGTTTTTCAAATGTTCTGTTGAAGGATTTGTGCGATTGGGCGCTCAGAGGGGGTCTCGCCCAGAGAGTAATTCAATGTAGAACCGCCACTGGAGAAAGCATTAGTTTACTAATAAATAATTAAAATGTCTTTTTTCCCCAATGCATTCATAATCATTACTTTAGCCGGTGCTTTGCAGCAAGCTTTATGCGTGCGCTTGAGCGCTGAATAATATGCCTAAATGCCTATATTAAAGGATGGTTTAGTAGGTTATACTAATCAACTTAATATAAACGTGCGACTAGTTGACTAGAAAAATCTTTAGTCTGGGGCAGGCCTACTTGGCACAAGGAACCGATCCATTTTTAAAATAAAATGCTGACATTGCGTGCGACTGCAAATCACGTCACGTTGTATTGCACTGCAGTAGTGCATGTGTAATGAGTCAAATGTTTTTATTTTATTTCATTTTTTATGGGGGTGCTTTGGTTTTTCTTTGGGGTGCTGGAGCACCTGCTAGCCCCTCCCTAGCGCCGCCCATGTGTGTTTGTTATGATTCCAAAGGATCACATTGGCATACATCAAGATGGCCACTGTTCATTCGTCTCAGTAAAGCTGTGGCACCAGACTGAGACCGCAAGGTTGCTTTGAGCTGGTGTTTCTGTGGGCCAACCGAGATGCTGTCAGCATTATGACACCTGCTTTTTCACACAGTCCAGATAAAACTCTTATTTTCTATGGTTTGTTTTAACTCTTTCCGGGCCAAACACAGAATTTTCCATTATTCACGAGACAACGCGTCCCTGTCAAACATGGAATTTTCCATGTTTCTGTGTTTTCACTGTTATAAGCTAGGGGGTGCTATTAGTGATGTTAGTTTCTTGAACAAATTGTTCTTTTGAGCCGGTTCTTAGGAAGTAACTGGTCGAGCCGTTTCACAAATTGAACTGAATCGAACTTTAGTTCCGGGTTGATGATGAAATACGCATAGCTGAAGTAGCACGTCCAACTCAATAAGAACCGAATGAGCTGGTTCAACCAACTGTTCAAGTTTGCCGAGGATTACCGAAGATGAGTTGCTGACACTGCGTGTGTATCACCACGGACTTGAACAAGCCTGATTTGCAAAGTTTCTTTGTAACAAACAAAATGTAGGATACCGGAGATATGCTTTATTGTTTTACAAAAAAACTGAGTTTTAGAACGGTTTATTGTGCATGCAGATCATATTTTAAGTTGTTTAACTTAAATCAATGAGTTTATCAGACTGGTTTATTCTTTCTTGATACTTAGGATAAGTAGAACATATCCGCGTTTGTGCATCAGTGTCTGTAATGTGCGCTGTAGGTGTGAAACCTTTAGGAATCCTATCGTAGGCTAATCAATATTAGTCAGTCTTGTCTGCCATAAAGGATCCGCAAATGAAACTGTGACCACAAACATTATTAACTTAAGTGAATGAAAGGCAATAATCAGCAATATGCATTCATAAAAATAACTTTTTATTTGAATGTTTCAATATGTGTTGACACAAATGACTTTATTCAAATGTTTCATTGACGCAACAGCACAGAGTTGTTAAAAAATAAATGCGTAGTGACAACATTGCTTGATAACGTCAGGAGCCGATGAATTGGCTTTTTAAACCGGAAAACTAGCAGAAACTAGCGATCTGATATGTAAGCATATCCATATGAAAAAGAATTTGATCATCAACACTAAGCCGCATATAAATGAGAACTGCTTAATGTTATTGAAATATTGATCCAGGAAGTGGTAAAGAACTGTGATGCTTTGGGAATGCTGATGGAAGCCATCTACTGCATCTTTGCTTTGATCATCATACTGAATATGATCCAGATGTAGTATTTGATAAAATGCAATTTTCCCAGCTTTTTGCTCAAATGTTTTTTGTTTTTTTCCATGAAACCTACCTACATTCAAGTGATGATTAAAAAAAAAGAATGCTAGAATAAAACAGATTTTTTTGTTTAAAAGTAGAGGCTCTGATCTTTATTTTGGTGTATTGCATGTTCAAATATTCTGGGGGCCCATGAAATTTTAGTGAAAATCTTCAAAAATGCTGGTGGTGGCTGGCAACTTTTTCAAAAATGCTGGCAGGGAAAGAGTTAGAGTATCCTCTCCATCACACGGCAGAACATATACTTTATTATATTTAAGGTGGAGTTGAATCTCACTCTGATTTGTTTTCTGTTTTTCAGCATCATTTTAATTCCCACAGTCCAGAGAAGTCTTGAGAAATCAGGGTGACTAGAGACCAAGGTGGTGCTGGAGGGACGAGGCAACCCAGTGGAGCCCTAGTGATGCTTGACCATGACGGAGATGAGGGAGCGCAGAGCCAAGGTGGAGCTAATGTTCTGACAGGCTGAGTTGGAGTCACAGACCTGGAGTCCTGTGATGGAGCAAGGGGAATCGGTCTTACAGAGCTTAGCTGGTGGAAAGGAAATCCAAAGTGGAGCCGGAGAGCTGGAGTGATTCAATGATGCCAGCAGGGCAGGTGAGAAGCGAGGGTTGAACAGAACCTGCAGAGAGGATGGAGGCAACAGGGTTGGCAGGTGACTGGGAGGGACAGGATCTAGTGGGTTATCGATGAAGTGGGAAGTTGATGAACCAGCACTCCTTAGCTGGCTTTAGAAAGTACTGCCCCCATGGCACAGACTCCGTAATGGACGTGGTGATGGGCTCTGGCCTTGGGACGGAAGTGGCCTCTGGCTTTAGCTCTGGGACCGGTACGTTGGCTGGCTTTGGCTCCGTGGTGGAAAGTGGCACTCGCACATGGTCCGTAGTGGGTGTTGGCTCCGTCTCTATATCCCTAGTGGGCTCAGGCATCGAACTCAGATCCAGAGCAGAAGATCTTTCCTATTGTCCAGGACTCTGTGGGCTGGATGATGAATCCTATCTGGAGCAGGCACAGACATGACTGCTGGTGATTAACCCTTTAACGCGTACGAGCACACCGGTGTGATTAGAACGTTCAGCGTATCACGTCATCAACTGCTGAATTCAAATCTGCTTTCGTGCGTTGGCTGGCGTGGAGCCAGATCGGATGTGCTGAGCGCTTGTCATATTAATAACAAATATTCAGTGTTTTCAATATGCTTATTTTAGATTTCGGACATTTAAATACACATAAGTACTAGCAAAACCATACATTAATAGTTTGTAAAATACACGCTGATGTCTATGGAAGCAGCAATAATGATCCTTACAAATATAATCTGACGACATGTTTTATTTATATCATATACAGATTGTGTAGATAACTTTAAAGTTTACTCTGCTCTTCTCCCAGTTTAACCGGAGACTTACTTTAATGCGTCATTATAAAAGTGTTTAAACTACCAAATACATTTACTTGCACATATTTCAGAATCAGAATATCAGATATTTCATAATATAGTGAGTATGTTTGTGAATATTAATAATCAAAAAAGGAAATAAAAGCGATCCATGTGTCATACAGGGCTATTGTGGCTGCTGTGTTTCGCATGACGCGTTGCCATAGAAACAGTAAGGCTATACATTCTAAAATAACGGTCGCCTAAAAAAACTCACGCCGGGGACTCAGCTACAATATTTTAAACTCACGTGTGAAAGGGTTAAAAATGTGCTTGGGGAGTCAGAGTAGATGGTGGCGTCGTTCTCGATGACTCCCACGGTGAGGGAGGATCAGCATACCCACAAGGTGTAATTCACAAACTGGGCAAAAGGACTGTGATCCTCCCCCAACAGCAGTATGTGGCTGAGGATATCGTCCATCCCGCTGCAGAAGGGTTGTTTTAAAGTATCATCATCCCAGCAGGCCTCGTTGTATAGTTGTTATTCGATCTACGTCATCAATGTTCGCAGCGGCCATGTTGTTGACATAGAAACCACGGCAACTGTCAGTCTGTCAATTGACAAGCGAGGCAGCTTCGGTATTATCCATGGTATTATCGCTGAATTTTTTTTTTAAACAGCGCGATGGTGTGTTGTGTAATACACGGCTGTTCTAACAGCAGCAATAAGAACCCGGAGTTAGTTTTATGCGATACCGACTGTCAGAAAACGCGAAGGGAAGGAGACAGAGGAGTTGAGCCAGCGCAGGAGAGACTTGTGGCTAGCTAGGATAAATAGGCTAAACTTTCAGCCAACTCCCCACAGCAAAGTCTGTTCCCATCATTTTACCACAGGTAACGTTAGGGATATAACGTTATGCCTCACAGCAAAGTCTGTTCCCATCATTTTATCACATGTAGGCTAACGTTACAGTTTTTAGATAACTTAAAGTTACCTCACAGCAAAGTCTGTCCCCATAATTTTTATCACATATGGTTAGCTGTAAGCAGTGGCTGAAACTGCTCTTTCAAATAGAGGAAGCTGCCATACATTGAGACAATTATTAAATTAGTATCAATAACTATATGAACATATAGGTCTGGCATTGATACTAGGTAGAGTAAGTTAACGTTAAGCATCACATCAAAAAAAACATTTACATACCTCTGCGATCACGGCAATGTTTGACGATGTTGTTGGTGGAACAAAAGTAAGAAGGTTGCCGACTTTGCCAGAGATGAAGTAGTTATATGACTCAAGTGACTTGAAGGCCTTCAGCTCCTGCGAAGTGTATGCGGATACTGTATGAACGAGATAGTTATAAATATCCGGATAAGTGACGGCTGGCAATAAGGACGGATCTTTACTTAAGGCTGTTGGGTCTATTTGATATGGGTCCACACCAATCAAGCTTATCTTCTCTTGATACCGACGAGATGAAGCCATTAGGCTAACTTACTTCTCTCCTCAACTCAAATCTACGCGCGGGCGGCTAGGGGCGGGCAAATGTCATGTCAACAAAATGGCCGCGGTTAGCTACTTCCGGTGTTTGCGAATAAACCCTATAGCTGTAGATAGCCATCTAAATATTCCTCCAGCATCCGGCTGTTCTGGAGGTAACAATCCTTCTCCATTTCTTTTTGGGTCAGTTCTTCTGCCAGGTATATCATGGTATCAGTGAGATGCATGATGCAGAGACTCAATAGAGATACATTTAAACAACAAGGAGTATATTCGCAAGGAAACAAACATGCTAACACCACTTAACTCAGGATGAGAACTGTCAAGTGACTAAACAGAACAGGGAGTATATATACACAGGGCTAACAAGCCAACTTAATGAGAGGCAGGTGAAAGTAATCAATAACTAAGGAAATTAACTAGGGCACGATGAAGACTAAAGTAAAAGGATAAACATGAAACCAAGAAACATGACCGTTCACAGCTGTGTAGCATATTTGCTTTATGAGATGAACATAATTAATCATAACGGGTTATCAATTATATATCCATCTTCAGGAATTAGCTGTAGTATTAATAGTACAATAAAATGATTAGTTCGTCCGCAGTACGGACCCTTCTATTGACTCTAAGGAAAGTTATTTCTCTGGCCACGACAAATAATTTCCTTACTGAAACATTGCTTCCGAGCATGTAACAAGACCGGACGTTAAAGTGACTTCGTTCTGAGAGCAGCAGACACAGACAACCAAGTGTGAATACATATGGATGTTTATTAAACTACACTACAGGGGAACATGTAACATAGAACTAGACACAGACATATACACATTAAACATGGATGCCAACACAAGGAAGGCCTGGAGAGAGAGAGAGAGAGGGAGGGAGAGTATGGCAGGATTTTAACATCAGCTAACTACAACCTGTTATGAACCATTAGATAATCACATCACCTTAATTAAAAGGGGTCGAAGCCTAGAAGCGCATCTAGATAGTTAACAAGCGGTTACTTGCATGGGTTTTGTGGGTGCTGAGTAAAGCATCCTGGCGCATGTATAATGCGTTGATTCCTGATGAATTCCTTTAGGAGTGGAAGCTTCGTCATTTCAGTCATGGGTTGGTTAGTCCGAAGTGAGTTGACAAAGTTACTGATCTTAAAACTGCCAGAAGATCGGACTCCCCCCGGAAGGGGAGCCGTGAGGTTTCCAAGGTGATAAGTGTGTCTCCGGGGCACCGAAAGTTAAGAGAAGCTTTTGGTGTGGGAGAAGTTTTATCTGTTTCCCTGTAACACCCATTTTGGTTAGTTTGACCAATAACAAGGCTCATAGTTTCAGCGGGAAAATTTTTCTTTGTCCCACTTGACACCTCGTTTGCATGTTTTACGACTGATCTGGAGACTGGTGTAATTTTCCCCACAGTACAGTAAAACTAGTGTGATGCATTTCATGATCACATAGTGTACATCATTGTGTGAGGAATAAAGAGCAGATCATTTTGATATCAAGAAAGAGACGTCTACAAGGTATTAAACCCGAGATACATTCATACCTCTAAATATGAGTGTTTAGAGCTTACTAATACGAATAACGAGTGGTAACTAGGCTAATATAATAAGGAAACATACAAACAACACATGCATATACCAGATACATTTATAACTGCTTAATTATGGCCTAAATAGAGAAAATGTCTTTAGGTGTGTGTGTGATGTGTATTTGAAATCGTGGAGACAGACTAGTCTGGTCCCTGGCACGGGGGGGTCCCCCCCCCCCCCTTCTGTGGAATGTGTTTGAAGCTTGATAAGGACACTTAGTCGATCCTTTTGCATCCTTTTGATAGTGATAAAGACCATCTGCAATTTAGTACCCATATAAATGTAAACGCTGAGGCCAGGTCAGTAATTTATATGCAAAAGGCTAAAAGGGTCTCTTAAGACATAAAGTCTCAACGACCATCAAGGATCATAAGCAGATGTTACAGCTGTCATCAGCCTAATCTGGGTTCAGAGATGGTCACTGCTGCATTGTGTTCAAACTGAATTCTCACATATTTCCAAACTATTCACTATTTTAGCCAGAATATGATGACAATTCAACACTTGTCCATTATGCAGCGATATACTGTCAGTCAAATGCAGTTAGGGTCAGGGCTAAACACTCAGTTGGTCATATCAGATTTAACAACCACAGGAAGGGTGGAAAGAGTTGCGATATACTGAAGAGGAAGACTTGACAGAAAGAGAAAATGGCTGATAAGTGTCATTTGTATCTGCTGGGACTGATCTTTCTCTCTTCACTTCGCACAGGTAAAGAAATCTGAGAAAGGGTTCATTTGAACATGATCAGCTTATTCTTGTGTTTCAAAGAGAACACTGGATTATTCCTGAAAAAAAAAGAGTTTATTCTGGAGAGTGTGTTGTTTGCTTTAAGTGAGGAAATAAGACTGTATGATTAGAATCTTCTGCTTTTTGTGCTGGTATGTTTTCATTTATTAACATATAATGTAATGATCATTCAAATGTATTTGTGTTTCAGGTTCCAGTGGAGTGGATGAGACTCATGTGTTCATCAGTTCTGCTCAAAATGTCCGTCTGCCCTGTAATAATGCTTTTCCTGACTGCAAATCAACTACATGGAACTATAACAGATTCAGACATTCAGCAGCAGTTGAACTGATTGCTTTAGGGATGAAGAAAAACACCACGAGACATGAGATACTCAGTCTGGGGTCTGACTGCTCTCTGAACATCAAGAACGTCACGAAAGAAGATTATGGCATTTACACCTGCAAACAATTTGTGAATAACAAACAACTAAGAACTGATGTTCGTGTTTATCTGCATGTTCTTCACGGTAATTTTACGATTATGTGGTCAATTTAAAAAGTGCAACTTCTTCATTTAAACTCATGATGATTGAAAAGTGTGTGATTTGTGTCTTATTTTGTGTTTCAGTCTCTTCATCATCATCATCCTCACAGACTGAGATCAGTGCAGGCCGCTCTGTGACTCTCTCCTGTCAGTTGTATTCATTTGCTGGAGTCTCTTGTGATGACTGGATCCGTTCTGAGGGAATTCAGCTGTTCTGGGTGAATCAGACTGGTGTTACACTGACGATATCTGACTCCAGATATCAGATATCAGCTCCAGATCACTGTATCAGCACTCTGAATACAACACTCCTGAATGACGATGACAACAGAGAGTGGAAATGTGAAGTTACCCAAAGAAATCAAGTTAAGACCACATATACTGTCAAGAGTTCAGGTGAGAAACTAATTTTCCTAACTCACTTTCAGAAGACTCTTGATTAATCATATAACTAATTCAGAAAAACTGAAGGGTTGCATATCAACGAAGCATAAATTGCTTGATGTAGTCATATGGTAACCAGTGCCGTTTCCGAGCACAATTGGGTCCTAAGCAAAATCCTAAATAAAATTATAATAGATGACAGACTCATATAGTATTTCTGTGACGTGAATCTCAAGTGTGATGTGATGTTGATCATGTTTGGTTTATATATTCATTATGTTTGAACTGAACTAACGTACATGATCACAGATCCAGCAGAAACTGAAGTCAGAAGCACTGCTGAATCATTATTCAGAGGTACCACAGTTCATTAATGCTGAAATCTGCAGTCCTTTGACTTCATTTGAAGTTTGACAGATTGAGTCAAATCAATTGATTTTTCTCTTGATTGTGTCTATCATCTTTCCTGCAGTGATTGTGATTATTGTTGAGTTCGCAGTGTTTGCTGCTCCTACTGTGATTCTTCTTCAGATCATCTGTGCAAGAAGAGCTGGTGAGTTTTTGATACGATTCATATTGATCTCTAACAATCTGCACTCATGAGAGCTCAGTAAATGCTTTTGTGTTGAATTATTTTGCAGGGAGGAAGAACTCGCAGCACTCAGAGGAAATAGTGATGAATACAATATATGAATAAAATGCTCTCTACAAATAACAGCAAGATTTATCTTCATCTCAATGATATTATGAATATTTTCATGCAGCTTTCAGTGATATTTGCTCCGTACACTGTACTGAATTCCTTAAATTTAATATTAAATACAGTGATCAACAGAGCAAGACAGGTATCTTTAATAAACATGAATAATTATTACAGAAATCATAATAAAAATACATGGTAATTTTCTAACGCTGATTCATCTAATCATTACATTAAACTTTTTACACAAGGTTTTAAATGTTGTAATAGTCCATTTTAACTGATAATTCTGTCTAACTGATTGTCTTCCCCAGCTTTATCATGTTGCAACATGTCTTTATGTCAAGTACCATATGCGGAAATATAAATTCATTTTTTCACAATTTACAAACCTCTTCTTTTTGGTCTTCAAATATGTGCTGGACACTCATGTGAGTCTATTTCACAGTCTAAAAGTGTAAAAGTAGAGTATTTACTTGTGATATTGGGTTAATAACTGAGTTAACCCTCTGGGGTCTAAGGGTGTTTTGACATGCCCTGACATTTGTGCTTTTTTCAGTTGCTTATAAACATATAAATGGCTAAAATCTAAGAACACTGTAAACAGCACAAACTGGGCTACAATAATGTTAGCAGCATTTATATACATGATTGTGTTTTTGAGAAAGAAACATTTATGCGTGGTTAGTGAAAAACAAAAATTTTATAGTCACTGAAATAAGGCCATAAAAAACATACAGAACATTTGTTCACAAGACTTTTAAGAACTGGATCTTGTAGTTGGAGTTTTTGCTTCAAAATAATGTGAAAATGATCTTGTTTACTTGCTCACAGAAAACAATATATTGATTTAAATTTTCTAAGACACTTTTTGAGTAGAAAGGGTCTATGCGAAAGGGCGTGAACTATCTTGGATAATGCTGTAATTCTCACCTGAGAAGACAAAGACCCGCATAATGAGCCATTCAGACAAGTATGTGACTGAGAGGGAAGAGTTACAAGAAAGAATGTGAGGACAAAATAAATGTATATATTTTTTGTTTATAGTTTATTAAGAATATATTTAATTATCACACAAAATAACTTGAGATTCACTTGTGAGTGCAGTTAAACAGTTTATTAGGAACAAACAAAGCTTGACTTTTTAGCATCATTACTCATGATCACATGATCCTTCAGAAATCATTCTAATATTCTGATTTGCTGCTCAAAAAAAACATTTATTATTAGTGGTGCTTGCCAAAGGCAAGGCATCACTTTTATTATCTCACATACTTATTATTATTTTTCTTCTGTACAAACTTTCTATCACTCGTCCCGCACCGATTGTCACAGACCCACGAAGGAGGTGTCAAATCATGCAGCTTACTGAGGAATGGTGTGCTATGACTTTTATAAGCGATCGGGCGTACAATGATCGTACAGCGGGCGAAAAATCCCATAGACACTGCATTGTCAAGTTTGGGGGGTCGTAGCTCAGAGCGAGAATTTTGTAGAAACTTGTGAATCACCACATTTGAAGAGGCTATCAAGCTGTGCGAGAACATACCCCGCAGTGGGGTATAAGTTGTACCCCTGGGGCACAAGGGCCCCCCAAATTTGCCCCATAGACATACTATGGTGAGGGACGGCCCATGAAACAGCATCTGAACACGTTTTTTCTACTATGTTAATTTACATAGGGATTTTGCATTGAACATAACTCTGCATCACAATGTCATAGAGACACAGGCGTGGGCTCATTTTACTCAGCCAACCAATCAGACTCTCAGGATCATTGTGAAGCTGTCAAGTCACGCCCTAGCAACCATTTAGAGCACCCTATCTGCAGGGCTGGACTGGGACAAAAAATCGGCCCTGGCATTTTTTGGTCCTGGTGGCCCACCACCATGTATACAGTATATATATATATGATATACACTGCCATTCAAAAGTTTTTGAACAGTAAGATTTTTCATTATTTTTTTTTTTTAAAGAAGTCTCTTTTGCTCACCAAGTCTGCATTTATTTGATCCAAAATACAGCAAAAACAGTAATATTGTGAAATATTTTTACTATATATAACTGTTTTCTATTTGAATATATTTTAAACTGTAATTTATTCCTGTGATCAAAGCTGAATTTTCAGCATCATTATACATATCTACACTACCAGTCAAAATGATGGTATCATTGCATCGAGTTGTTTTGGATAATAAAAAAACGTCAGGTTTGACAATATCATGTCTTTTCGAATTTAAATCTATTTTTATTCGCATTGGCCCATGGAAACCTCTATGAACACACTTGACATGACTTGACCAAAAAAATCGCGGTGGACGAATTTACGTTTTATTAAAAAGTGTTTATGTATTCTGCACTAATGGCGCACACACACAGGATAGATGCCTGCCTCCGTTGTGAGTCCCTATCAAGCACTTTACCGATTCAACTGCTCTCCTCTCCTCCTCCTCCTGGCTCTTTACGACGCCTCACTCACCGCAGAGTAAGCCTGTTCTTGATAAAGCTGCTGTGAAAACGTGGGAAAAGCCGACGAGGAAGAAGTTGGGGTGAAGCGTTCTTTATATAGGCGGAGCAAAACACTTCAAGGCTCCGTCTGTAGCACATTGTGATTGGGTGGTTTAACCTGTCAATACAGGAGACAAACCAATGGGCCACTGGCTGCTCGTAGTCCCTGCGTGATAGTCTTTGGCAAAAAAAATAAAAAAATAAAAAATTCTGTCAGCCCCTTCAGTGCGTCGGCCCACCGGGAAAATGTATGCCTGATTACCAGTCCAGCCCTGTTATACAGTGTAGCGTTTGGGCCGATCAGACACACAACTATCTGTTATATTTAGAAAATAATCTCTTATGCCCCCTCACCCAACTAAAGGGCCAACTATGAGGGTCTGTGGACCCTTCCCCCAAAATGCATCTAACACCTAAGAAAGGCAGAACAGGCCTCTGGTTCCATGGCAACCCATCAGATAACACTAGTTTTATTGCTCAAAGGAATGCAGGCAGACCAACTCTCACTACCTTTTTCCTATAGGAAAGACATTATGCCATAAAAATGGACTCTTCTCTAATTAATTCATAGAAAAACCTTTCTTTGAATGAACACACATATCTTCAGGTCATTGTGTATATTATTACTGTTCTTGTATATGTTCTTGTGTATTGTATCCTGTTTTATGCATGCTTATGATAGATCACTAGTTAATATCACCTCACTTATACCATGTCTGGTCTCTATCAAATCATCTTCGGATGATCTAATTGAGAGTGAATATTACATGTTGATACCTATGCAACATATTAGTGTCCTAAGAATCTTTAGTAGTTTGTGCATTAACCCCAGGCGAATTACATATGCAAATTACCATGTTCAGAGACAAAGAGCTGTAAACTTTCCCTCCAAAAGTTCAAGACACCATTGGCTCTTTGACACCCCAGAGGTGTGACCTCTATATCAGATAAAGCTCTCACATCAGTGATTCTCCTCCAGTCTGCAATCTCTTAGATTCCGAGAAGATGAGGATGTGAGCTAGAACTCTTCTGGACCCTTAAGTTTTTGTGCCAGGCCTTGCGGCCTTGACTTTCCATTCAACCAAGGACCCTCGGGTCTCAGCAGTTCTCTTTCTTAGCTCTTTTTCCCTTTCTACGCTGATGGTTTTATTCAGGTGGTTAACTGACTCTTTCCATAACTGCATTCTCTGGTTCATCCTCTTTAGCTCCCTTTTGTATGTATGAGTGTATGTTTATTAGTTTGTTTGTTTAGATTAGGTATGTGTGTTAGCGTTTAGTTAATAAAAGTTGTGCACAAAGTTGAGTTTCTGGTTCTGCCTTGCAAATTAATGTCTCTTTACGATTTTGACCCTCGCTACATGCTCTAATGCATTAATAGGAAAGTATTTTCTGTGTTGATATGAACTTACCCTGAATATTCGCTGGACGAACAGATGAGTTGATGGCAATTTAATTCTGCTACAGTTATTACTGTCAGCCGATATAAATAATTGTAATTAATCATAATTAATTGTAATTATTTATTTACAATTCCCTTTTGAGCTAATTTGCTACAACAGTGTTTGATCTCATTTTTTATTTTAACTGGCATGTAACGGAAGGGGGGGCCCAGGGCCCCACAAAGGCTTAACGCGGCACTGACAGTATATAAAAATTAAAAGGCATATCTCTACTACAGAACACCGTAGAGACATAAGGGTAATGTCTTTTGTCTTTTAGCATCGACCTAGAGCACCCTAGCAACTGCATAACAACCACCCAGATTACCCTCGCTACAACATAGCAACCGTCTAGCAACAACCCAGAACACCTTAGCAACTACCAAGATTACACTAGCAACTGCATATCAACTGCTTAACAACCACCAGAACACCATCGCAACCACCTAGCAACCCTTTCTATGTGCACTGTGCTAGTCTATCTCAGACTTGTCACAGCACTTGTATATTGTTGCTCTCTCGTTTCTACTTTGTAAGTCGCTTTGGATAAAAGTGTCTGCCAAATGGCTAAATGTAAATGTAACTAACAACACTATAACACGAATCTACTAATCACCCATAGTAACCACCCAGAACACCTTAGCAGCAATACAACAATATTCTCCAGCATCACTGAGCAGCATGTGTGGGATGGGAGTTGAACAAGGCAAAAAAAACAACAACAAAGCCTTATGGACCAATATATGAATAAAACTTGTTTATTGATTATGATGAAGACATGATGGGGTTCATTTATTGGACAAGGGAAATTATATATTTAAAAAAAAAACTGTGATGTGTTATTATATAAAATGTTAAAGAAATTTACAGAAAGTCTACAAAATTGTCATTCTTAGTGAGGTGTACAGTATATATTTTATGTGTGTATCACTGCATTACATATATATATATATATATATATATATATATATATATCATGGTATTCCTTGTTAAGATATATCCAAACATATTTTAAAGTTCCTTGATTTTGTATCTATCTGATTTTGTAGGTGGGAATTTAATATTTAAATATTTAATGAATTTAATATTTCTGGTTCTAATGATTTTTGTTCCTCAAAAGTATAAAATAAAAAGAATATTAAAAATAAAGTTAAACACTAAATTCATTACATATTGGGCTTTCTCTATATTTTAATGACTATAACAATTTTAAAGTATTAATTTTAAAGTATTCATTATTAAAGAATGCTATTATATGGGGCAGTAATATGGATATATTTGCATGACTTTCTAACATTTGCAGATGAAAAATATACTCGTGACATGTCAGTTATGCACTGAGGAAAACAAAATGTCTCAAATGCATTAAACAGCACAAATATATTCGCTGTTTGCCATGGTGGATCGATTTGATCCATGATCGACATTAAGGGCTGCTTAAGAATATGCGTGCACAAATTAGTTAGATTGTGTGAACTTACATGGTCGTTTATAACCGTTTTAGCCCCGATTGATTTGTTAGGTTATTTCAAGTCAGGTTTTGGACTTTAATCCCAGCTTTTCCTCGGGTCTCCGTAGTGTTGTTGTGATTCGTCATATTCACGCAGAGCGGTGATGAGAGAACGTGCTCGAGAAACGGTTTCGAGAGGAGAAATCAATCTACATATATTCTAAACAATAAAAGTGTAGCGCATCCACTAGTATTTATACATAAATAAATCGGTTTTTACCGATGCAAATATGTTAGAAACGATGCATCGCGATACAAATGCCAACTTGTATCCGATGCACACTTTTTAAACTGATGCATCGCATCGTTAACTTTTTTTGCCGATGCACTGAGCGATTCAGGGAATCTTCCCATCCCTAGTATCTATACTGTACCCCTTATCCAGCTGCACCTTAGTTTGATTTAACCCACCAGTACACAGGTAAAATACATGTAATTTAATTCTAATTACATTACAATTACATAATATTACACAGGCATAAGCTACTTAAAATAAAGTGTATCAAGATTGTACTTAAATGTACTTCATGTGTATCTATACTGTACACCTTGTCCAGCTGCACCTTAGACGATTTTGAAGTTGGTGGAGAAAATGAGATGGGAGTTTTTAGACCCACCCTAACTGTCATGAACCGGAAAAAAACACAGTTCATGCAGAGCTAGACAAAAGGAGCGTTTAACCAATCTTTTCGCAATATAAGACCCTTCATCCTCGGCTGGGATTGTTTAGAGCCCTTTGAAGCTGCAATTAAACTGCATTTTGGAAGTTCAAATTTGGGGGCACCATAGAAGTCCATTTTATGGAGAGAAATCCTGAAATGTTTTCCTCAAAAAACATGAATTCTTTACGACTGAAGAAAGAAAGACATGAATATCTTGGATGACAAGGGGGTGAGTACATTATCTGTAAATTTTTGTTCCGGAAGTGAACTACTCCTTTAAGGTGAATTGGAGCCCATCAGAGTGGAGTTGACTGTCACCTACTTACTGTCGCATATTCTCTATTTTGTTATACTATTGAGTTCTTGTTTTTATTTTCCAGTTACCTGTGTACTTTTGTAGTCCTTTGTTATTTTATTATTTATTACTTTACCGTATCACAGTGTTGGCAACTCTTACAGATTTTCCTTGAAACATTGCTGTGACACAGAGTCCTCACAGAAGTCCTTATTTTATATATTTGGTTAAATATAAGCTTAAATATAAGATTTTTTTGCAATGCATTTTTCTCTAATTGTGCCCACAGCTGAAAGGGAAAATTGCCAATATGCCTATTAAAAATAAATGTAAAACAAAATTTTGTATGTGTGTTTTACAGTTCTTTGTATTTTGTATAAGTGGTTGCAAATGAGTTTTTTTCTGCATTCTGTTCTTGGATCAATGTTGAGATGTTACATTTACACAGTAACTACACGTAACAAGAGGGTAACAAGGCTTCACTTTAGATTACAGCCTGCAGATATTACACTTACACAATAACTACATATAACAAGGGGGGTGTATGTTTGCACAGTGGTTAAGAAAAAGGTTGTAGTACATTTTATTCTACTTGCCTCGACCCACATACGGAAGCCCAAAGTGCACCAACAGCACTACAGCTATCAAAAAACATCAATTATGTAATTATACATGTTGTGTATTATGCTGTTATATATCCTGGGAGGATATCTACTTTTCCACTGTATTGCACCTCGACAGTACAATACTGGTGACCTGACTCGCTGCTGAGATGACCATATGCAATACTCTTTCATCAGGGAATTTCTAAACCAAATCATATCAGAAGCTCACCACATAATTACTCCATACTTTCAGCTGAGTTGTTAAGTAATCTCCATGACATCACATAAATAACACTAGTAAATAATATGGCTTATATTCTCTAGTAAACTGTGGTAACATTTATAAAGACTATGGTGGTTTTTAACATCACTATAATTACTAAATTATACTATAGTATACTACAGTTTACTATTTGTATCAATGTCATGTAAGATATATAAGTTGTAATAATACAATAAGTAGGCTACCCAGTACGTAGTGTAAGAATATGTTGCATCATATATTTTGTGTTATTACAATAAGGCAAATTGTTCTAAATCATAATATTGTTGCCTAACACAGTAGGATATAAATACCACGTAATCCTAGAATAGTTACACCTTGCTTATGAAATACTATCAGTGTAAATACTTTAATTTTCCAAGTCATTACCCCCTTATTCCCCACTTGTTTCCGTTTACCTACATGTACGTTCAGCTTTAAGTTATGCTGACGCGGAAAATCGCGGACTCTACATACACGTCATTTCAGAATTGGTACCCTTTAGTTATAAAATACTTACAGTATAAATGCTTTATAATTCCGCAGGTTATTACCCCCTTATTCCCCAAATGCTGCATATTGTTCCCTTATACCTACGAATAGGTACTGTGGAGGTACTCTATAGTTACAAATAGGTACGCTGTAAATTCTGTTTAATTACGCGGTACATTGCGGGCTCTAATCTAATGCGTTACCATTGTCATTAACAGAACAGTTCAACGGTCTTGTGTTTTGCTTTGTTTAATCTCACACAGAGAAACTGAACTACCAGAATAAAGGCTAAATCCAGCATAGAGGGGTTCAGTGAATGTGCTGTTGAATGTGTGTAAGTGTGTGAGTGTGTGTGTGTCAGAGATGCTGTAGAAGGACAGAGTGCCAACCGACACGTTCACATACACTCCTACTCTATTACAGAATAATGGGGCAGATATGTCTGTTTTTTTCTTATTGTGCGTGACAGAGAAATTGTCTCCAAAACAGTTCAGACTCCAGGAATTATCATTTAATCCAAACAAACAGTCATCAGTCTCTTCTTTCCGGCTGATTCCTTTATATGTCACTGATATATGAACCCCGTTCCCGTTCCATTCAGCCTCCCAGTAACAGCATCCGGTCAGACTCTCTCGACACAGAACCTGATGACTGAACCCATCAAATCTCTCTGGATGATCAGGATACGGCTGCTTCTCTCTCACAGATTTCACTTTCCTTTCAGTAACAATGAGACCATGTGTTTAGATCCAGTGTGAGATCACATGCATCTGAAAACAAGAACAGACATAACTTTTAGAACACAAATAGAACATGCATAATTATGGTGTGCATGTTATTGTTTGATCTTTCAACTGTCCTTGCAACTCAATATCCAATGAATTAATATATAATAAATGAATAAATCATCTGTTTGGAAGCACTTGGACTGAAAAAAAAGAAAGTGAAAGTGAAAGTAAAGTGACATACGGCCAAGTATGGTGACCCATACTCAGAATTTGTGCTCTGCATTTAACCCATCCAACGTGCACACACACAGCAGTGAACACACACACACCGTGAACACACACCTGGAGCAGTGGGCAGCCATTTATGCTGTGGCGCCCGGGGAGCAGTTGGCGGTTCGGTGCCTTGCTCAAGGGCACCTCAGTCGTGGTATTGAGGGTGGAGAGAGCGCTGGACATTCATTCCCCCCACCTACAATTCCTGCCGGCCCAAGACTCGAACTCGAAACCTTTGAATTACGAGTCCGACTCTCTAACCATTAGGCTACGACTTATGAAACTGCTCTGTCTGGTTTCATTAACAATAAGACACTCAAAATTGAATGACATCAAATATCAAGAAGTCAAAAACATAACTATGAGAATTTCTAACTTAAATCACACTCAAACTTCAGAGGCAAACAAATCATCTTTTTATGTGGGAAAAAAAGTTGCGTACACTCTTGAAGATGTGCCAGTGTGGCGACAAATTAAATTGAGATTTTATTGTTTTTTAATTATGTACATTTCAAGAGTCCTGCTGTGTACCATCTGAGGGCATACTTAAATAATATCTGGTCTAGGGTATAATTAATATAAAAACAATACAAAACACTTTTTTGTGTGTGTGTGTGTGTGTGTGTATCCTACATTTCTGTGGTCCTGGTATAATCCTGAACTCTCCACCATGATCCATGTGCTCGAATGGTTTTGCGATTAAAAAAAACGCAACGTCTCAAATCGCGAATTCGATGCGATTTCGATGAATCACAACCCTATTAACTGATCATGTCTTTTTATTTAATTGTATATTATTATTAGTATTAAATGTATATTATTATTATTAAACTGTAATATAATATTTTAATTTTAACTGGTTAGGGCTATATTTTTACATTTATTGTTATATATGCTTATTTTCCCTCTCAATTCGTGTATCACTTTACCTAATTAATGTTCTGTATAATTATGCTAGTATTGCATAATTATGCTAGCAATCCAAAAACTGTAAACGCCTGACAATTATGCCAATAAACTTTTGACTTTATGATTATATTTACACCGGTACGTGACGATAAATTAGTGTGCTGTGTTTTCATTTACAATGAAACTATGCAAATGATTCATTCATCAACAAAACACTGTAGTATTTATAATTATAGTCTATTAATTAGCTGAATATGTTAAATTCAATCTTTAAACTGCACTTCCAGTAAAAATTCCCGTAAGTCATATAGCATAATCAAAGCTTTATTGGCATGTCGAGCATTTACAGTAGGCTATTATTTACAAAACTATATAGAACGTTAAGAGATCGAAATGAAAGGGGAAAAAATCATAGACATAACAATGAATATAAAAAATATAACCAATAATAATATACAAATTTTATGGAAAAAAGATGATCAGTTCATGGACTTACAAGACTGTGGGATGGATAAAAATGTTTTCTTGCAGGCCTATTTTATTTGATGTGTTTTATGTAACATTTATTCATGATAAACTTCTTTCGAATGCTGTCTACATCATGTGCAATACAGTCACTAGGCCTACTTCTGTCACGAATCCAGTATGTGCACTTCCATTCGTTCACCACCAGAGGTCACTCGCTCATCATATTGACTTTCACACCACACATCACATAGACTGCATTTCCCATCAGCCATCTCACCAATCACACGCACACAGCTGTCACCAATCACTCATTGCACTAATCACACGCACACCTGATCACACAGCATCACTAATCACACACACTATTTCAACCCTGGACATTCTCTCCCTCGTTGCTGAGTATTGCATGCATTATCGCTGCCCTACAGAGCTCCGTTAGTTTTCCTAGTCTTGCCTTGCCCTGCCTTTGTTAGGATTGTTTTCCCTTGCCTGGATTATCGCTGACGTATTGGAATACCTCTCCTGTCTCGCCCCTTTGGATACCGTTCGCCGATCGTCGACCCACGCTTGTCTTTGTCTACTCTTTGTCTCGTCCATGTTATACCTGTTTGCCATTGTCTGACCCTGCCTGTATGACCACGTCTCTGCTCATTAAAAAAACCTGCATATGGATCCGCACGTCTCACGTCTCGTCAGCCCCGTAACAACTTCATTACGAATAGGGAAAAATCTAAGCTAGTCAAAGTGTTATCTTGAAGTTTTAGTAACTGAATAAAATATAAGAGAACCTGGGTAATTGAATGTTATTCAAAAAACATTTCTGTGTGCAAATTACCTGATCGATGACTGTTCTTTGAAGAGCAGTTTCCCAGAAGAATGGCAGCATTGGCTGACCTAAAACACAATATATATTATACATTATATCACGTCATAAAACAAAATGCATTCTAGATTTCTACACTTAAACTAGAACAATGGCATGAACAAAAGTGAAATTTATGCTGCACTTTGAAAAATATGATATATTAACAAATTATGTTGCTAAGACGCACCATTTCTCCTCTGAGGCTGTCTCTGGTGAATCCAAAGCACAGTTGCCAAGTCCGCGTATTATACGCGACTTTGGACTTCTTTTTTTGTAAAGTTGTGGGAAAAAATCCCTGGTCGCGGTTTTTGGGCTTATTTAAAAAAAAAAATGGTTGCTTGTTAGGGAAATCTGACAAGCAACTTCGTTTCTTCATGTTCGCCGCATTCTCCAGTGCATTGATTGATACTCTGTCTGCTCGCAGTTAATAGCCAACCAGTGCAATAATATAAGTGCCGTCGCGTAATTTGCCAAATGTTCCTCCCCCTCATTGGAGAAAAATCACATTCAAAAAGAAGCGCGTGACGCTGTGATTGAAGTAGACGTAGAGGAGTGGGATGACTTTCTTTTAGCCTAATTTTTACAATGTTTTTGTAATGTATTAATTATTACGGGCATCCAGCTGTAATAAAAAACAAGTAGTCATATCCTAAGTAAATACATTTGGTTCTAATAGTCTTAAAATGTATTTCTTGTTTTAACATTTAAATTAAGACATTTATTTACCTTTTGACTTCATGAATACACAAATGACAGCTTAATGATTTTTTAAAATCTTTTTTATAATATTTTTAATATTATATAATATTTTCTTTTTAAATATATTATAATTTAATATATTTTAATATTTATGTGGCATTTTGTTTTTTATGTCATTTATTTGATAGTTATGTATACATTTATTTTATTTTAAATGGTAGAAAAACCTGTTTTTGACCTCAAAATAAAGAACTTTCCCTCTGTACATGGCTGTGGGGACGAGCCATTTTGTGGTGCTTGGAATTCTTTACAATTAATTAAAAACAAATATTGCCACATTGATGGCTCAAGAAGATGTAATTGTTCAAATAACACATTGTTTCATTTTAAAATATGTATTTAAAAAAATTTAACCAAGTGTTTTTCAAGTGTAATATTTCTGTAAAGAAAAATGGACATTTCCATAGAATGACCCCTATATATATTTTAGGCTATAACTATGTGGCTATGTTACAGCTCCCCTTTGAAGCTCTTGTGCTTTTCTCCTTTTCCATCTCTCCGATCCTATTCTGCTCACAGGTGATTGGAGACGAGTTTTGTTCCCACTTTTGTTGCAGTTTGCTAATTTTTGTAAAATAGCTTCTGTTTTTGCTTTTCAGATAAAAGAGTGGTTTCAGTTTAATGTTGCAGGCTCGTTTATTGGTAATAATTGATAATGAATAATATTGATGATAATAAATCATCAAAAAAATATTGGGCTTGTTTTGGAAGCTGCGGTTGCTTATTTGTCTCGCAAGAGTTGGCAACTGTGATCCAAAGTCAGCTGCAGTGTTCAGGAGAATCTGTGCAGATTTATCAAAGGTTAATATGTTAACAACTAAAGCATGCTAGCTAAACTAACATTAATCAATACATATGTACATTTTACTAATAGCTAACTTTTTTAACTTTTTAAAATTTAGTAGCAGTAGCTAAGCTTGACAAATTTTAGAATATAAACCCACTCAAATATAATGTTATACATTAAAACACTTAATATTAATATTATGTTTTGGTAAATAGACTATTTAAAACGTTTCTGTAAATTCTCCCTTACTTTCTTCTGACATATATCTCTCTGAAAATACTCGACGGCTGTCACCTTGCGCTAACTGAAGGCCACTGAAGCGGGAACAAACGGCTCGAAACAACATCATGCTAGAAATACAATTTAAAAATATTACAACATCGAACAACTTTAAATGTAATGTTCTTGTAAACATGTTATTTAAAATGGTTTTATATATTCACACTTACCTTCGTCTGAGGTAAATCTCTGATAAAATACCGAACGCTATCAGCACGCGCGCGCAAAAACTGCAGCGAGAGGCAGCGGGGGAGGGGTAAGAACAGTGATGCTCGGAGGAGTCGATTCCAAAAAGATTTGATTCACAGGCGTCAAGAATTGCGAGTCTCGGGTGATTCAGCTCCAAATGCGATGCCTGAAATGTCCGTGCATGATATTACTGTTCATTACCTCCATTACCAAACTAACAAACCCCAAGATTACAACACTACCCGCGAATGTGTGGTTTTTTATTAATTTCACTCAAAATGTGCCATTCTGTTAATCAAAAGACTCATTTAAATTAACTCAATTTGGATTAACTTGCCTCCAGATTTAAAAATGACTGGTTGATTCATTTGTAACCGATAAACACCCCAAAAAACACAACAGCGCTTGCTCCTTATGACAATTAACCATGGTACATAAAAAATAAAATAAAATAAATAAAAAAAACATGGTTATTATACGTAGTTAAAACGTGTATTTGTAGTAAAACTGTGGTTATATAAATATACAAATGGCAATCAATCTGCCAAAAAAAGGTAAATGCACTCTTACTATAATAAAACCATGGGTTATTTATAAGGGCTGGTATACTGTGCAATCAGAAATATCCCGTATCCGAAAATCTCAGTGCATCTCAAGTGTATGGACGTGTACGGGACTCGGCACACTCAGCCTGGGAAATTAGCTCTAGACAGTTACCTACGGCTACGGTTTACAGTTGACTGATTCATTCAAATCAAGCACTTTCACTACGATAAAACCAAGGGTTGTGATGTCCACATGTTTTTGTTGAAAAAATTATAGAGGCTGTGTCATCTATCACAAAAAGGTGGCCAGAAATGAAAGATTAAGTGGATATTTGAATTAGCCTAAATGTTTTGTCAGTAGCCTATTAAAGGGGTCATATAATGCCATTTTTGTACAAGCTAATATGATTCTTTAGGGTCTAAATTGAAAGTTTGTAATATACTTTAATTAAAAATTCTCATTAGTATTGTAAGAAAACACTCATTTTACCTGCTCAAAAACATTTAAATGCTAATGAGCTTTGCTCGCCCCGCCCCTCTGTTCTGTGGGGCGTTTTTGACACAACACACGTGGAGTGTTGCCTTGACAACAGTTGAGGGTATATTTTGAAGAATGGCAGCGGGAGTCTCTGAGGATACTGTGCAACCTTATCAATTCGAACCGGAGTCGGACCCGGAACAGGATGACGGCCCCGAAGAAGTTCGACAATTAAGGCTCGAACGGGACGTTTCTGAATGGTTGGTTAACGTAATGTCACTTTTATCTATTTTTGTGTGTACTGTCAGGTAGAGTAGTGAGATACGAACGCTATGTGTTTACTGATACGTTAGTTCATTGACAGATTGATGTTACAGCTAATGGTCATGAAAAATAAATTCGGTAAATGTAGGCTTGTCAGTGATGCGTAATGTTATCTACATACATCGTGAAGCGTGCTAGCAATTTGCAAAGATTAATATAAAGGTTAATTAAATGTTACACTCACTTCTTCTGGAGGTTCAGCAGGAACACAAATAGTTGGTACCGATTCTTTTTTCAGGAGCAGCTTCTTAGCAAAACCAGCTTTATACTGACCTTCATTTATAAAGCAGTCTGGTGAAAAATGATTCACGCAAACATGAAAACATTGACGTTGCTCGTGGGGAATATTCCCTTCAAAAGCAAAACTCAGCCACTGTGTCTTCAGCGGTTCGGACTTAGGAACATCAAAATGACTGCTGTGTTCATTATTGCACCCGAGAACAGAACACCACAATCGCTTAGACGCCATTCTGCTCATAGACAGCTCCAGCGTATATCAACAATGACGCGCAGACTATGATTGACAGCTCGCTCACGAGCAAGGGTGGGTCTGTGTTGAAACACTGCTGTCAATCAACCATCGTGGGGCGTCCGACCGTGTGGCGCCACATGGTCGAACGGCTTGATTTGAGACAGGGTAAAACAAATAAGGAGATTAAAAAAACACTGGATGGATTTTTATCATTTTATGATGGTTGTGTACAGGCACTGCTAACACACATTTCAGTACAATCAACTTTTAAAAGTGCATGTACCATTATATGACCCCTTTAAACAAGGATTTGATCGTCCTGTAAGTTTAACAGCAGCAATTACCAGGCCTTTGGCTCCCTTTACAGGCATTTGTAATAGGCTAATATGTAGGCCTAATGTACATAAATTGTTCATTTTGTATTACATCGTGTATTTTAACAGTGTTATTCAATGAAACCATATAATTATTTAACCAATCAGTATTGCCTCCTTTTTATATAATGCATTTTAAGTAATTTTAAAGGCTGTTGTTGGCTTAGGTCTGTTTTTATAACCACAAATATACATATGTGTGTATATATATGTGTATATATATATATATATATATATATATATATATATTGTGACGAGCGTCACAAAACTTCATCAGTGTCGCCCTGGAAACAAGTGAGGAACACCTGTCCGTCCTCATCACTGGCTGATCGGTCACAGCTGCGGCTCATCACAGGCCGGCTATATAAGCCACGCAAGCCCTGCCACAGGGAGAGACTTCTCCAGGAGACTGAGCACTAACTTGCCCTCTCTCTTTGCCTACAGACAGCAGCGTATGACCGACCGGCCCCTCATGAGAGCACCCCACGGATTTGCTACACCGGGAAAGAGGAAGAAGGCACTCACCGCACCGGAGCACCCACGTAGACTGTTTCCTTGTTGCACTACCCTTCCTCACAATAAATCCACCCTTCGGGCCACTACATTGCAATCCTTGTCGTGTGATTCCTCACCCGTGACACTGGTGGAGAATGCGGGCATATTCGTGAGGAATCACTGACAAGCGATCTGCGTCACCTGACCTTTTTTTCCTTTTTCTGTTGTTTTTGTGTCTCCGGTTTTCTGTCACAGGCGAGCGCTCCTCCCCTAACATGGATGAAATCCTCCAGCGACTCACCGAGGTTAGCATCCGCCAGCAACAGATCGTTGAGCACCTCGCCACCCGTCAAGGAGAGACGGAGCAGGGGCTCGCGGCTCTCCGTACCGCCGCCGCTCAATGCGTTCCGCTGCGGACCCCGAGTGCAAGCCGCTAAATTACTCCCCAAGATGACCCCTCATGATGATGTGGAAGCCTTCTTACAAATGTTTGAAGCAACGGCAACCTCTGAAGGGTGGCATCCGGACGAATGGGCACGGATACTGGCTCCCCTATTGACAGGTGAAGCTCAGCAGGCATACCGCTCTTCCCACCACCTCCGCCCGATCAGTATGCGGAGGTCAAGAAGGAGATTTTGGCCCGCCTGGGGTTATCCCCTATCTGTGCTGCCCAGTATTTCTATGAGTGGGAGTATAAACCCCGTCTGCCAGCACGTGCCCAGGCCGCCGACCTCACACGGCTCGCGCAACACTGGCTGCTGGAAGGCACCCCATCGGCCAGTCAGGTTGCGGAACGCGTAGTGATCGACCGTCTTCTCCGGGCCCTTCCCCGTTCTCACCGTCAGGCGGTTGGGATGAGGCATCCAACCACCACCTTGGAGCTTGTGGAGGCTATAGAGCTGGCGGATGCAGCCCAACGTCGGGATGCTGGGGAGCGAGTGCCGCCGTTTCCCCGAAGGGTGGTTCAGGAGCGACGCGCGCCGGAGGGCACCCAGCGACCAATAAGCAGGCCGGCGGTCCCCTCCCCGCGGGACGAGCCCATGCCGACAGAGGCTCCCGCACTTACCGCTCGAACCTGGCGGGTGGGCTGCATTGTGCACCGCGATCTGCCGATTGGAGCTCCAGAGGTGGACGTGAAGATCAACGGAAAGCCCTTCCGGGCCATCCTGGATTCCGGCAGTGCGGTCAGCCTGGTGCAGTCTCTTGTTCTCGCTCCGCGTATGGAGTATAAAACCTTCCTCCCCATAACATGTGTCCACGGGGATACACGACAAGTTCCCGCCCGTAGGGTGAATATTTCTGCCACTCCTGGCACCTGGCCCGTGGAAGTTGGAGTCGTGAAAGACCTTCCCGTGCCCGTACTGATCGGGAGAGACTGGCCCGGGTTTGACCGCCTGCTGGCCACGACCATGCAGCCTGCCAGCCCCCGAGGGGACCGCCGGAGACGGAGGCCCAGGAAAGGACCTCGTCAGCGCCCCGTCCTCTTGGCCTCGGACAGCGGAGAGATGGTGAGTCCCCTCCCAAAATCCTAACCTTTTCTATGATGTCTTCCAACAGGTGACGGAGGGGCTCGTTTGGGAAGGAACAACGCGAGGACGACAGGCTGAAGCATTGCTGGACACAGGTCCGGGTCATTGAAGGCAAGGACGCTCAGCCTGGCCCCACCCTCTCCCGCATTTCGTCGTCCAAAACGGCCTGCTCTATTGTGTCGCTCAGCGAAGGGAGAGGAAAAATTATTGTTGGTGGTGCCACGCACAAAGACAGAGACCGTGCTGGAGTTGGCACACTCCCATCCCTTGGCAGGGCACCTCGGAGCCGTGAACACCATCCAACGGATCCGCGACCGCTTCCACTGGCCAGGGTTAGAAGCCGAGTGAAGCGGTTCTGCCAAGCCTGCCCGACCTGCCAAGTGACATCACCCAGGACGCCTCCCCAGCCCGCTGATACCGCTGCCCATCATCGAGGTGCCCTTCGAGCGCATCGGGATGGACCTTGTGGGGCCGTTGCTCAAGTCTGCCCGGGACATGAACACATTCTGGTGATTGTCGACTATGCCACCCGGTATCCAGAGGCAGTCCCTCTCCGAAGGCCACCGCCAAGGCCATCGCCCAGGAACTCTTCCTGCTCTCCAGCCGAGTCGGCATCCCAGCAGAGATTCTGACCGATCAGGGTACCCCTTTATGTCCCGGCTAATGGCTGACCTCTGCCGGCTGTTGCGGGTGAAACAGCTGAGGACCACCGTCTACCATCCCCAGACCGACGGATTGGTTGAACGCTTCAACCAGACCTTAAAGCAGATGCTGAGACGCGTGGTCGCGGAGGACAGACGTGACTGGGACCTCATGATCCCCTACGTCCTCTTCGGGATCCGCGGTTCCCCAGGCCTCCACGGGCTTCACCCCCTTTGAGCTCCTCTTTGGCCGGCAACCCCGCGGCCTCCTGGATGTGGCGAAAGAGGCCTGGGAGCAACAGCCGGCAGCCCATCGCTCGGTGGTAGAGCACGTAAAGCAGATGAGGGAAAGGATCGACCGGGTCATGCCGTTAGTCCGGGAACACTTGCAAAAGGCGCAGCAGGCTCAACAGCGCCACTACAACCGGGCAGCCCAACCACGGGAGTTCCAGGCCGGAGATCGAGTCATGGTTCTAGTCCCCAATGCTGCTTGCAAGTTCTTGGCCACCTGGCAGGGGCCCTACACGGTGCTGGAGAAGATTGGGCCAGTTACTTACCGCGTGCGCCAACCAGGACGGAGAAGAACCGAGCAGCTCTACCACATCAACCTTCTGAAGAAATGGGTGGGGACTAGAGACCAGCTCGCAGCCTTCGCCACCTCTGATCCTGTGGTGGTGGACGTCAACCCCCATCTCTCGGCTGCCCAGAAGGGGGAGCTGCAGCACCTGATCGGTCAGTTCTCCGATGTGTTCTCACCTCTCCCCGGGCAGACCAGCGTCCTGCAGCATGACATCCGGACGCCTCCAGGGGACATCGTCAGGCAACGGCCCTATCGTGTCCCTGAGGCTCGTCGGCAAGCTATTGAGGAGGAAGTACAACAAATGCTGAAGTTGGGGGTGATAGAACCATCGCGTAGCCCATGGTCCAGCCCGATCGTAATGGTCCCGAAACCGGATGGCACTCTCCGTTTCTGCAATGACTTCCGTCGACTCAATGAGATCTCCGAGTTTGACGCATACCCCATGCCTCGGTGGACGAGCTGTTGGACCGGCTGGGAAGGGCCCGGTATATCTCGACATTGGACCTCACTAAAGGTTACTGGCAGGTACCCCTGTCTGAGGGAGCCAAACCCAAGACTGCTTTTTCCACCCCTAGTGGCCACTGGCAGTACCGGACCCTTCCTTCGCCTGCACGGGCACCCGCCACGCTCCAACGGATGATGGACATCCTGTTGCGGCCCCATCAGGCCCACGCCGCCGCGTATCTGGACGACGCCATAATCCACTCTGAGGCATGGGAAGACCACCTGGACCGGTTACGGAGGGTGCTCTCGGAGCTCAGGAGGGCTGGGCTCACCGCCAACCCTCGCAAATGCCACCTAGCACTCTCCGAGGCAAAGTACCTGGGTTTCCAAGTTGGGCGGGGTCTCATCCGGCCACAGGAGAAGAAGGTGGAGGCGGTACGCTCGGCCCCGAGACCAAAACCCAGGTACGAGCTTTCTTAGGGTTGGCAGGGTACTATCGCTGCTTCATCCCTAACTTCTCCTCCTTAGCCGCCTCCCTGACAGACCTGACCAGGAAGGGGCAGCCGGAGAAGATACAATGGACACCAGCGACGGAAGAAGCCTTCCAGAGGGTAAAAGGGGCCCTCACCTCGGCGCCAGTTCTCCGAGCCCCGGACTTTAGCTGCCCCTTCCTGCTGCAGACGGATGCCTCCGACACGGGACTAGGAGCCGTCCTATCACAGGTCCAGGAAGGTGAGGAGCATCCAGTCATCTATATCAGCAGGAAGCTGACCCCGGCCGAGAGAAACTATGCCACGGTGGAAAAGGAGGCCCTGGCTGTTAAGTGGGCAGTCCTGGAGCTGCGCTACTACCTCCTTGGCCGGAAGTTCACCCTGGTCACTGACCACGCACCCCTTCAATGGATGGCTCGTGCTAAAGACACCAATGCCAGGGTGACACGATGGTTCCTCGCGCTCCAGGACTTCCACTTTGTTGTGCGTCACCGGGCTGGAGCCGCGAACGCCAACGCGGACGGCCTCTCTCGGATCTGGGCAGCTTTCACAGGTCTGTCAGGGGTCACTCCCCACCCACCCCCTAATTTTCCCCTACTGTCTCATGTTACCAACAGGACCAGGACGTCGCTTAGGGGGGGGGAGTGTGACGAGCGTCCCGAAGCTTCATCAGCGTCGCCCTGGAAACAAGTGAGGAACACCTGTCCGTCCTCATCACTGGCTGATCGGTCACAGCTGCGGCTCATCACAGGCCGGCTATATAAGCCACGCAAGCCCTGCCACAGGGAGAGACTTCTCCAGGAGACTGAGCACTAACTTGCCCTCTCTCTTTGCCTACAGACAGCAGCGTATGACCGACCGGCCCCTCATGAGAGCACCCCACGGATTTGCTACACCGGGAAAGAGGAAGAAGGCACTCACCGCACCGGAGCACCCACGTAGACTGTTTCCCTTGTTGCACTACCCTTCCCTCACAATAAATCCACCCTTCGGGGCCACTACATTGCAATCCTTGTCGTGTGATTCCTCACCCCGTGACAATATATATGTGTGTGTGTATATATATATATTATCCTAATACTTCTTTGTAAACTATTAGGCTATTTGAAGTAACAATAGCATGGTTAATTTCTGGTTACCATGGCTACAAGAACCATGATTTTTGGTTTTATTCGTTTTAAACCATGGCTAATTTTCGTACGGGAACATGGAAACTAAGAGAGAATATTAGACGCGTTGTTGGTGGTTAAATTATTACCGCCATTAAAACGCATTATTAACGTCAACAGCCAAAAAACGTTTCACAGGATTATAAAATGTAGCCTACCTGAAACATCTTTTTTCTTTTTCTCTTCTCGGCGCCGGATTGCCGGATATGCTAATTTTAACATTAATATAGAAATTTATTTTTTTTTTTCCTTCAACTGGGATGGTGCCCCCCTGGGAGATGGTGTCCTACGCAAACTGCGTACTCTGCGTATAGGGAGCGGCGGTACTGGTTACCAGATTTGCGTAAAAAATCTGCCAAATGTCCATTCAAAGCTATGCAGAAAATGGAAGGCTTAGAAATACTGTAAGGCTTGGCACCACTGGAAGGTCCTGGCAGATCGCAGGCCGGATTTTTGCAGGAAAAAAACGGGTTCAGTGAATCTGAAAGGTGTAATAATTTTGTAAGGTTTTATCCTTCATTTATAAATTCTAGCTTTAGGGAACCAAATCGTAGAGATTTGGTTTTGATCTGATTAATTGATATTAATCAAAATTTGTATAATTTATACCTTATTAACGACTCGACCAGCGAGTATTAATACAGTATATTTTAGTAATTCTGCTCATTGTTGATAATAATACAAAATTGATTGGGAAATTTTGCTTGAGCACAGGTAACACGATCTATGGCAAATAATTTAAGATTTGAAAATCAAGGCACCAGACTATTCATTAAAAATGAATCGAGAGTTTATTTACTATTCTAGGGTACAATACAAAACGAAACACATACACACATTATGACAAGATCAAAGCAGTTTTAAGAAAGTTAAGCTATTTTCTTTCCTGAGAATAAAGACGACCTTGAGACGTCACAAACAGAAGACTCAGTTCTCGTTATCTTTTAACGATTCATTCAATTCAATTCAGCTTCAGCGAATAAGAGATTTGTTTGTTTTACTTGCTGTGAGTTGAAGTTGAGTTGAAGGCTGTACTTCTTGAGGGGTTGCTGGAGGGAAGCCCCGGACTTTCCTGCTGACGTGTTGTTGTCGCGTGATGTCACTCGGGATTCCTCCTTTTGGATTTGATGGCTTTCTGGTAGCGCGCGAATAGCGAGTTTGAAGTTCTTATGCGGCAGCTCTGCAAGTTTTCTTTGGTCAGACGTGGACAGGGTGTTGAAGTCTTTTAGATGATCAGCCAGATGTTTCGCAGCACGATCAGGGGGCAACGCCCAGACTTTCAGCCAAGTTTCTTGCAGTTTCACCAGTTGTTCAACCCCAGCTGTTCTTTTCTTTCTTTTGTGTACTTTTCAAAGTTGGGGTGTCTGTTTTTATCGGACAGAATTAAGTCCATCCTATTCACTGTCTGACCCAATCACATTGTCTCTGTAGGGCGGAGCCCCGCCCAACACGACTTCTTTTTCGTGCATACATTATCTGCTCATAAATATGTCACCTGGAGGAAATATCCTAGCAGATTTCTATAAAGTGTTATAATCATACCTTATGATGCTAAGTGTCAACATTCATCCTTTTCACCATGTTGGAATCAACATAACGTGTAATTTAATACCAAACATGAGATAGTTGTCACATCGAATATCTATAATTTTACCTACTAAACGGGTTAAGTCATAGATTAAAATATCCTAAGTTCTGATAACTACAGTAAGATAAATGAAACATAAAATACCACATTCATATATATATTGTCTCTTGAGTATATTGCTTTAATAGCAGCAGTCTTTTCTGGATTGTTCTTTTGAAGATCCTTTGTCCATAAAAGTTTGGGTGTTCTTTTCTTTTTGGAGAAGAAGAGAAAAGAGGCGCATTCCTTTGGAAGGTGGGAGACCAAAGCTGAGGTCGTGAGGTCATGAGGAGTATCACATTGTGTGGCTCTGGTGATCTTCTTTGCTGAGACGAAGTTGTAAGTCAGTCAATTTTTTGTTTATTGGAAGGTAGTTTATGGTAAGCGGGGTCGCAGTATCGCGAACGCTCTGGTTCTGGAGCTTCTCCAAAGGAGTAATTATTGGTTGTTAAACTCCAAACAGATGTAGCGCGGACATTTTATCCTCACCTTATCATGTTTTACGAGTCTCTCGAGGTGGTAAGGAGAGTATGGCCGGACGCTAGTCATAGAATTGAAGCGTTGTGTTGGTCATTTGCTCATTTTACGAGCTGATGCTAGAAGATTAGTTCCAGTGGAATGTTCTTAAGTTACTCATGTGTGTGCGTTCTTTTCGACCAGGTTCTACACAGGAAAAACTGCTACATGTGACGACTTTCAGCTTGGGGACCTTTATATAAAAAATTATATAAAAATATAATATTTAAAAATAATACTCAAATACAGATACTCAAAAAGTGTACTTAAAGTACTCAAGTAAATTCACTTTGTTACTGTAATAAGTATCTGCCCAGATTCTACACTGGAGATGAGTGGAGTGTATTTATCAATGTTTCCACGTTCAAATCCCCAAACCATGACCAAAATAACAGAATGCAAAGCTTCTCCACTCCTGAACACAATAGTGCTCTTTACAGAGAGCAGAAAATCCTTAAATCAGTACCCGACCCAAATCACTTCTTACCCAAACCCGACATGCATAAATAAAAAAATGTAAAAAAAAGATAAACCCGACCCGAGACAGACTCGATGAAATTAGACCCGAGTCCGACCCGACCGCATTTATTTTCGAACCCTGACTGGACCCGAACGTAAACGTCATTCGTCCGGGAAAATCCCGGTGTCCTGCTGACTGATTTGGCTGCTGCTCCATTACTTTCATTCAGTTTATTTACTTATTTATTAGCCTATTACTTTATATTTTTGCCTGCCTGATGGATGCATGTTATTTCTGAGTTTGGCTTTCAATTGTAACCAGTGGATTTGAAATATAAACGTGATAGTTTTATAAAAATTAAATCGATAGGTTTATAAATCATGGATTTGTTAGTTTTGTCTGCAATGTTATTTACCTCATCTCCGGTGAAGGGCTTCTGCACACAACAAAGAAAAGCCTTGCATTGACACACAGCGTAATGAACTAAGTGGATTTCCTGATGGATCTCGTATCTATAAGATGGATTTCTTAGGTTAAAAACGTATGTTCTTTTTTTACCTGCATTTCTCAAAAAATAACTTAACAGGAACGCACGGGAAGGTTTAAAAGAATTCGGGTTTAATCGGGTCCATTTGGGAAAAGCACATTTATTTTAATTACCCGAGACCCGAGGCTGCTAATACCAAACCCGACCCGTGTCCGAGGCACTCGTAGAAGTTTTGTACCCGAACCCGCTAGGGTCTCGGGTTTTCAGATCCAAGTGGACCCGTGAAGACCTCTAGTTGAAAGCCCAGGTTTTTCTCAGTGATCAGGAATGCTCTAACGATGCTGTTTCATGTCAGAACAGCTACACTAGTAGCATTCACTTCAATGACATTTTGATTATCAGCTGTACGAATTTAAACTATTTCTTGTCTTCAGAACTGAGCTGTGGTGATTCCAGTGAACAGCAGCATTGATCTGCTGAACCCGTCCTGATGACTAGTTTTAGAAATTTGCACAGTGGTCTGTGGTCAACGGTTTTATTATAGAAAAGAGCTGAAAAGAACTGATGTTTGACTTCTAGAAAACAAAAAAGACATGGCATTTGTTTTTCTGCCATTACGTTAAGATTTGTTCATTTCACAGACACTTTTATTGAAACTTGTCAGGAACATTACAAGGAATACGTGCATTTAAGAGTTTGACAATTATTTGGAAGTTCTAAATTAATATAAAAACCAGTCAATTTAAAACTCTTTGAAACTTTTAGAAATGTTGAATGTTTTGAAACTGTTGAAATGGTAGATCCATCCTGAGAGTCTCCTGATGTGAGGAAAAGTCATTGGCATTCTTTTGCTGTCTGATTGTCAATAACGCCAATTGAACAATATATGAAACTCGTAAAAAAAAACAAAAAAACAATATTATTTATATCATTAAGCAAAACTATATACAATAATAAAACTTTCTGACATTGTTCTTTGGGGAGAAACTCCATCTTTGTGTTGATCTGAATCTCACAGTTGAATCTGCTTGATTTGAAGATGAACTTTATTCACTGTGAAATTATATTTTATTGCTTGATGCATTATTGTGTCACATTTGATGAGGACACAGCATCAGAACTGAAAGTGCTGGATCTGAAGATGATCTACTTACTGTGAATGTGTTTTGTAAGACTGTGTCGAGAAGATGAAATATTGAAACGCTTCCCACATTCAGTGCAGTGATACGGTTTCTCTCGAGTGTGAATCCTCCTGACTGACTGAATCTAGTCACAGTGTGAACACTTATACGGCAGTGTTAATTGTGACAACAAATTTTGATTTAGGTTTAGTCATAGTCTTTGGACTAAAATGCCATTTAGTTTTAATCACATTTTAGTCATCTGAATTGTTTTTAGTCTTAGTCTAGTTTTAGTCGACTAAATCTACAGTAAATTTAGTCAACTGAAATCTAACAGTGTAATGCATTTATTAAGCATTTCTCTTAAAATTTCCAAATTCATGAATTCAACATTTGGGAATATAAACGATTTGAACATGCAATATAGACACAGATTTAACTGCTTTGACACATGTCTTTATCTCAAAATAAAATAAAATAACTTCTCATAAAGAAACAAGTACATGGTCCTCTTTTGAAATACCAATGGCTATATATAGCAACTTGCATACAACATCCTTCATTCTTTCAAGCAGGCATATTTATTTATATACATTAAAATTAGAATAATCCTTATTAGGGCTACTAAAGTGAGTCATTCAAGAGAAGTGAGTGATTTTCTCTCTTTCTTTTGTTGATTCATTAACAATAAGGTCACAGAAAACAGCAACTAAATTAGTCTGCTGTCCGTTTAAAACTGAATGCAAGGAACTGGAATATACTGGAACACACATCCGATATTATCCCAATAGTTTACATTCACTTAAGATGTAACCGGGTGTGTTTACGTGAATACTCATCAAAACTGACAATTTGAGATCATTTTGTGTGTATTTCTCCGTTAAGATGTGAGCGAGAACTGAATTCAGTAATCGTGCGCTATTTGAGAGACGCTTTTGTGTGGGATTCGGCTGTGTGCGCTCAGAAAACCGGACCGAATTAAGCGCTCTTTCGCATCGTTACACTTTTCAAATTTATCCATAGGTGTGCTCTTTCTTAACTCCCAGGCACTGACATTTGTTTTACATTTTATGCAGCAAGTGTATGCAAACTTGTGATCAGAGCATTACAATTCAAATGTGTGCATCTCACCTCCTTTCCACGCAGGAGATTCATTCTGATTGGATGATCTCTGTCCAATTGTCCCTCCCTAACATTTTCGTCTTATTTTTATTCGTTGATGAAAATGGCAATAGATGATTGTCTTTGTTTTTGTCATTCAAAAAGAGTTTTTATTTGTTATCGTCTCGTTCCTGTCATCATGACAGGATCATGAAAATCATGACGAAAATTATCCGTCAACGAAATTAACACTGTTGTACTGTTTCTCTCTAGTGTGAATCCTCTCGTGTTTTTTCAGATGTCCTGACCGACTGAATGTCTTGTCACAGTGTGAACACTTGTATGGTTTCTCTCCAGTGTGAATCCTCTCGTGCTGTTTTAAAAACGTTGCTGAAGTAAAAGTCTTTTCACACTCAAAGCACATGTACTCTCTCACACCAGTGTGTAATTTCTGATGTACTTTCAAATATTGTAGACATGAAAAACTTTTTCCACACAAATGACATGAATGTGGTTTCTCCTTTGAATGAACTGTCAGGTGTTGCTTCAGGGCTGAAGCCCTCAAAAATGTTTTGCCACACTGATCACATGCATGTGGTTTCTCTCCATTGTGGATGTTCATGTGTATTTTAAGTTTTGATGATTGTTTGAAACTCTTTCCACACTGAGCACAAGTAAATGGTTTCTCTCCAGAATGAACTCTCATATGCTCCATAAGGTTTCCTTTTTGTGTGAAACACTTACCGCACTGATCACATGTGTACGGCTTCTCTCCAGAGTGAATCCTCTCATGTGTTTTCAGGTCTCCTGACCGACTGAATCTCTTGTCACAGTGTGAACACTTGTATGGTTTCTCTCCAGAGTGAATCCTCTCATGTGTTTTCAGGTCTCCTGACCGACTGAATCTCTTGTCACAGTGTGAACACTTGTATGGTTTCTCTCCAGTGTGAATCCTCTCATGCTGTTTTAAACAGGTTGCTGAAGTAAAAGTCTTTTCACACTCAAAGCACATGTACTCTCTCACACCAGTGTGTATTTTCTGATGTTTTTTCAGATGTTGTAGACATGAAAAACTCTTTCCACACAAATGACATGAATGTGGTTTCTCCTTTGAATGAACTGTCAGGTGTTGCTTCAGGACTGAAGCACTCAAAAATGTTTTGTCACATTGATCACATGCATACAGTTTCTCTCCAGTGTGGAGGTTCATGTGTATTTTAAGGCTTGATGATTGTGTGAAACTCTTTCCACATTGAACACATGTGAATGGTTTCTCTCCAGTATGAATTTTCATATGCTCCATAAGGCTTCTTTTTAGTGTGAAACTCTTCCCGCACTGATCACACGCATACAGTTTCTCTCCAGTGTGGAGGTTCATGTGTATTTTAAGGCTTGATGATTGTGTGAAACTCTTTCCACATTGAACACATGTGAATGGTTTCTCTCCAGTATGAATTTTCATATGCTCCATAAGGTGTCCTTTTTGTGTGAAACTCCTCCCACACTGATCACATGTGTGCGGCCTCTCTCCAGTGTGAACACTGATGTGACAATCGAGATTATGTTTGTTTGAAAATCTCTTTCCACACTTATCACATGTGAATGGTTTCTCTCCAGTATGAATTTTCATATGCTCCATAAGGTGTCCTTTTTGTGTGAAACTCTTCCCGCACTGATCACATGCATACAGTTTCTCTCCAGTATGAATTTTCATATGCTCCATAAGGCTTCTTTTTTGTGTAAAACTCTTCCCGCACTGATCACATGCATACAGTTTCTCTCCAGTATGAATTTTCATATGCACCATAAGGTTTCCTTTTTGTGTGAAACTCCTCCCACACTGATCACATGTGTGCGGCCTCTCTCCAGTGTGAACACTGATGTGACGATTGAGATTTTGTTTGTTTGAAAATCTCTTTCCACACTTATCACATGTGAATGGTTTCTCTCCAGTATGAACTCTCATGTGAACACCAAGATCACATTTGCTTGTCCAACTCTTTCCACACTGAGTGCAGGTGAATGATTTTTTGGCTCTTTTCCTTAAATCTTTCTGTTTGGTTTGAGAGCAACTCAAATGTTTTTCTCCAGTTTTAACATGAATTTTCTCCTCACCTTCACTAAAATTCTCCATTCTCCTCATTTTCTTCAATCAACTCTGAAATAAAAGTAAACGGAGAAATATGAAAGAAAAAAAACTATAAAAGTCAATCATGATGTGACCATGGACATTAGACAATTGCTATATTAAATGTTGATCATTTTGATGTGTTTTTAAAAATGATATGTCCCTGAAACTATTAAAAATATATTGGCACAAATCCCGTGTTTCTATAGGGAGAACTATTAAACTTGTTTGATCAACTACACAATTATCTAACATAGATTTTTTTTTTTTTTTTTTAAAGTACCCAGTTCATAGAAAGTAAATAATATTTGATACTTCAGCAGCTCTAATATGTTCCCTATTACAACAAATCTAAAACTAAACCACTTGAAACTTTATTATCTTCAGCAATCTTCATCTTCAATGAAGAATCAAGATTAAACACCAACCTTTGTTCTTCAGTATCTTCAATGTGTTTCATTCTGCAGGATTTTTGGGAGGAGCTTCAGAATTTCTGTCTGGAAGTGTAGAATATTTTTTATTCATCAAAATATGAATTAATCAAATATAATCAATGTGAATATAGCCATTTATGCATTAGGATATTCTACTATTATAATCATGTATTTGCCTGTGTGTATAGAGGCCTGTTTGAGAATGAAATGTGCTGACATTATCAAAATACATTGAAGCTGCACATCCTGTTTGGACATTAGACAAAATATATGATGGAGTCTCCTCATTTCACTTAAAATTGAGGCCTTGTGTCTACTTCCTAAAAACAGACTGGAGGCACAGTCAAAAAAAAATAAAAAAAAATAAAGACCACTATGGGCCAATAACAATAACGCTCTTTTGGCATTAAAATTGTGCTGTCGGGTTTTACAGGTTTTAAGACGCGCAGTGATGAATTAGCGCTGAAAAGGCGTGGACAGTAATTTTTGCGCTTGACCTTATTGAATATGCATTTGTAGGAGTTTTCCTTTGAGATGCAAAATTTATGGGAGGAGAGTATTCAAATGAATCACCCAATGTGATTTACTAACGTTCACGCTGGTCAAATTATTACTATTTTGCGCTTGAAATGGCTGCAATTATTGTTGCTAGGAGAAGGCACCACAGAGAACAGAGACCGCGTGGTAAAAGGGAGAGGATTTTTCCACAAGTAGTAATTTATTTGGAAAAAACACATTATCTGAACATATCGTTTGCCAAGCCATGTTATTTTTAATTTCCTTCAGGAAATAAAAAATGACTTGGAACCCTCGACTAGGAGTCACGCAATACTAGGGCTATCAAAGCTTCTAACAAACCTTAATTTTCAACGTACTGTGGCTTCTTTTTTTTTCTTCTTTATTTGCGACTATGCTAATTTGTGCTGCGCTTGGTATATTGCGTTGGTTGATATGTAAATGAGATGTTGCGTCTGTGTTCTTTAATTTACGCATTGTTAGTAAATCACCTGCAGAAATTTCCCCTTCCATCAGCGCTGTTTTAGAATTGCGCTCTCGCGCTAATTTTTCGTTTAGTAAAACTGGCCCCATGTATGAAATGTATTGAACGAGCCTTGAGGAAAAACTATATAAAGAGTGTGTAGACACAGACACTAAAGATTCTCTGCAGAGTCTCTCGGCTTCATTATCTCTGATAATAAAATCTATCTTCTGGCATCAAAACCTCAAGACTTCGAGAGTGATTTCTCACAGAAGCGGCAGAAGCCACCACAGAAGAAGCAGATTTACTAAAATCAACAATAAATCAGTTTCAAAGTTTTTTTTAGTTTAAAAAATAAAAAAAATTTTTTTAACTAATTTACACATTTAGGCATTTATGTAATTGAAGCAGAAGAGCCCAGAACCTTACAAATAAAAATTGTTGTCATATTACTATATCAAAAGTAAGAGCATCGGCACAAAGATCACATCAATTTAAAATCTCATTCAGAAACACTGCACTCACATGTGTGGTAATTCACACATTCTATGCATTTCTGTTTTGTCGGTCTTTCTATTCATATTTTTTCATTCTGTCCCCTGGATTAACATACGAAAAGATCTGTGTAGAAATTTTGAAAAATAATATCATTTAAATTCTTCCAAATATAAAGCGAGGCTTGGATGTAAACGTCCAATGCAGTGATTGGGTAACAGCTCGCATTTTAAAATTTGTGACGGGTCTCCTGTTCTTCCTGCTACGGCCAGCCAGTGGGTGTGGTTGGGAGACTCATCAAGTGAACTGTGTACACCTGTTCTTCCCTCTATAAAGCTTAGGCTTTGTTGGCATGGTGGCTGTCCTGCTCCTGCTTGGTCCTTGTTAATTTTGGACTTTGTTATTCCCTTAAACTTGGTTTTGTCTGATGCTTTGACTAATGATGTGTCTGACAGAAATTGTGTTTGATTGTGCTGTTTTTTTTTTGTTTTATTTAACTTCCTATTTATGTTAATAAACATTTTCGTTGCAACCAAACCAAACTGACTACGTCCAATCTTTTGTCACGGCTTTGAGCTGGTCGTGACAAATTTTCGATGTTCTGCCATTGCAATTGTTTTGAAAAATATCTCATTACATAGGCAGGTGTTTCGGCTAACAATGTGAAACATTTATATGTATTGCACATGCTTTATAAGTCCTGGATGTGGCAAATAAATTAAGTACTGAGTTACCACAGGCTATGTTTGACTATGATCAATAATAAAACAAAACAAATTGACACCCATCTTTATGAACCTCTACAGGAAAATAACTACAACACAATAATGTCCATATCAATCTAAATATAGTTAGACTTTCTAATAACTACATTCACTGTAATAAGGTAATTCGATCATGTTACAAGTTTGTACAGAAACTGAAATGATTCATTTAACATTTTAAAATAAAGAGCACCACAAAACAATGTTTAATGTGTCCAGTGTCAAGGTATATTCATATTTATCTAAATTAACATTTATACTAACATCTCACATGGCTCAAATTAGGCTTGATGTAAATATTTAGCAGCTCCAGTATATTTTAATGAAATTAACTAACAAATTTGATTCAAAGATATCTAAAGAGCATAAATGCTATAAGTTTGATTGCAACATATAATCATTGCTGTTAATAGTGTTCATTGTCTGTTTGGTTACGTCATTAACTGAATTTTACTCTACATTTCTGCCATATGTACATCAATTTGACAAATCACCTCTGATAAGCTACTACTAAATATATTGTAGAAACATAATTTTCTGTAAAGCTGCTTTGCAACAATTTGCATAATCAAAAGCGCTATACAAATAAACTTGAATTGAATTGAAAATGAAATTGCAGCAGCAACACTTCAGATGGATTCCTGTCAATTCTTATCACAGATCTCAAACTTCGACTTTTGACCCGACATTCAATAACATTTATTTACTCCAAACATCGACATGATCACACAAACAAACACACAAAAGTACTCAAAACCGCTCAGGTCTGAACAAATAAATTTTACTCAAAATCACATGGTTGACCTTTCAAGATGGTGGCTTGTTTGTAGACGTGTGCGCTGGTTTGTCCTTAAAGGTGCTGTATGTTGGATTGACACCTAGTGGTTGAACTAGGTATTTCAGTCCAAATTCAAAATATTGGAGAGGGTTTTTTCACCCGGGCCCTCCTCCTCAGACTCGATGCACACGCAGGTTGCCAGACTGATGACACCAACAGGAACAAGCGCACATGACGATGAATGACATGAAATACGCTGTGTTTTCCGCCAACTGGCAACCCAGGGTGCCAAAATACAATTGGCAGTGGGTGGGTTTCACAAACCAAAACATATACAGACATTCCAGCCCGTAATGCACATTTTCAAAGGAGAATTACTGACTGTAGCATCAATGACACGATAGCTCACTTGCTCTGCTATTTCCTCGAACAATTTTGGTCTAGAATCAAAGTACTACATGTCTGCCATCTAGTGGTAGGGAATACAAATGAGATATTACACTATATTAGGAACTACAGTCTATTTAATGAAGTATGACGTCTTGTCGCAATTTTGCGACTTTGGCGCTTAGAGGGTTAAACAATGTAGTTGTATTTTGAAATATTTTTAGTAATCTAGAGCCGTAACTAACAATTATTTTAAATTAGGTAAACAAGTAATTTACTGATTATTTTGACAATTGAGCATTGACAATTGGGCTTTAGTATGACTACATTTATATATATTAAACTAACAATGATACAATAATTATTGGTTTGAATAAAGTAATCACATGGTTTTATTGAACAACACTGTTAAAATACATAAAGTAATATGCCTATACTACATAATATGAACATAACCAACTTAAGTACATTAAGTATTATAAGTTTATAACAAATACCTCCAGAGGTGCCAGCAGCCTGGTGATGTTTCACTTTACAGCGTGATTCAATGACGTTTAAATCCATATAATTTTAATATTTGGTCACATGCACACTCAGAGCGAAGTTTTGAACTTTTATTTTGAAATTGCAATGTACAACAACAGAAATATGTTGATGTATTCTCCTGTGCTGTCATGGGTTTCTAAATTGGTTTCTAAAAGATTTACTTTCTAAATCTAGTGAGATAACGCACTGTTTTCCCAGATGAAGAAACGTACTCTGTTACTGTCGTAACCTCAGTTCCCTGAGATACGGAATGAGTACTGTCTTTGTCTTAAAGACGCTATGGGAAAATGCCTTTTTTCTCCTGAACTGAAGCCTTATTCAATCACGTAGTGAAACTGAACAGTGTCTTAAAAATGCGGAGCTGCATGAGCCCATGGCGACGAAGCCCGCCAGAATGGGTGGAGCCATCTGGCTATATAAGCAGCCGTTTCGCCATAGGCTCCTCAGGTTACGACGACTGAATTGAGCAGTTACCTACCTTTGGGCACATAACCCTGCCTTGGTTTCAGGACGACCTAGGAGTCGTTGGGCCCAAATTCCAGGCAGGCAGGGCTAATGGAGCACGCCTGCAGGTCTCCAACTCACTTGAACGACGCTAGTGCTGGGAACAGAGCAGTCTTTAGCGACAGTGACCGAAGGGTAGTAGACTGTAGTGGCTCAAAAGGAGGGCCCTTCAAAGCCCTCAACACAGTGGGCAAGTCCCATGTAGGGACTGTGAGGAGCCGAGGCGGATTCAGCCTCTTGGCACCCTTCAAAAATCGGACAACCGAGTTGTTCCTGCCCACCGATTGGCCTGCTATAGGGGTATGGGAGGCCGCTATAGCTGCTACGTACACTTTGAGTGTGGACGCGGAGCGTCCCCTATCCAGCAGCTTTTGCAGGAAGGACAGAACCACTGATAAGTCAGAGGCAGACGGGTTTTCACCACGGGCTAGGCACCAAGTAGAGAAAACAGACCACTTAAGGGCGTAGAGGCGTCTTGTAGACGGGGATCTGGCCTCAGAAATGGTGTTTAACGCTCGCTCTGGGAGGCTCGCAGGCTCCCGTTGAACGGCCAAAGGTGCTGGGCCCACAGCTCGGGCCGAGGGTGCCATATTGTCTTGTTCGCTTGAGAGAGGAGATCCCGTCTCAGGGGAATGGGCCATGGGGCTGCTATGAGCAGCTGAGTTAGCTCTGACAACCAGGGTTGGTTCTTCCAAAGGGGGGACACCAAAATAAAAAATAAATAATAGCTCCACCTCTGACTGGGCCAGAACTAGCCGGTTGTCGAGCTAGTTGAGAATGCGGATTCCCTTCTGTCTCCGAAAAAGTGCGGGGGCCAGAGACAGACCAAAGGGAAGGACCGTGTACTGAAAAGCCACTCCCTCAAAGACAAATCTCAAGAATCGTCTGTGATGGGGGACTATCTGGATGTGAAAGTATATCCCAGACAGCAAGCCAACATTGAATAAACATTGTTTTTCCATCTGAATCATCATTATGGTTGATGTTGAAATTTCAATGCAAAATAAATGTTGAATCACCATTACCATATCGATGAAAACCTGATGTTATTAATGTTGATGGCAACACTATTGGAACAACATTGATCTATAGTTATCTTTATGATTGATTAAGCATTGATATTTGGTTTACCGGGCGATCGCTGAATGTGTTGAAAAGTCATTGATTTATAGTTGACCGGGAAACGACGCTGTTGTTGAAGAGTCATCGGCATATAGTTGACCGGGAAATATGATTGAAAATGCATCGATATATAGTTGACTGGGAAATATGATTGAAAATCCATCGATTTTTGGTTGACCGGGAGATCAACACCAACGTACTGCACCGGACACAGCTCATTTCTGGACCTTGGCACAAGCGTACAGGTAAGCTTGCTTAATGTTCGATATGAATGAATTGTACCAAATCAAATACTGTTAGGTTGATCTTTAACATGATGGTTAATGTAGTAACCGACGCAGTGCTGCAGTCACTGAAATAGATTTTTGTTTTACCAATGTGTCAAAATCTGCCAAAAGTAGGCTACTTGATCTCTTCTAGGTTATAAAGTTAGCAAAACCTCATTGGTCCAGTCTATTTTTGTGACAGCTAGCTCAAAATACATGTCTGTACCCATTGCTAGTGTCGTGAAATCTATTAACACAGCACCGCTGTTTCTTCTGACCGCCGGAGAACACCGGCGGAACCAACGCTAGCATAGTGCTCTACCCACAGCAACGGCGGGCCAGAATTACACAAAAGACATGGTTTACCTTTACTTTATTCAATGCAGAACTGTCTCGAGTTGTAACGATAACTGGAAATGCCGATTAGACCATCTCGTAATAGCCTACAAATCCAAAATATGAATAATCCTCGAGCAGGGCTGCGATGTGCTATACAGTTTTGTAACTCCATTGTGTTTGTTTTCAGAAATGATAACAGTCATTTTATACTAGTGCTTATGCGATATCACGATTTTTGATGATCTTCTGCCACCTTTTCTGAGCGCGGGGAAGCGCTGTTATACAGCGCCTGACAACCAGGCCTGGCGTCTTAGCCCCACATACTTCATTTAGAAACAATTAAAATGCCTCGTTAATTTATTAGCCTGTTTTTGCGGTGAGATTTATGTATATTCCTCCATGCACCCAGTATTTAAGCAGAAATTAATGTGCAATTTAGTCAACCAGAAAAATCTTTTGTCTATGGTAACTCTAATCAATACATTTACTATTTAATTAGTTATAAGTATCCAGTTATTTACATTTAATTTGTTGAGTTAACAATTAGTTCTGATTTAATAAAATAATAAACATGATTTTTTTTTTTAGAGTCACTTGGCCTCATAAATTGTCCTCATGAAAGATGTCACTGCAAGCTAATCCTTTGCCTCCCTTTAATTCGAATACATCCATGAACATATTGGGCAGTTTTTAAAAGTGCTTTGAATGTAGTCCGTCTTATACAGCCTCGACAAAAATGCGTTTCTACCCAGAAATATAAAATGATTTACCTAACTATGAGATGGCAAGATGAGAGAGGGGGTAAAATCTTTGCGTGGCAGGTGGAGCTGCCACTCGACCAGTCACGGATGTTCCATTCAGACATTATAGCACATGTGACAGAAAATTACGTGATATAGGTATCTTGTACTTAAATATAGTGAACGGAGTCCATTATTCATGAATAAAAATTGTTCAGTCTTTAGAAAAACCTTTGCAAGCCCAGTTTAAAAGAACATGTTATCATCTGCTTTGTGGGGAAATACTCAGGGCAGTGGATGATTCTGGATTAAATTGCTGTTTACTGACACTGTGATTTACTTTTTGTCCTTTTTTCAGATCATTAATCCACATCGTTTTCAAGTAAGCAAGTCTTTAGTATAATAAGCCTCATCTGAAGTGGCTGCGCCACGCCCAGACCGAGCGGGAGGAGCTGGAAGACAGACGCAGCAGGAGTTAGCACTTTAAAAGAAAAAAAATGAAATAATACAATAAAAATGATTGTTTAATTTTTAAAGAATGCGTGGGGTGTCATTTGTGCTAGTCTAGGTTATAGCCTAAAGGTATAGTTTCTATTTTCTATATTTTGCTAGCCCATCCTGGCTGTCGATAAAGCAGGATTATAGCCTAATAATAATGTTTTTAATATTATATTAAAATTACAGACCTTCAGATTAAACCTGTGGTATACTAAAACACCATTGAAGTTTTGTTGATATGCTGGGATTTCAACATTGTTTCAATATCCATTGTAATCGAAATACCATTGAAATTCTGTTGATCTCTAGGTATGATTTAAACGTTGTTTCAATGATAATAGAGGGTGCAACATGATGAAGAATCAACATCAGAGTTCGACGTTGATTCAATGATTTTATTGTTGACAGCGGGATGTTGATTTAACATCGTTTCAATTACTATTTGCTATCTGGGATGTGTCTTTCAGGTCCAGAGAAAAGAACCAGTCCCCTGTGCGAATCCGTTACATTAAACATTTTAGGTAATATAATCAGATTACTTTTAGATTACTTTTGATTTAACTCGTTTATCACATTGATTTAAATAGCATTACCAAAAAAAAATAAAAAATGCAACGAGTAAGAAAACTTGTTCCATTCATTGTAATTTACAACATGAAGTACATTCAAAATATTACATCAAGGTTTCCCAAACTAGGGTTCGTAAAGGAACTGCAGGGGGGTTGTGAGTTTAATGAAAAGCTGACAATTAATTAAATCATAAAAAAAATTAAATGAAAATAGATCATTTTAAAACAAACTCCCTTTCGAGGGAAGTCTCTTCACTCGGCGGCGATATTTGCAACGCCTCCGGGCAGCTCATACAAGACCTATCTTAATGAATGGAGGAATCCTGAAATCTCAAAAACTGCTCGCTGAACTCACAATTAAATTACATATGTCAAATCAGCAACAAAAATCTGAAATTAATTGCCCCATGAATGTTGTTTCTTATGCTCAAATAGCGTTTAAAAAGCTTATTTTTCAGGCTAGACCAGCCAATGTGCATTTGGAGTCATAACGTGGTTAAGACTGCGCATGTGCATTGGCTGGTCTAGTCAGGTTTCTATGGGAAATTTCGCTCTTTCTTTTAGAAGGTGGGACTATTCCTTCATATTGCGTGTTGCAGTTTCTCCCATTCATAAGTATAGGAGTGAGCCGTCTTTGTATTTACAGTCTTTGTTTTAAATAAACACTTACTAAAAAAGATGAAATATTTTTATTTACCTGCATGCCATGTGATCATTAACCCTCTTGAGGTCTCTCTTGGAAAAGAGATCTTATTCTCTTTGAGATTGCCTAATTAACCCTCTGGGGTCGACAAACGCATATATGCGTTTTGAGGCAGATTTTCCTGATAAGGCCGAAATGAGCTTGAATTACTCTGCCATTTTTGATCGTACAGATAAGAGCAATACACCATTCGAATCTGTAAGGGGTCTTATTTGTATACACTCATAATAACAACTAAACTTTGTGCTTTTGAAGAATAAAGAAAACGAACAGGGTGCGCTCTCTGTCCACGAACTGCTTTTTGAAACGTCACTAAAATTAACTGTAACTCGGCAAATACTTCACAGAGACATGAGAAATATATCTATAGAAACCTTGACATGTCTACTGTTAAATTAAGTAAGTCTTACCGAAAACAAATATTCTGTGATAAAGTAATCCGTATGAAACCAACGGCAGGTCCAGTTTTTCCGTCTGGTCTCATTATCTGTAATTAGGTCACGCCCACGCGCTGCTCGCGCTATTTTTATTACAAACCTCCACGCGAGCCACGCGGCATGTAAACGCCCACACCACCGTAAACAAAGCAGCAATGCGTTCATCTTGGATACTTTTCAGTTTTGGAAGAACACGCTGTGAGGAATAAGCCTTGTATTTACCTCAGAAACGCGCTGACAGGAAAAAGCCTTGTATTTACCGCCAGAAGACGCGCTGAGAGGAAAAAGCTTTGTTTACCTCACGAACCGAACGCGAGCGCAGCTGGAGCCGGCGGAGGAGGAGTTACTTTATACAGAGTAAGTAATGTTTCTTATTGGCATTCGATAATGTGTTGTTGTGACAAAGTTGAAGGCAATTAAAAGTTGAACTTTTCCCAAACTATAACTCCAGAATAAAATGTGTAAAATCGAGTGCAACATTTTGAAATATGATAGGCAACCTTTCATTGCATTTGAATGTTGCACGACGTGAGGATAGTTATATGTTCTATGCTTTATTTATTTTGAATAGTAAAAATATGTAGGCCTATATATTATAATAAATATATTGTACTGTTTTTGCTGTACTTTGGGTCAAATGGATGCAGGCTTGGTGAGCTGAAGACACTTCTTAAAAAAAAAAAAAAAAAAACATTAATCTTAATGCTTAAATAATTTGACTGGTAGTGTATGTATTGTCACCATGTTTGCTTTATCTTTGTCCGTTCATTGTGTTGCTCACGTCTGTTTTGTTTTCTCATGCAGTTTCTGCTGTCTCCTGTTTTCCTGGGTTCCAGTTTCTTGCCACTGTTTTGGATATTTTGGATATTGCACCCACCATGTCTCGACTCTTCTGTTGTTTATTTGTTTGTTTGTTCCTAATAAACTGTTTAACTGCACTCGCAAGTGAATCTCAAGTTATTTTATGTGATAGTTATATGTATAAACATTTCTTTTTTTCCTCACATTCTTTCTTGTAACTCTTCTCTCTCAGTCACACACCTGACTGAATAGCTCATTATGGAGCTCATTATGTGGGCCTTTGTCTTCTCAGGTGTGAGCCACGCCCTCTCGCATAGAGCCTTTCCACTCAAAAAGTGACTTAGAAAATTTAAATCAATATATTGTTTTCTCTGAATGAGTGAGTTAGATTATTTTCAGATCATTTTGAAGCAAATATTCTAGGCTACAAGATCCAGTTCTCAAAAGTCTTGTGAACAAATGTTCTGTATGTGTTTTATGGCCTTATTTCAGTTACTTTAAAATTTGTGTTTTTTTCTAACCACACATAAACGTTGTTTTCTCAAACACACAATCACGTATGTACATGCTGCTCACATATTATTGTAGCCCAGTTTGTGCTGAATACAGTGTTTTTAGACTTTAGCCATTAAAATGTTTATAAGCAACTGAAAAAAGCACAAATGTGAGGGCATGTCAAAACTTCTCCGGGGCCCCAAAACACCCTCAGACCCCAGAGAGTTAATAAACATCAAAGAAACCGTAAACATGCAAATGTGATGCTTAATTATTGAAATATTTAATTTAAAATCTCAGGGGTACTTAAAGCAAATATATTTGATGAATGAGGTTTAGATGACAAAGTTTTGGAATGCCTGCATTACAAAGATTATTTGTTTTTAATTAACTTTAGTCAAATGTATTTGCAATCAACTGTAGCCAGCTGTACTTATGTTTACAAAAGTGTGAACCAAATGGCCCATATAATTAGCCTCTTAGGTCAACATCAGGACAATGGATCATGGGCTCTCCATGGGGTCCTGTCAGGTCATTATAAGGTTACACTATCATTGGCTCTCCATTACTGTATTGTTTGTAGCACATTTGTTACCAGGTATAAAGGTCTGGTCTCACAGACAGTACCTTGGGTTAAGATTGTTTGAAGGATGACATGCTAACATCACTGCTGAAGAACTGCTACACTGCTACCTTCAATAAATTCTTCTCCCCACAAGAACTTTGGTCAAGCTTACTTATTTTATGTATTAGAGCAATCTAGTACATTGGCGAGCCACCCAAACTGCTGCTCAGCCAAATACAGCAAAATCTAACACATGTAACTAAGAAATAATGTGAATATGTGCATTTTAATTAGTTATAATTAAAAATACATGGTTAAAAAACCTACATAGTAATAATTCAAATAAAAATGAATGTGTTCAGCAGTAGTTGATGCAATGTTGAAACCCTTCTTTAGCCTGAAATGATTTTTGTAAATCCAGTGGTCAAATGCTGTCGCCACCTGACTAATGACTGATCTTTGTGTGAATGTCCACAAAACTGGACTATATATACCTATATAATATGTATATAATCTGTAGATTATTTTAGAAAGGAAAATTTAAAATATGAGAAATTAGGGAGAATCAGTGAATTATGAATAATTTATTACTACTTTGTGAATATTATGTAATCATGTAATCCATAAAAAAGTAACTGTAGTCTGATTACAAGTATTTTAAAATTTAACTTACTCTAATTACAAGTACTACATTTTTGGAATCTGACTACGTAATCCAGATTACATGTAATCAGTTACTACCCAGCTCTGTGTGCGAATTTGCAAGAGGATCTGCTTCAGCTTAATCGTCCTGAACGACCTCTTCCTGAGGGTGCGATTCAGGTGTCTGAGATCGAGGATGGGCCGGAGGCTGCCATCCTTTTTGGGGACAAGGAAGTAACCGCTAGAAGCCTGACTCGCTCTGGGGTGGAGGGACAGTTTCTACGGCACCCTCTGCCAGCAAAGTCATCACCTCGGAGCTCTGAACAGATGATTGACAGCTTTCTGTGTAGACATCGGAAATTCAAATGCAAAAGGAATTGCGATTTCATTTGAGTTTTGGCAGGTTATATGCACGATAGTGCTGGGCGGTATGATCAAAAATTTATATCACAGTATTTTTCAAAATTATACCGGTTTCACGGTATATGACGGTATTTTTTTTTTTTTCATGTATGACTGGGTGTTAACCACATTTTTTACTGATTGAGGGAGGAAAAACTGCAGTAGATTGACTTAGAAGGCCATATTTTACTGTCAAGATGAGCGAATATTGTAGAAAAATTCCACACTAAATAGTGACTAAACACGACCCATTAATACATGTTAACCAGGAGTCAATCTCATTTATAATCGCGACATCGCCTGATAAAATCAACATGCATCTAACGTTGCACTAAAGAGCGGCTATGCGGTGGTTTTGGCACTTTTTTGTCTCATGCAGTGCACTGCCTGCGTCTAAGTAACAAACTAAAAAATAAACAAAAAAAAAGTGCATAATATTAACAGACAAACTATGCTCATATTTATAATCCCAAACAGTCAGTTAGCGGCAGGTGCTTGGAAACGCTGTTTTGTACTCATTTATTGGCGAATCTGCTGCGGTACGGCCAGCTGAATGCGCTGCTTCTCTGCCGCTCGCTGCACAGAACAGACGCAGAGAGAGGCGACACTGCGCCGGGAGAGTCAGACCTCGCTCGCGGGGCAGCACTGGCGACATCTTCCAACTGAACCATAGCTATGGTTTATCCAAAAATGTCGCTAGGTTTGTCAGTTTGTATATTCTATGGAAAAAAGCCGCTAAAAGGGTCTGAAAGTTGCTAAATATAATGCTAAAGTCCCGCTCGTGTGTGTGAGACGTGGGAGCTGATGGCAGCAGGCGGTGGATATTATGGATGAGTTCTTGTGTGTCATCATCACGTTCTACTAGTTCTACAGCTCCAGAACTCTCACGCTTAATAACGCATACAGCTGTGTCCTCGCCACAATGTTCCCCCTCTCAAACAGTGTCGCGTTCCGAACGTTATTTAAATAACGCCGCTATTGCGGTATTTTAAAAATTCATATCAGAAGAAAAATAAACACCGGTATTCGGTATGAACCGGTATACCGCCCAGCACTAATGCACGATGCAGAGAAAGTGAAAAACCAAATGTGGTAATTAATATTGCTATTTAAATATGACAGGCTCATAACACGTAAGACATGGGAAATACAATTGCAAATGGAATTTGCCTTTTAATTTAAAATGTGGCAGTCACTGTGCGTTCGCAAAAGCGAAAATGTAAACGGTAATGCAAGATTTGCAATTGCATTTGGATTGTGTCACAATTTATGCGCCCACATGTGGAAAACGAAATTGAAAATACAATTTGCAATTGCTTTTGAAAATAGTCCGGAAAATCCTTACATGCTGACGCTTTCCGTTTAAGAAATCTGAATGTAGTGCGCGTGCAACTGTAGCGCGCATACTTTGAACAATAACGGTCAAAGAGGAGAAGCAGCTGAGAAATCGAGTGATTAACGTGGTTAACTTGTTAAAATGTATTTAAAGATGCTAAAAAGGAAGAAATAGTAATACTTATCTGATCTGCATCCTAAACGAACAGTTTTGGGTGAACAATATCTGTTGGTGAGTTGTTGAGCTCGTTTTATTGTATGTGATTAGCACAGGAGTCCGCTGTTACATAGCAAAAGATATCGTTTAACAACTTATATTAATGAAATATTAATGTATGCTGTTTATAATAAAACGTCATTATAGAAAACACTGGAGTAGTGAGTACAATATGTCTGTTCTGCCACCATTTTGAGCTGTTTTGAATGACGTTGTGTTTTACGGTTTTGTATAGCGCTATTTTAATTATTTGTATTGATGGAGTAATAAGATGTTCTTATGGCCTGTTAAAAAGTTTGACATTGGACAACGATTCTCCCGTGATATGTGAGCGTACATGGAGAAGACATGCATGAAGAGAATTAAGGCAGCTGTTGTCAGCGAGAGGACCTGCAGCGTTGCCTGGTAACCAACTGACCAGATGCACAGAGCGCTCTTTAGAACTTCCGCATAGTTTTAGTTTAGTTAAATTTTTGCACAAGAATAAAATAGATTAAAAATAATAATAAAATACAATCCATATACTGTGTAGAGAGAGGCAGAAAACCCAAAGGGCTTATTTAGAGCCTCCACCTAAACAATGAAAAAACAAACTCATAAAACTACAAGAAAAACTTTGATTACACAACAAATATATAAATACAAATGATTACAAATTACAACATATGTTGAAAAAAATAAGTAATAAAACCCCAAAAAACAAACCATATGGTACATAAAATAAATAAAAAAAGACAAGATAGATTATTGCATTTTAAATAATCCTTTATACATCTTTTATAACAAGCCAGCTCGTAAACTTCCAGTTAAACTGATTTAATGTTGTGGTTTATATAGCTAGAGACTATTGAGACCCTTACAGAAACCTCTCCTGCCTCGTGCTTGTCAGACATCGAGAAAAAAATAATAATAATTGCAACATGGTAAATAATGATAGCATAACAACAATGATAGATGATGCCTTTAACATTAGAGATGCTATCTCCCAAATGACATCATGATGGTATTATTGATAATCAATAACTTACCTTCATAGTCATGAACACATTTTAAACACTTATAATATATGCCTTCTCAACTCTATGGCTGTGCAGTAAAATTCACTTTATAGATATACTTTTCATTCATGAAGATGACATGAAAGAAATGTGTCTCCTAGCGAAAAACAAAGACTTTTAAGATGAAAATGTTATTAAATTATCATTATAACTAGTAGATGGCAGCAGAGGATCACTCATTAGCTCAGCTGCCATTTCAACTCCAAATGTGTGTGCTTTTATTGTACTGAAGTATAAAGTATAGCAAGTGCAGGAATCACAAAGTCTCATGTCATTTTATAAATAAATACGCCCCGACACCAACAGCATAAAAGGAGAATTATTTAAACTAGTTAACTACAAATGAAATAAGTTCATTATTAAATGGTATAACAATTAAATAATGCATTAAATATTTTTAGATTTAATTTAGTAACTACATTTTTTAAGTTTTATCTTTAACTGGAAAAGCTGCTAAATATATTCAGTCAACACAGACTTGTTACTGTTGTAGTTTTGCTACTCTGAATGTAGTCTGAATCACTTAATGCAGAGCTATATTTTGACATTGGCTTGTCTTCCATTATCAATGTCAATCATAGCAATGAGTCGCTGAACAATTTAGCAATTTACCCGCGTAATATTTAACACCCGCGTTTGTCATTCCTGAAATGGTATACGTGGACGTTTGGTCCTCTTGGATAAACAAAAATTTCTTCAAATTGTGAATGGATTTTGTACAGAAACTAAGCAAAGAGCGCTCCTCTTACAGCACAGTAGAACTGACTGGAAATGACTGAGCTGGCTCATCTAAAACCAGGAAGTAATCGTGCATATGGTCAACTGACAGAGCATTAGTGATTGCTTTGAAATAAATTGGATACAGTATTTTTCATACTTTTTCCTGGTTTTCCCTTAACTGAATTGAATGTGTTTTTTTTCTCTCTCTTTTTACATTACACACAAACTGAACTTTATTACATTTATCGCATGAAATGAACAGTATTATACTCCTCAAAGGGAAATTAAACTGATTTACGATATCAAATTCAAGTGATTGTATTTGCTATTATTATTATTATTATTATTATTGTTGTTGTTGTTATAGTAAAGTGTTATTGTTTATATTCAACTTCTTCTGGTCTCCTAGTATAAGCTTTATATCCTCCTCCCCAATTCTTTTCGAGTCTAGAACTGGTCTAGTAGATATTTGCATTGGAGGATGCAAGTGCTACATACTGTATGTGTGTGTGTGTGTGTGTGTGTGTGTGTGTGTGTGTATGTATGTGTGCACGTTTTTGTGAAAAGTCAGGACATAGATGTGTACAATGACAAAGGTATGACAGGTATTACAAGGTGAAGGTGACATCTCAGGACATTACTCCATGTCCCCACTTTTCAAAACGCTTATAAATCACACAGAGTGGAGTGTATTGAAAATCTGAAATAGCAGAAAGTCTCCTGTAAGGGGTAGGTTTAGGTGTAGGGTTGGTGTAGGGCAATAGCACATACAGTAAGTACAGTATAAAAACCATTACGCCTATGGGATGTCCCCACTTTTCACAAAAACGAACATGTGTGTGTGTGTGTGTGTGTGTGTGAGTGTGTGTCATCAATCAATTATCAATGCCTTAGAAATTTTTTTTGCACTAATGCCGTGCTGCACAAATCACCTCATTTAAGGGTGCATTTAAGCAAACTGCAAGTACTGTTAGTAAAACAAATACAGTGGAAAAGTGCACCTTTAGAATCAGGGGCATAGCCACGGGTGTGCCACCTAAAAACAGATGCAGAATTATTATTATTTTAATCGTAATAAACATGGACGGCGCTAAGGAGGGGCTAGCAGATGCTTCAGCACCCCCAAGAAAGACCAAAGCGCTGCCATAGCACCCATAAGAAATAAAATAAAAACATTTGACTTATTACGCATTCATAACTCGTGCATTGCAATATAACGTGACATGATTAGCAGGCGCACTTTTCTAATTGTCAGCATTTTATTTAAAAAATGGATCGGTTCCTTGTGCCAAGTAGGCCTGTCCCCTACTACAGATTTCACCAGTCACACGTAAATTGATTAATATAATAACCTAGGCTACTAAAGGGAAAAGAAAACATTTTCTCAGTCAGTGTCGGCTGAAAAGATAAAAGTTGCCGGATGCTGCACTCGCCGTCTCCACATGAGCTTTAATAAAGAAATGCACTTTTCATTCCGACTACGTAATTAGAGATGTTATATATTTTTACAGGCTATATCAGCCCAGTCTGTTCTGTTCTGCAACGTCAGTAATACACAGTCTTGGTGTTTTTTTTGCACATTAATCTGACAGTAAATGATGCACACCCAGAGTCTCTTTTCTGGCTCCGCTCCTGTTTAGAATAATTTTTTATAGGATTTTTTGACAAGGGTTTCCAGCTTATATATAGTTTGAGTTGTGAGTCTCTGCTGTTTTCTGCACAACTACAGCAAACAGAAGCTGTTATTTTTAGTTTGTCGGATGTAAAACCAACATGAAGTGGATAACTTTTTTAACCTACAGTGTAGGAGTCACAAGTGTTTTGTCTTAGACAAATAGTAAAAATAAAAAGTAATGGTTCAATCGAAGGAGTTAAATAAACGTACCTGCTGTAAATTACCAAACTATTGTTAAACCTACCTTATGTTGCCAAAGCATGAGAGTTATGCATTCGTATTTAATTATGACAAATAGCTTAAATAACATACTCGCACCGGTGAAGCAGGCCAACTTTAGTCCCAAAATAAAACTTTTGTTTCATGGCGACAGAGCTGGCAACCCGAAGTGTTACTCGCCGGTGATCGACACAGAGAGAGAGAGAGAGAGAGAGAGAGAGAGAGAGAGAGTTGTATTGATTTAAACACATTAAATGATTAAAAGCACACACCTTTCTTCCGCCGAATCACAGACGCGGGAGCCAGCAGCCCCTCACTACAGAACAAAAGATCCAGGGGGCGGGGTTAGATCCACATCCAGGGGGCGGGGTTAGATCCACATCCAGGGGGCGGAGACGGGTAGGTTTAGGTCAGAGCCATATAGAGAGAGAGAGAGCTGCTACAACTCCGTTGACTCCAGTGGACCGTTTTTTTACAGCAATGGTGGATCATGAGAACATTATGAAGCTGCAGACTCGGAGCCTGCTGCATCCACAGTCCCGCACCTAGAGTCCCGCATTTTCAGACCCCTCGTTTTTCGAGACAGCGCCTCCTATCAAATTGGATCGGAAAAACACATGGATAAACACGTGAATAACCGAAACGTGAGTATCGTCAATCTTAAAATGATTTCGTCAAAATTATTTCTTTTTTAATCAAACTACTTTAAAGCTCATCGATACACCAACATATGAACAGTCTATTTAATATTTGTAATGATAGAGGTCCCATATATGAGTTCAATTTGTCATATTACTTTTGAATATTTTTTCAATACAACATTTTATTTAGCATGAGTAACAAAACACCCTTAATAACTCTCTTAAGCGACAATTTCTTTTTTCCTATAATTTTTTATTTATTATTTTTTGCAAGCTATGGGCGCAGGTTTGCCTTCTGGACAGACGAGGCAAAATGCTTATTAGTGGCAAAAACTCAACCTCTGTATAGGCTAAAAAGAAGCAGAAGCACCACACAAGATGTCCCACAGCACGTCCAATCAGTCCAAGATCGGACAAGAACTGAAGAAGCACTGGTGGACTGCATTGTGACTTCAAAGGGAACAGAGCAGCATTTAGTGGTACTCAAATGGTCATTTTTCACCATTTAAAGATTAGCATTCCTAAATGACTCACCCAGGGCTGTGATCATTGTCAACTTCAACATTGTCAATTGATTATCCAGTATGCTCTTTAGCTATATTTTTAATGGTTATGCCAATTATTCATTGATGGCTTGTGTATATATAAACAACACTTTTTGTTTGCCCCGCAGGATGTTCTCAATGGGAAACCATCAAAGTGGTTCCCCCTAAAGCCACGTGTGCCAGTCTACATGGACAGTGAGCAGCAGTGTGCCATTCTTTTTGAACACCTCAAAGCTCTGCTACACAATTGTAAAACTCAACTGAACTTCACAAATGAAGTGGAGTTCATTTGTAGTTTTCTTTTTCCTGAGGTAGGCCTGCACATGTTTGTCTATTGGATTGTTTCTATTATTGCCATATATGAAATGTTTTATACATTAATTAATTAATGTATTTATTTAGGGCTGCAACAACGAATCGATTAAATCGATAAAAATCGATAAAAATCGATTACTAAAAGAGTTGGCAAGGAATTTCATAATCGATTCGTTGTGTCGCGCGACGCGGATACGTTTGATTATTTAAAAAAAAAACATTTAGTTGAGCGCGGAGCGGAGTGAACACACTCGGTCTCTCTCGCGCACTGATGCTAGCAGAGTTCGGCGCCTCATAGACAGAGCGGAGCAAAAAAAACGAGCGGAGGTAGAGGAAAGATACATGGCGGAGGCAGAGAAATCCGTGCGACCCAAGTCATCCAAGGTGTGGGAGCATTTCACACTAAATAAACAGAAAAGGTGTGTTAACTGCAAAATATGCAAAAGCGACATGGCATGGCACGGGAGCTGGGGCGGCGTTTGCGTATGGCAGAGTATGGCAGTTTCCATACCCTAGCCCAGTCAGGTGCTGTGAAAAATTATCCAAACTTGAGTTATTATTATTTTAAATCAGAGAGTTTTAAAAATAGTTAACCAATGATAAGCATTAAAAAGAGCTTGTCAGTAAAACTTCGTAACGCCATTGGATCATCAAGCTCTCAACGAAACCTCGTACCTTCACCCCGCCTCCGTTCAGATGGACGCGCCGCGCACAGCCTGGAGAAGATGAGATCTCTGCTTTTTCGCAACGCAATTGCATTGCAAGACTAAAGACACGTTTTTATTCACTGGCCTTTTTTGGACCATTCATTTTTCAATCTGTTGTCATGTATAGCTACACTGCAATAAAAGCTTTTCTTACTTAGTCATTTTGTCTCGTTTCCAGTCCAAATATCTAAAAAAATCTTAAATCAAGATTACTAGACAAGAAAAATGGCATGAGAAAATTAAGTGATGCTTAAAACTTCTGTTTGAGATTATATCTCATTAAGATTATTTTTCTTACCCCATTGGCAGATCATTTTGCTTGTTTTAAGCAAACAATCACTTAATTTTGAGGTGTTTTTTCAGAAAACAAGACAATTTCTTATGCTATTTCATGTGTCTAGTAAATGTATCTTGATTTAAGATTTTTTTAGATATTTGGACTGAAAACAGGACAAAAGTCAGAAAAGCATTTTTTGCAGTGTATATTCTGTGCTTTGTCCCATATAGGTTATTATTGACAAATATATTTGTGTGTGTTGTACTTTTTAATTTAATTTTAAAGTTCTTTTATAGCACTTGGTCATCTTAAGCTGTGTTTAAATGTGGTGTATAAATGAACCTTGCACTTACTACAATGATGGTAATAATTTAATGAATAAGCTTCAAGTGAACTTGAGAGAGAGAGTGTGTGTGTGTGTGTGTGTGTGTCAGTGTGAGAGTTTGTGAGTGTGTGCGTCTGCAAAAGTGTGTGCGTCTGCGAGTGTGTGCGTCTGTAGTGTAGAGAACAAGTTCTGACATTCAAACAAATCCTGTTAAATTTTCTGATTTGTATTGTTCTTTATTTTTTATAAATTATTTATTGTTCTGGCAGCTCAGGTGGCACTTTATTTTTAAAAAGTCTATATATTTGGCAGATGTAAAGCATACATGTGTATGTTTTTTGTGTTACTCCATTTTTTATTTATTTTATTATTATTATAACAGCTCAGGGATGTTCAAGGAGCAACATGTTTGTGCACTTTCTAAAGATTTTAGTTCTGTTTTTGAATAAAGGGTTGGAAATGAATGCTTTTCTTGTTTTTTTGGGGTGTTTATCCGATTCATCGATTAATCGAAAAAATAATCGACAGATTAATCGATTATTAAAATAATCGTTAGTTGCAGCCCTATATTTATTTATATGGACAGGCCATCATTCATGGCCTATGTGAGCTGCAGGCATTATCCTGGCAGGAGGCTGAGGAGGTGTTCCTTCGTGGCCCTACTTATCACCCTAGGTATGCTTGTAATTTGCATTTGCAAAAAAATGTTTATTATTACACAGTATTTTTGACAATGGCATTCATCTTTTATTTTAGTGAAGTTGAGGAATTTGACCGGGTGATTGCAAAAAGAATGAGAAAAGAAGCAACATTTGCCTACCAGAAAGTAATTATTTTACCTTATGCATTTACATTACATTTTACATTTATTCATTTAGCAGACGCTTTTATCCAAAGCGACTTATAAATGAGGAGGTTTTTTGAATGCAATTGAAGACGAAAATAAAGTCACTAACACAATTCTTTCTTCCTTTTTTCTTTGCTTTCTCCTGTTTACAGCAAGATGACAGTGATTAAGGCGATCGTTAAATAAAGTACAGAATTGTTTATTATTGGTGTTTTGTCTATTATCTGAGTTTTGCTTCACATTCAAAATATCAAAAAACAGGTTTTGTAATGTTAGCATGGTATAATGTTAATTAGACCATTATATGTTGAACTGAAAGAAAAAATGGAATTTGAAACATTGTACAAAAACAAACATTGTAGCAATATAATATCACATAATATTTTTCAGAAGATAGTTCAATCTGTATGTGTATCCGTTACATCAATAATTTCCTTTCAATTACACCCACGCTCAAAAAATAAATAGTTTGAGAACACAATGATTTTTTTTTTTGCCACATGCATTAAGCAGGGAACGCAAATATTTATTTGGATAACTTTAAATAAAAAGAGACCGTAATACTGCATTCTAATGTTTTCAATGGCATCTGGATGCGGTTGGATAAGGGTGTTATACGATCTTCCGAACAGCAGGAGGCGCTGTCTCGAAAAACGAGGGGTCTGAGAATGCGGGACTCTGGGTGCGGGACTGTGGATGCAGCAGGCTCTGAGTCTGCAGCTTCATAATGTTGGGGGATCATGAGCCGCTCAATAGTTCCCGGAAGTAAGCGCTCATACTATCAGCGCCATTGAGATGCGGCAGAATGAACTTTTAAAAGGTAAGACATTTATAGAACAAAATGGTATATTATCAGCACAGCTAATCAAATTACCTTGTAACCATTGCTTTAATTTGTTCATCGTTTCTGAAAGCATGGCATTACTTAACTGCATGATTTGTAAAGATTTGTTTAGAGCATTTCTGCCATATGAGCATTACTTTGACACAGTTACACCTGTTAACACAACTCTTATTTGTAATGTAGAAACATTCATTTTCTGTAAAGCTGCTTTGAAACAATGTTTGTAATAAATAGTGCTATACAAATAAATGTGAATTGAACAAAACTTGATGCATCATTTTTTTCTCCTCTCCGTGTCAGTAGAGAAACCATTCATTCACACTCCTTTCTGTGAGAGACTGGAGCATCCCATGCAGCACAGCAAACTATAGCGGAGACTGTTCAAGGACAGCATGCTTTATAGTCCGTAAATAAGTGCATAACAAAAGACAACATACATCAAATATATGATTAAATGGGTAAAATTTATTTTAAATTAGAATATACTACAAATATATATTTATATATTAATAATGGAGGGGTGCACAAGAATCAAAATCATTAAAAGAGATTAATTCCCACTTAATCTTAAAATAACTTCACTTATTTGGAATGAATTTTCAAAGACAACAAACTAATTAATAAAACGACATTGAACATTAAGATGTGATTGCACTTGACTTGTTGTTACAACACACACACATGATTATATTTATACAGAGAGGCTGAAGTTACTTGGTAAAAGACCACGATGTCGTTTATATAGCAAACATGGGCTTTTACTATGGTAACATCAACCTAAAATATGTTAACATGGCAGGTAAGGATAGCTGAGCACGTTAATCCTCAAATATTAACGGATTTTATCTTTTAAAAGCAACACTGATACAACTACATATACTACCTATACATTATTTATATAAATAATGTAAATAAAGTATTTTATTGTCTACTAATTACCAAAAATCACAGTTCTGTCTCACTATAGTCACTAACTCAATGCATTCCAATCGCCCGCTATTAACTTCCTGGAACTATTGAGGTCTACGTGAATCACGCGACGATCGAGCGTTTTGAACTTCCGTTGTCGCAACTCTGTCTCTCTATGGCTCTGGTTTAGGTAAATGCAAGGTGGGAGGAGTTAGATCCAGATCCAACCACACCCCCTTATGACGTCACATCGCCAGAGCAAAATAAAAGTCTTGATAAATGTGCAGAACTTTACATTAGTAAACAAATATAAATAATAAGGCGTAAGATGAATTAAATGTTAAGGATTAAATGTCATTATCTTGGTCTTAAAATTACAGGATTGGAAAGCACTTATGAATGTTTCAAAGAATTTGTAGATCAAAATTAAATTTGTGGTTGCAGAGAGATTTATCTATTTAATTTATTAAAAGAAACTGAATCCCGATGTCAATGTAACAATCTTATTCCATCTCAGTTTCTCCCCAGAATATAAACACAATAAATCTAATTTCTGCTGCATTTGGTTGAAGTGGACTTCATTAAATGTCCATGACTGTATGATTACATTGACGGTAAGTTTAAAACAGCTATTTTGACTGTCTGAGTAGAAATCTTTAGTTAAAAATGGTTAAAATAACTTCTACATTTTAATGAAATTATTTAAATTTCTCAAGATTATTTGTGCTAAAATGTGCTCAAAATTAAACGTTACTTAAAAGTTACTTAAGCTCTCAGATTTCAAGCTATATATATATATATATATATATATATATATATATATATATTATTTTTTTTTTACAGATTTCAGGAGGCTGTTCTTACAGGTGAAGACAAAGCACTCAGATCACGAGCTTGTATGCAAATAATGTGAGCAGTTCAATCGCTCAGCAGCTCTAAAACAATCAGCAGAACTAGCACTCATTATCAGAGAGATCAGAGAAACTCGACACATTCACATTTAATTCACGTACTGATTAGCATCAACAATGACATTCAAAGACTGATTTTACATTTGTATTCACGTACCAACAGCAAATGAGATTCATTTTAAAATTTAAATGACATTTATCTTGCTGATGGCTACAAATTAATTTTGACACAAATATTTGTGTGCTTCTGCAGTAATTGTATTTAAAGGCTGATCACCTTTTCATGTCCAATCATAAATATATTTGCCAAGGAGGCTTTCAAGAGAATTACCAAATTTATTGATGTGCCTTTGTTAGAAAATAAGCATGTATTTGGAAGTATTTTGGCAATAAATTATGACCACTTAGAGAAAGATCAAGGCAACATGTGAGATCTTGTAGAGCAGTCAAATGTGTTAATAACGCAGAAGTAAATCATCCAGAACTAGTCGCAGGGTGTCAGACGGACTCTGAAGATGCCTGGGGTTCTGTGGAGGAGCATCATTCACATGGGAAGAAAGTGACTTTGTGAAAGCCATGGGCCTTGAGTATTTACTCTGTGTCTTTGCAATGCTTGTGTATTTGCAGATCATTTTTTTTATGTTGCCTAGTTTGTGGCTTAATTTATGTTAGCAGCAATATTGCTGTAGTTAAAGGGACATGTCAAGCATTTATTTAATTTTTAATGTTGCTGAGGAATGAGTTATAAAGCTTATACCAGGAGACCAGAAGAAGCTGAATATAAAAAATAACACTTTACTATAACAACAACAACAACAATAATAATAAAGCATACAGGACACTCCATACATGTTTCTAAAGAGTGGTCAGAAGTGATAAACAATAGCTTTGCAAATATAATTTCAGAATAGGTGACATACATAGGACAAACATCCAGTGAATTGCCCACAGCATTTATTTAGGGGAATGGTCAACAAACATGCATTAGTTAACAGGTATTTCAAGAAAAAAAGCCTTCCTCGTTTGTAGAAAGCATAATCTCTTCAGATCTTTTAAATACAGGTGTGTGTGTGTGTTTGAGTGCACTTATCATTAAGCCACAATAATACATTATAATGTACAGATACTTCCCCATTTTAAGAAACTTTGCATATAGTACTTGTCTTCAGGGCTGGACTGGGACAAAAAAATCGGCCCTGGCATTTTTGGTCCTGGTGGCTCACCACTATATATATATATATATATATATATATATATATATATATATATATATATACATATATATATATATATATATATATATATATATATATATATATATATATATATATATATATATATATATATATATATATACATATATATATATATATATATACATATATATATATATATATATATATATATATATATATATATATATATATATACATATATACATATATATATATATATATATATATATACATATATATATATATATATATATATATATATATATATATACTGTATATATGAATGATATACATTCAAAAATTTTGAACAGTAAGATTTTTCTTTTTTTGAATAAGAAGAAGTCTCTTCTGCTCACCAAGTCTGCATTTCTTTGATCCAAAATACAGCAAAAGCAGTAATATTGTGAAATATTTTTACTATTTAAAATAACTGTTTTCTATTTTAATATATTTTAAAATGTAATTTATTCCTGTGATCAAAGCTGAATTTTCAGCATCATTACTCCAGTCACATGATCCTTCAGAAATCATTCAAATATTCTTTTTTTTTCAGGTTTCTTTGATGAATAGAAAGTTTAGAAGAACAGCATTTTTGTAACATTATAAATGTCTTTATCATCATATTTGATCAATTTAAAGCATCCTTGCTAAATAAAAGTATTAATTTCCATAATTTCTTTCCCAAAAAACAAAACAAAAATTATACTGACTCCAGTCTTTTGAATGGTGTATTGTATAATGTTACAAAAGCTTTTTTATTTCAGATAAATGCTGATCTTTGGATCTTTCTATTCATCAAAGAATCCATTAATAATAATAAATATTTCTTGAGCAGCAAATCAGCATATTAGAATGATTTCTGAACGATAATGTGACTGGAGTAATGATGCTGAAAAATTCATCTTTGATCACAGTAATAAATTACGTTTTAAAATATATTCAAATAGAAATCAGTTATTTTAAATAGTAAAAATATTTCACAATATTACTGCTTTTGCTGTATTTTGGATAAAATAAATGCAGGATGAGGGGGAAGAAGAGAATTCTTTAAAAAATAATTTGACTGGTAGTGTAGATATGTATCATTGCATCTAGTTGTTTGAATAATTCTGCACTAATGTCGCGCACACACAGGATAGATGCCTGCCTCTGTCGCGAGTCCCTATCAAGCACTTTACCGATTCAGCTGCTCTCCTCTCCTCCTCCTCCTGGCTCTTTACGCCGCATCACTCACCGCAGAGTAAGCCTGTTCTTGATGAAGCTGCTCTGAAAACGTGGGAAAAGCCGACGAGGAAGAAGTTGGGGTGAAGCGTTCTTTATAGGCGGAGCAAAACACTTCATGGCTCTGTCTGTAGCGCATTGTGATTGGGTGGTTTACGCTGTCAATACAGGAGACAAAGCAATGGGCCACTGGCTGCTCTTGATGGTCCTTGGCAAAAAAAATAAAAATTCTGTCGGCTCCTTCAGTGCGTCGGCCCACCGGGAAAATGCCCGGTATGCCCGATTACCAGTCCAGCCCTGGATACCAATTATAATCAATTTTATTAAAATACAAGACTACATTATAAAACTCAGGAGAGTGTGTATTTTAATATCTCTGTTCTCCGGTTGTCAGTCATAATGGCAGTTTCTTGCGAATCGGTATACTGATACAGCAGCAGAGGACTATTATTTTCTTGAACGGAACAGAGGAAAGACTGATGACGTCACGGGTTCAGATTTGGTTGACGAATCGGCAGAAAGGGGCGTCTCATGACCGCCCACAAGGGGAAAACGAATTTTGAAGTCGTTTATCCGTTTTCTACCCGTGAACCAAAAAATGAGAATCGAGCCAAAATCTTGTTTTTGCGCTTCTCTGAACAAACGAAAAAAACGAAACTAGGCGCCGTTTTCTCATTTTTCTACTATCAATATTAAATCAAAAAACGAATGATCAGATGATACACGGGGTCTGCGTTCATTCGTTTTTTGATTAAATATTGAAAACCGAAACATGAGAAAACGGCACCATTTTCATTTTTTCGTTTTTTAAAAAAAATGAAAAAACAAGAAATCGCCTTGTTTTTCCGTTTTTACATTCAGGGTTAGAAAATGGATAAACAGCTTGAATGTTCGATTTCCACGTGTGGGAGGGAATTAAACGCCCCTTTTCACTGATTGGTCATGCCAAAAATGAAACGGTGCCGTCATGATGTCGTCTTCAGTAGCCTACTGTGTAACAGATAAGAGTCCTCCGCTGTTAAAGCGTTTATTGCAACTCCTGCATGTCATCTCTCTCTCATCAAACAACCAGACTAACAAATGAACGGGGTTTACTTCTGTGTAGTCATAGATTCTCTATGGCAATTATTAGGTGCTTATTGCAGAAATATGTATGTACCTTGGATCTGCAGCCACGTTACCCTTTTAGTCTATTTCTTTGGCGCACCGCACATTTTATTTAGCTGTCCAGTTATCAAAATCTGTGTAGCAATGCTGCGTGACGCACTGGACAACACGGGGCGAATGCATTTACATTATAGTGAAGCACAGAGCAGTATTGATTTTAGTATATCCAGCAGTCATAACTTTTATTTTAGACAGTACAGTTTCATTAATAATGAGTATAAATTGATTTCATTTTAGACACAAAACAGTCTGTTTTATTTGACTTAAAACACAGGCGTTTCATTCTTGAATGAATCCAAGTCTTTGAATGAATCGTTTGAGCGAGTGGTTCAATGACCCATTTGCTTTTTGAACGAATCGGTTGAATTGATGACTCTATGACTCCTTCATCAACACAATGACTTGCCGCCACCTACTGGCGATGCAACCTTCATAATTCAAGTATCCAATTGTTTCATTTTGTCACTCATTCCATATTTCTGTAGGCTATTCAAAATGTTTTTGTTTAAAACATTAATCTAATTCCATAATGAAATTGCTGTGTTAATGCATTTATATGACAGTATCATATAAAATTCTCTATGAAAAAATAAATAAATAAATCAAAATAATAATCAAAACGATAAGATACACTAAAATCGATTCACACTAAAATCGATACTGGTCTGCACTTCACTATAATGTAAATGTCACGCAGCTTTGCCACACAGATTTTGAAAACTGGACGGCTAAATAAAATGTGCGGTGCGCCAAAGAAATAGACTAAAAGGGTAACGTGGCTGTAGATCTGAGATACATACATATTTCTGCAATAAGCACCTAATATTTGCCGTATAGAATCTATGCCTACACAGGAGTAAGCCCTGTCTAGGCGCTGCCCCATGGTTTGTGTCAAGCCATGTTAGTCTGGTTGTTTGATGAGAGGGAGATGAACGCAGGAGTTGCAATAAACACTTTTATTCTGTTGCACAAAACTGAAGACGACATGATGACGGCACCATCTGATCCTTGCTTGACCAATCAGTGGAAAGGGGCTTTTCATTTCCGCCCACACGTGGAAATCGAACATTCAAGCTGTTTATCCATTTTCTAACCCTGAATGTAAAAACGGAAAAACAAGGCGATTTCTTGTTTTTTCATTTTTTTTAAAAAACGAAAAATGAAAATGGTGTCGTTTTCTCATGTTTCGGTTTTCAATATTTAATCAAAAAACGAATGAACGCAACGTACACGGACCTACACGGACCTTCCGATCATTCCATATCCGTTTTAAATTAAAAAAACAAAAAAACGAATAATTTTTTTATTTATCATTTCCACGACAAAATAGAGAAAATTAAGACAGCTATTTAAAATGTTTTTTTGTTTTTTACATTTTTCTATATCGTATTTCTCAAATCTTACACCTGAAAACTAAAATGTGAAAAATTAAATGAAAATCATAAAAAAAAAATCGTCTATTTTCAACCAAGAAGCTACTTTTTCTCATCAGCATTTGCAAAGGTCACCGGCAGAGAGAGCAAAGACGCGGCAAATGATTACAATGGCATGTTTAGAAGGGCATGCAGAAATGATCATTAACATGGTTAATGATCATATGAATTATGAAACTATTTCTGCGCACCTACTCCAGATGGGTGTGCAAAATGCTCTGCAATTAGTGTTCGCAGATTTTGCAGAGAACATGGCATAAAAATACCAACTTTTGGGCGCAAATTCATGACAGGTTACCCGTCATCAAAAGGCGTACATGCAGGTGAACTTCGGGTCAGAAAAGTGCTACGAGAGGTTCATCAACCATATCATGAATTATGGCAAAAGCTTGGCATTGCCCAGTTTTAAGGGCCTTGTCTAATAATTTCAAGTCAAAGTTTACTAACTATGTATGATCATTGCTTATTCCTGAGAGATACTGTCATGCAGGGGCAGTGTCGTTATAACAGCTTGTTTTGTGAACTCTTAGGGAGTACGCAATCTGAATCCAGTCCCTTATAATGCTGAATACATGGGACATAAACTACACTTGGACCAAAATGAGAAGCTGGTGATGTTTGGTGTGACACATGTTGTGGCAGTAGATGGATTCAGCAGCCAAATAGTGCCATATAACACCATGCCTGTTAAAAACAACTTAATCTATCAGAAAGTTTACAGGTGTATACAAGTTCCATTTGCATTTTTTTTTTTATTATTTTGTATCAGTCTTAAACCAGTGTGGTTCTCAATTCTTGACCTGAGTGATCACAGCACTGCACTTTTCAGATGTCACAGATTGTAACAATTTTTGACTCCCTGAGCATATTTTGCTTTGGGTCCCCTATCCATTAAAAAAAGAGAAAAACTATATTACCCTAGTTTTTAGGCCCATGAATGATTTGATATAGGTGTTGCATGTGACACCAGGTCACATGGTCAGGTCAGAATTGAGAACCGCTGTCATGAACAGATTCATCATGTTTTAAACATTTCAACTGCACAGTCACAGTTTTTAAGCTAAGATTTTCTTTCAGAGAAGCAGTGATAAATAATGGATTGTGGGATCAAATCCGGGTTGACCATGGGAAAGAGTTGTACTTGTGCTTATACATGCAGGAGCAGCTGGCTGGACACAGGTACAATATCAACAGACAACATCATCAAGGCTATGTTTTTCCTTCCACATCAGAACGTTACCTGAAGTCCACGATTTCTTTGCACAGTAAAATATTAATATTCTTCGTCCACAGAATCTTAAAGTTGAGCGAATATGGCGAGAAATAAATAACAGAGTCAACTATCCCCTGAAAGAAGCCCTGCTGCAACTTCAAGACATTAAAGAAATTGTGTTATTTGATTTATAACTTTTATGACATTATAAAGTGGACAATTACTCTTCAATTAAAGTGCGGCAAGAAGTGCATCTTAATCTGAACTTGACTAAACTTTAACAGTAATAACGTTTTTTATACAACTTAAAACTGTATACTCTTAAAAGTAAGCTTTTACAAACACTGGTCACCCTAACAAAGAGTGTCATTATGAAATGGCAGAATTTCCTTTCTTGTACTGATGTTAATCTTTGATAAGATCACCAAAAGCAGACAATGCACCATCAATTCCTGTGACTATGAAGGTGTTTTCCCTGGAGTTGTCTGCTCTGCATTTTACACAGGTGTTGACATTTCGCTGCCACTGTTCCATGCACCCTTTGCATGCAATGAGACTATGACAGCAAACCGCAAAAACAGGATCATTCATGGGCCCTAGAGGATGAAAATAAGAACATTACTTGTTAGTCTTGTGATAATATTTTAGGGAAGTAGTCAAGGGCAAAGAAAGAAAAGTGTATTACAGAATAAAATTACAAAATACTACAATAAATGAACAAATGATGAGATATTCTTGCCAACAAACCTTTGCAAGCAAATGCATTTTTGATGGCTGTTCTTTCTTCATCCGTGAAATGTAGGGTAAACCGTCCACGTGCAGTGAGCTCTGTTAATCCCCTGATAGCCTGTGCAACACCTGCCAGTTCTTGAGATGCCAACACCACCTCTTCAATCCTTTCTAAAACCTCTGGTAGCTGGCTGTCGTCATCTCGTTGGCTGGGGAAAGAAATTAGTATGAGGACACCATACTAATTAGTATGAGGACACTAACATGCTCAATACCTTACTAACACTACTCCTTTTGGATCTCATCTCCAAGATCTGTTGCTCTGGCACAGCAAAAATCTTTCTAGATGAAAAGTTAAATAACTGTATAATCAAAAAACATTGTTACATTGAAGACACCAAAACAAGCCGCTGCCAATGTGCATTTTATCAAGGCTACATAATAATCAGAACCTGATTAAATTTTTCTTTAACTTATTGAGGGCCAGAAAAAGTCAAGTAATTGTGTATAATGTTTTTATGTGACTTGAAGCATAATTTCACAAAGTTTAAGATATTCTTATACCAGGGTTTCTACAGATATAAAGAAGTTAAATTAAGTTAAGACTTAAGACCTTTTTACCACCTTATAAGAAATTTAAGACCAATTCTATATGGTGTGCAAAAAAAAAACAAATATTGACAAAAATGATCTCTTATTGATATTTTTGGATAACAATAATGGTAACACTTTAAAATAAGGTTCATTAACGCTTAGCTAACAATAAATTGTACTTCCACAGCATTTATGAATCTTTTTTTTATGTTCATTTAAACATTTACTAATACATTTAATACACTGTGAACTAACATGAACAGCTGTATTTCCATTAACTCACATTAACAAAAATGATCAAGTACAGTTATAAATGTACTGTTCATAGTTAGTTCATGTTAGTTAATACATTAATAAATTAAACCTTAAGTGTTACCACAATAATTTAATTAGGAGGTATGAATTATATATATGATCTTATTCTAATACATAAATAATTCCGACACTAAACCGCCAATAACAGGTGGCAAATTCCTGCCTTAATGAGCGATTTGTTGTCTTGTTCAATAATATGATTTGATGAAACGACTGATCCATTCAGAAACGAAGCATGTCTTTATGGATGGATTGTTCAAAAACAGATGCACAATTGTTGTGCTTTGGCTTTGCTTGGAAGTATTTTTGTATTTTTGCACTCTTGAGTCATATTACTGTATAGTATGTTACTTAAAATAAAAACTCATACAGGGATATTTTGGCTTTCATAACTTAAATTATAGGTTCATTCAAACTGTATTCTTATAGGCTTCATTGCGCAGTGAACGCTTCTGAACTCTTAAGGCGAGCTTTTGTTTGGTTTTTGCAAAGTGAATGATAATGTTGATAGACAGATAATGTCCATAGACATTTCCCATCACCGGCTTAAACCACCACAAGAACTCATCCTTCTCGAGCTGTTTTTCTTTAAACCTTTACCCATTTTAAACTTGTTTGGGAGCTGATCAACATGGCCGTAGTTCAACATGTATTCTGCTGCCTCAATCCTCTCTCTGATGACGCAGTAACTATCAAGGGGGGAAATCTTCAATCTGTCTAATGACTGTAAACAGTCATCGGGTACAACAGACTGAAGAAATTGTTGCAGCAATATATCAAATCTAAATTTAAGTCTTTTTAAGGCCTTTTATCAGGAAACCTTAATTTAGCACATTTTAAAGACCAGCAGACACCATGTATACTCCTCAGGTGTATAGAACTATTGCTTTTTAATTTGAATCGACCAGTACTTTTTTCTTGTTTGCAATTACCTTTTGTTCCCTCTGTATCAAGGATTTCGTTTCCCTGGCCATCAGTCTGTAACATAGTGTCCTCGGACCCAACAGCATCTTGGATTTTTGCCAAGATGCCAGGAACTGATGCCTCATTTTCCTGGAAGCGGATTGCCACCGTCTTCTGGTATGTCCACTTCCCAGCCACCAGATCAGCAAGAAAAATATTCCTATACATGAAAAGAAGTTTCCTTTAAATCATATCCAAATATCCCCATCTTCCTATAGCTTGAGAAAAACACAATGTAAAGTTACAGTGTAAAATAACAAAAAGTATATTTGCAGCTGTGATAGCTGCCTGCGTAGCTGAACCAGCTGCACTGGGTGGCTGGAATGCAAAGTGCACAGATCCAGCAGAGGACCTAATACTTGTGTCTGGTTACGGCAGCTCCACAGAATCACCATGAACTTCATAGTGTCCTCTTACTTGAAGATCAAGGCTGCTGAAATAGCTGTTGTCTCCAGCAAAGATAGCAATATTGCTATCATCCGTTATATAAAGACTCGAACTGCACACCTTAAAAATGAGAAGTTGTTAGTAAAAATATATATTGTGATGGAATTGTAATGTTTTCTAAAAATGTTCAGAAACATAATTGGCTGGCCAGTATAGGGTAGACGGAGTACATTTGACTTTTTTTTTTGCTTTTTCCTGACTACACAAAACTAGCAGCTGAGACAAAACAATTTTTACATTATAATTCATTTGCATGTGAACTAGAGAATTATAAATCAATATCCATAAGAAGTTTATATTTTCCACAATTAGCTCTTAAACATAAGGTGTGTTTTTGTCTCAACAGTAATCACGTAACGTTAGAGTACAGTGACATGTCACATGACGCCAAAGTTTTGGGGACATCACGCAAGTTACGTTGCTACGTAGGCCTTCGTATAGAGTGGGGGAACTATGATGTCACTTTGTAGGCTAAAACTCGGAAGCGAGTTAGTATTTTATAACTTCAGGTTCCATCGTCCCAGAGTCTGTAACGAATCCGACGTACAGTGAGGCGTACAGATCCATGTGCAAGCTTTTATTAAACAGTGACATAGTCAAAAACACAGGCAGGGTCAAACATCAGCAAGACACAGAGTATTCCGAGGGCATGTGTGGTTCATCGATCAGTGAACAATATCCACAGGGCTTGACAAGAGGGGTAATCCGATAACGAGAGCAATAATATAGGCGAGGTTCAAACAGAGTCCGAAACAGCAAGCAAAGGGTTAATGAGCATTTCAGTGCTGAATTGATAAACCTATTATGCTGAAAAATAACTTAATGTGATAATTAATGTTATTCATTAGTTTGCACATGTATCCTATGCTTGCTGAGTGAACTTTAGTGAAAGGCTTGTCAGTTATGATAGACTGTAATTGATGGAAAAGTTTTAAAGTGCATTAATAGTGCATCAATACCAAATTGAGGAAGTTCTTCCCAAACTTTGTTTTATCAGAACATTGGGTGGTGAACATTGTGACCTTTAGGCACCTGTGGAAGACCCTTGTGCCCTACATAGTCCGGACGAAGCCAATGACTGACTTGTAGATGGCCGAGTTGTTGTTTTTTGGCATTCCCAACACATGTCTGCCAACCTGACCGAAGCAGAGAAATCCGAGCAATGCAGAAACCACGAAGAACACCTCATGAAAGTGATATTAGAATGCTCACTGTATCAAGACATGGTTCAGAAAGCCAAGGATACTGTGAAAGACCATGGCATTCATGAACTCTGTGCTTGTGATCCATGCTCCCGAGAAATCACAATGCATTACTCGTTTGATTTTGCCCAGCAGGTGCATTTTCCCTCCAATCCACTTCAGCCCCGGTCCTGTGTACATCTTGACCCCCTCGAAAATGTAGCTTGTTTGGCATTAACTGTGAGGCTATTCCAAGACAGGTTAACTACCTTATCGATGAGAGTGTATGCATCACCAAAGGGCCAAATGCTGTGGTGTCATTCCTTGATCATTTCTTCACTCGATATGGCATGGGTGAAAAGCACGTCCAGCTACATTGTGACAACTGCGTAGGCCAGAACAAGAACAATACTGTGCTACAGTACCTGCTATGGAGAGTTCTTCATGGATTGCATGAAACAATTTCATTGAACTTTCTCATTGTGGGCCATACAAAGTTTGCACCAGATTGGGCATTTGGCTTGAGAAACAAAGCTATCGTCGAAAGATGGTATCATGTCTGGAAAATATTGTTTATGTTTTTTGAAGCAGCACACTGACTGGAGTTAACATCCCGCAACTGGTTGGACGGGAAGATGGGGAAGTCATAGTGAAGGAGCGTGATTGGCAGTCATTCCTGAAGCCATTCTTCCGACAGCTCCCAGGAATAACCCAACACCAGCATTATCGGTATGTAATTTATGGTACTATTGTAAATAATACTATATAATAATATAAATAATGCTCAAGTGCTGTGGGTGTGGTGTGTGCTTCTGTGTTACATAGGTATCTGCATATAATAGTGAATGGATCTTTTACAACTAGTTTTCCTCAATCCTCTGTGTTTTTCAGAATGAGCAGTGACCATCCTGGCTGGGTATTTTACAAGGCCTTTGCCAACTCTGGGAATATGATTTATCCTTGCTTCTAGAAAATCCTCAATCTATATGCTTTCTAACAGCTTCATGTGGCCGCAAACATTTAATTTGAACGTGGCTTTAAGCAGTATGCATCATTAAAGTTTCACTTTCACCACGTAAAGCCAGTAAATGTGGTGTTTACATGTAATAATTGTAATATGAGTTTACCTTATAATACGAACCCAGAGTCTCTGTATCTGTTACAGAGGAGGCTCCCGTACCGCCTCCTCCGTACCACCAGAGGGAGCCTTCTCCCGAATATTAGTATTCCTTCTTGCCTCGTATCTGGGACTGATTCCACTCCACACCTGCACCTCATTTACACACACACATAAAAGCCACTCACACACACCTCTCCTTGTGAAGTCTTGATTTGCCCTGGCTGTCATCTCTGAGCGTTATTACCTGTGTTTGTTTTATTATCTTTTGATCTGGACTGTTATCCTGTCTCTGATTGTTCTCTGCCTGCCCCGACTCGGATTGTTTCACTGGACTCTGATTCTAGCTGCCTGCCTCGACTCAGTCTCAGTCTTGTCTCCTTTGCCCTATTTGCTGGTGTTTACTCTGCCTGTCTGACTATTCTCAAAGCTATAAAATGGATCTCGCTGAGTCTGAATCACAACAGTATCAGTAGAAAAGCGATAAAACTAGCTTCTTCCATCCCGAGGACTTGTGTCCCATTTCGGGGCAAAGCAAAAAAAAACATTGTCGAGCAAAAATATAAAATGCGGGAAACTATTCATTGGTTATTCTAAAATGAATTGTATTACAAATTATACTACAATTGGAAAATACTGTAAATTGATAAACTGTCTGGCGTGATGACGTTGAATGTCTCCGACAGCGCCTGTAGTCCCATTTAGCAACTTGTTAGCAACCGTCTTTTTTAAGAAACGTAACGGTTTTAAAAAATCACGAGTGGGGTGCAGCTGGTCTGTTTTATGTCGTAGAATAAAACGTGAAAGTATCTTGAGCTTGTGTGAACCACGGACCTTATTTAAGGGATTTAACCAAAATCCCGTTCGAAAAACCCATTGACTCTGGGACGATGGAACCGGAAGTGCTAACCCTTACAGAAAAACCACATGAATTTCACATGTGCAAAAACACATGTGGTCACGTGGCCACATACACATGTGAAATTTCATGTGTGAAAACATGGTAAAATCACATGTGACACACGGTAAAGTCACATGTGACACATGTGAAATGCACATGGGGAATGTGTGTTTTTGGAACATTTTTGTGTGAATCCCATGTAACATCCCATGGGATCACATGTGAAACACATGTGTATTCCCATGTGAAACCCATAGGATCACATGTGAAACACATAATTAACATGGGAAACCCAAGGGATCATATGTGCAACTCATAATTAACATGGGAAACCCATGGGATCACATGTGAAACCTATAATTAACATGTGAAACCCATGGGATCACATGTGAAACCCATGGGATCACATGTGAAACCTATAATTAACATGTGAAACCCATGCGATCACATGTGAAACCTATAATTAACATGTGAAACCCATGGGATCACATGTGAAACACATAATTACCATGTGAAACCCATGCGATCACATGTGAAACACATAATTACCATGTGAAACCCATGGGATCACATGTGGAAAATGAAATGCAAATGTATGTATCTCCGGTGTGTGTACAATACAAAACTGTTTTTTTCAAATGAAACATTTAAACCACAAACTTGCAGGTCTGCAAGCCGTCATGGAATTAGTTCATATTGTGGAGAAGAAAGAGAGAAAAGTCTGTATTTGCACATACCTTGGACTTAAACTCATAACCTTTGACACCAAGGGCAAGCCATGATCTTGCTAAGCTAGTAGTATGAAAATTGGAGTATCCATGCTGTTACTGAGACCGAAAACGCATCTATTGACACATTAAGCAGCAACCACTAAAAATAGTAGGGCAAAAACAAATGCAATTGATACAAATTGAGCTTTTATTTGCAAACATGCAAAGGTAATATTATTAAAACCAGCTGATCCTAAAAAAAGAGCAAAATGCCCCTAAAGAAGTTAACATACAATAAATACATTTATTTTCAAATCATAAAATCTTAACAAAATTATTAATTGAAATGCCTCGAGGGCAAACATGTCATCTGAAAGAAAGAAAAAAAAAGTATGTACAACAAGAACATCTGTGTGTTTTTGTGTCCATCTGTATAACAGGTATTAGTGTGTGTGTGTGTGTGTGTGTGTGTGTGTTTATGCATTTTTTAAGTCTTCTGTATCTCCTCCAGTAGGCTCCCTGTTTTGGGATTAAAAAACAAAATAAAAAATTAGAGCAGTACAAGCAAGTCTATCCTGGTAGACTTAAATTTCTTTTCTTCTCAAGATTCCAAGATTGGTTGTTAGTTTTTTTTTTTTTTTAATGATGTCTCATCTACATACAGTTGTGATCTTAAATTTAAGCCAATAAAGACTTATGAAAATTGAGTTATATATATATGAGATGCACCTGTAAATATATGATTTTTGTATATAAAAAGTTGTAGGACAGTGTTTAACTTTCTGCACGTCTCCTCAGGTCTTTTAATTTTTGTGCCATGACCTCGGAGTCTCCAATGCCCTTATAAACTTTTTTGACATGGTCTGTAAGAAATAATATAAATTATTCAAAAATGTATAAACAATTGTGGATTGACATACTAAAGAGTGCCTAATTGAAGGGGTCCTTCACTTCTAGCAAAACCAACTTTCAATAAAATTAAGATGCGTATACAGAATAAAAGCAAAACAATTTTCAACTAGGTAATCAACTAATGTCATGCAAACATTGCAGCTTATCAACTCCCTCTGATTACATCTAGAAGACACCTTAGACATTGACTAGACCAGACAACGAGGGTGTGAAAAGTGACTGCTTAGAAAGGGTAGCTACTGAGGTGAATAGTGGCAGGTGCTCTGATTGGGGACTGGGTGCAGGTGTGAGTCCAGCGGGATTCTGGGAAATTAAGTCCTAAGTACTGATAATGGCTGTGACTGGACTGGTGACTGGGGATTGTGACAACAGCATACTGTTCAATGAATATTAAGTGATCTAATCTAACCTGTGTGTGTGACAGAAATGATCTCTTTACCTTAAAATGGAACATACAGTATGTCAACAATCACTGCATATCAATTTAATACTTGCAGATCCAATTTTAGACTTTTTTTGACCTGCAGAAACTATGAACTGCCCAATGCAAGTAATACTGTATCATGCTTACCTATTACAAGCCTAACTTTAGCTTTATCAAGGCATGGTCTTTGTTCCCCGATAAGCCCTTTTTTTCCTGTGACAGAGCATTTTGACATTCCTTCTACTGTGAAGACGGAGTCCATCAAAGCTCTGGTTAGTTTTTTGTAGTTCTCACACTTCTGAGTATAATCCAGGGCAATGGGGTTCATTAATTCTGTAACTGACTTGTTCTGTAAAGATAAAAAGATATTTCAATACATTCAACCTGTTAATATTTCATTATAAACTGATATTTCTGTTCTACAGATGAACGAAAGTCTTATGGATTTTAAATGACCAGAGGGTAAGTATTGGATGACAGTAGGGGTGGGTGATATGGCAAAAATATCATATCAGCTTTAAAGCACAGGCAAATAATGTATTTTTGTGATTGTGAATAAGTGCAGTGTCCCGTGAGAGTAACTCTACCGCTGAGTTAACACTGATGTGAATGTATGTGACGTTGTACAGCATATTGAGACAGAGGCGCCAGAACTGCAACTGACAGAATGTGTGATGTAGCACAATACTACAATATTTCTTCAAAAGCAGATTGTGGAGACATTTTTATCATCCACAATCACAAATCGTCATATCACACACCTGTAGGTAACAGACTTTTCATTTTGGGTGAACAAACACTGCATGGTATAAAGTTTAAATCACTTTTCCTAACTATGTAAATTATACCTTTATCTCTTCGGTCTGTTTAAGAGGGACCTCTTGGGTGATAGAAGTGGGCACTGGGTGGCTGGGGGTACACCGAGCTCCCTGAAAAGCATCTTTCACTGCTTTCGTAACTGTATCTGCAAGTCCTACACTCAAATTAAAGGAATGAACATTTAACGCAAAGAAATCACCAACTGACAGTCCACTCTGTCCACTGGTGAGTGTGCTCACCTGTGTAGGGCCCTATGAAATCCATTTTATTTTTTCCCAAATTCTGTTTTTTTCCCGTTTTTATTTTTCTGGATTCCGCTTTTTTCTGTTTTAATTTTTCTGGACTCCTTTTTAATGGTTAAATTAGAATAAATTTTATTAATCAAAAAGCATGTCTAATTAATTAAAATCACATCAATTTATTAAAAGTAAAAAATAAAAATAAAAACTACATGCTTAGGGCCCTATGAAATGTTTTACTTCTTCTCTTTTTCTGTTTTAGCATGTCTAATCATTTTAATGCATATAAAACAACTTAATTTATTCAAATTTATTCTTACAATAGCCTTATGAAATTTTTTGTTGTTGTTGTTTTTTGTGTTTTTTTTAGCGACTCCTGATCAACTGAACTGTAGTAAACGCAAAACAATGTCATACACAGATAATGACTGATAAAACTATGTTTTTACTAGCGGACAACTACAGTGAATACTGTAACATTTGTTAAAGTTACTTACTTGACAATATTGTGATCTCAAAATGCATTGAAGACTCAAATGCAGCCGTTTGTGATTCTTGATTCGCACCCGTGAGCATACGCGTGTGAAGTACAGACACCGATGCAGGAAAGGTGGGTCTGACTCCGGGCTACTTTTACACTGTTGCCGCGGGTTATAATGCAAGTTAGCAGTTCTAAATTCACATTAAACCACGGCTTCATGGGTTTTTTGCTCTAACTTATGTTTGGTTTTGTGCTAGTATTGGTATATTTTGCATGCTAGTGATAGGAATCAATCCCTTGACGTGATTGGTTATTGGTTTGTGACGTAGCAACCCGAGGGCTGTTTCAAACTGCATTTCTGGGACAGCCTTTGGGAAACTACAGTTTTAAGGAGAAAATACTCAGCAATGGTGTTGATTAATGGATTGGCACATGGTTTGTCTAAAAGCATATTAAAAACACCACATAGACAAATAAACAACATTAAAAACTTGATTTTCACTACAGGGGGACTTTAAATAAAATTAACTTGACCTGCAAGGGGGGCGGGGGTGCCGTTGGGGGGGCAGGGAAACACTGTAATATAACTATTATAGTAATACTGCAATATGGTTCCCTTTATTTACCCTCTTGCAGTTGAAGGTTCAACCTTCGCAAACGCCTGATATCTTTGTCCTTATCTTTAAGCCTCTCCTCAAGGTCCTTAATTTAATTTTTGTAGTCTCTCTATTGGTGTAGAGAAGAGAGTGTAGAAAGAAGAGGGTTAACAATCTGTCATCAATTACTCATGTCATTCCAGTCTTTGGAACATCAATTAAACACTTTTTTTTTTTTTGTGAGATATACTAAGGACATTTCTGTCCCTCCACTCATAGTCTATTTGCCATAAGTTATGATGCTCCAAAATTATCACAAAGAGACTGCCATATGAATCAAGATGTTTAATGCCAGCCTTTTAAAAGGACACAATCAGTTTAAGTGATGAAGAGGTTTAATTTAGGCCTTTACTCACGTATAAACTCTGAGAAATGATTTTTAGGTCTTGCATCAAGCAAGTACCGATAAGCTTTTGTTTTTACAGATTAAATATATCTTCATTTTGTGTTCAGAAGAAGAACAGAACTGAAAGAACATGAGAGTAATTAAACAAAATTTTTAATTTTAGGTTAACTAAGCCTTTAAAGGGCTGGAGAACTTGTGCTGTCCTGGATGTGATAATCCCAGAATCTATACTTCCTTTAGCCGTTGCTTAGGTAGAATCAAGTAAAGAATGGTGAAACAGGTCTAAAAGATCTATCACATTTACCTTGGGTCGTTTCGGGGTCCAGTATGAAACATCCTGAAAAACAAGTACATGGATAAATATATATATTTTTTTTTTCAACAGTAGTAATAGTATCACATACACTGCTAAATAATAGTAATATATTTCTGGCACAATGTCTTTAAGATAAACGTTTATTTTGACGGGTTGTCGTGAATACCTTTAAATTTCTGTGTGTAGCTATACTCGGTACCACCGCTACTTAAAAAAACCTGGTACCGTGACATTTTCATTTTTTTAGTACCGACTTGGTACCAAAGTACCGGGTCTTTTGACAACACTAGTCAAGATTATAAAAAGTTTTGATTATAAAAGACCGTAATAAATTTTTTGATATGACACCGCCGCTGGGGGGGAGACTGCTAAAATATTTTGAAGTACCATTTCTATGGTAACGCAATGCCTGATTTCAAAATGGTTTTGAATTAAGTGTGTAGAAGAGCATACCTGCACCTCATGGTTTTGAGGACTTTCATCCCCATCATCAGAGAAACCATCATCGTCAGTGGCAATTGTATCCTGGCAAAACAGAAAACATTTTAAAAATGGTAAGAGTAGACAGGTGAGAGAATAATTATAAGTAGAAACAAAGATATGAAAAAGACAAAAAATGGGAGAATAACTATTAAAGGGGACTGAATATTAGATTCCCACCATTTTAGGGCCCATATCCTCCTGACTACCAGCTATGGAGTTTTGTCCTCAGTAGAGTACATTGTATATAATGGAAAAACTTGTTTATGGCCATTTTACACATTTTGCATAAAGAAAAATGGTTTTTAAAAATATCCTTCATAACATAGTTGAGAATCATCTTTATATAAAGTTTGGAATAAAAAAATGAAAATTGATTTGTGATTAAAACAAAAATTCCACTGTTTTTGCCTTTTCATGTCTATACAAGTATTTTTATTAAAAAAAAAACAGGACATTTTTAAGTCCCGATGTCCTCTACAGAGGACATGGCATAACATATTAATAAAATAGCATTTTTCAAAAAAAATTTTTCAAATTTATTCATGACAAAATACTAAATTCACAAAATGTTTTTTCCTGGTAGTCGGGAGGATATCTGTCTATAACAGTGTAACATACCTTTGGAGACAATTTGTGTGTCTCTATCCATTGACATTCTGCTTTTCTTATTTCCCCAAGGCTCTCTGTATTACGATAAAGTGATTAGAAAATTATTGAGCATTATTCTTTAACATGTATTTATATTCTCTTGAAAAGTGTGAAGAAAACAAAGTATCCACTATTTCTTACTGTGTTTTCTGAGATATTATTAATTTGATTGTTTTGTCTTGTCTGCTGTAGATTATAATTGGGTAGATATTTAGTCTAAATATTTGCCCAAAACTAATTTAGGATGTGAATGACGACTGCAAATTCAAATTCATTTTAATCATTTAATTTCAACTGCCTTAAAATGTCTATACATTATCCTGGGTAATACATTTTTATGTTGAACATTTATAAATATAGTTTAATCTAGCATAATGAGGCCATTTTATAGTGTAAGAAATAAACTACAGTAAATAATTAGGCATAAATATTAAAATAATCGCTTAATTATTACTGAAGAGGTGGAAAAGTTACCATGGTAAGTCTCAACTCAATCCCCACCAGTATTGTTTAATAAACTAACATCATAATAAAGATGAAGCTGTCATAAACTTCACTATCATATTTTCATAAAAACAGTTAATTTCTTGGGAAGTAATGTTTTCACCTGATTTAACGAAAATTTTCTGTCAGTAAAGAAACACCAAAATATTTCTGTCAGATGACATTCTGTCATACTGTGTAAGTAACCTAAATATCTCATTTCAAATATTATTTTCATAACTCTTAAGTCACTGCTATAAGTTGATGTGCGTTTAAAACTCGATCGGTAAAAACGATCAGCTGCACGTGCTGTTTTGACAAAAACGCGGGAGGCGCGCGCTGCTATACACAGTATAACCTGCCTAGCATACATTTATTTTGACTTATATATGGCCAATTATAGTCATGAACATACAATAAATAAATAAGTAAATAAATACGTAACGTGTTATGGGTTAATATTTATAATTGATTTGCTTACCGTTTACACAGAGTATCTGGGCAGGAAAAGTTTTCCAACCGCCTTTAGGTGGCGTTGTTCCTATTGCACCATGTTCCACCAGGCCAATCCTCTTGGGGTCACCTAACATTTTTTTATCCCTAACATAATTCTCTAATCCAACACTTACTTTATTTTCTTTAATCCATTTAATGAGCACATACATGTTTGCAGCTGTTTCTCTTTTTGTTTACTAGATTTGACTCTCAGCAACGAAAAGAAGCGCGAACGGAATTGGAACCAATCAGAGTCAATCAGATCATCCAATCAAAAGTCAGGTTCTTCCAAGCTGTCGTTAGGCACAATCCACACACAGCCTGATGGGAGGGAAATAGTGAAGCATCAGATGACGGTTGTGTTTTTAACTAAATGGAGCCGTCAAGAAAGAAGAGGAAGGTACTGTACAGAAGATATTTGCGCGATGGCAACGAGCCCTTACCACGGACCACAAGATATCATATGGATAAAATTGGTAGGCCTAATTGGACCATATAAGGTTGTGACCCCACAGTGAGACCGACTCATTCGCTTTTGAAGTTGATCATAGACCGTGGAATGTATTTAAGTATGCTTACGAATTAACTTTTATTAACTTGTATTAGAAAATAAATTTTAAAAAAGTCTCAACTGGTTGTCTAAGTGGGATGTAATATCTCTCGAGGTCAGTGAAAACATTTAAAATATATAAGGGCAGCTTAAAATAATTGACAAATAATGCAATTTTACAGTGTCAAGACACGAAAACTGCTTTAGATCCCGATGTAACTTAGCTGCCGAGACAATTCAATATTGATTTGGTTCGAACAAAACAACAAGCGCCGCCATGTTGTCAAAACTACTTTAAAAGTTATGTAATTTCCTCGCTCTGTATTTTGATCATATTTGCAACGTATTAGTCAGCTCATGAAAACTAGACATTTTTATTCGATAACAGTGTACACGTAAAGATTCCAGTGTCTTTTGTAAAGGGACCTGTCTGAGCACTGTATAGATGTATAAAATGCATGTAGCACAAAATAAATAATCAAAGTTCACAGAAATGCTACTTCTGATACAATTTGTAATGTTTTTTCCATATTTTATTTGCTATTTTAAATACCTGTTTACCAAGTTTTAAATACCTGATATTACTGACTTCATTTCAGATCCCCTTGATGATGAAGAGAGGTAATGTTAAGCAAATAAGTGAAGTTCTGTTTATCCTGTTTATGCATCTGTTTGAGAGAATAAAACCGCAAGAAACAATATCTGTGCAGCTCTAATTCGGATTGGAGTGAAGATGGCAGGGTTTACAATAATTCAGAGGTAAAATTACATTTGTACATGATGATTATTATAAAGGCTTACAGTACTGGTACAGTATTTATTGAACTTACTACATTAACATCTAATATTGTATCTTCTCAGAAGTCTCATGATGACCATTCAGATAAAGACAGTGCTCCTTGCTCTAGTTTGGACTTTAACTTTGAGGTTAACTTTAAAGGGGTGGTTTACTGCTTTTTTTCTTTGCTTGATTGTGTTTATGGGGTGCAATATATCATGTCTTCGTGTTTCGTTTGTTAAAAAACGCCTTATTTTTCATATATTTCACCTTTATTGTAAGCCGCTTTCTCCTCTGTCATTTGAATGACCGGTTGACTTCCTGATTCTCTGAAACCACTCCCTCAGAAACAGGCGATGGGCTCAGATTGGTTAGTTGGGCCGGTGTGTTGTGATTGGCTAAACTGCGTACTGCACATCGTCCGGAAACTTCACGCCCATCACCTTCACGGGCGACAGTTGCATGTGCTGCGGTCAAATGTAAATAATGGTGTCAATATTGCCGTGTCAGTTTGAGTCAGAATCAGACCCAGAAAGCGGTAATGAAGAGAGTCGAGCAGAACTTCTGCAAGCACGGCAAGAACTTCTTACAAACGTTTCTGAATGAAGTTTGCTGTTGTGATTACATATCATTTTTTTGAAGTTCGTACACGTTTGTCTTATACACACAAAATAGCATCGAACTAACTGGCTACTATAACCAAACAGCGTTGGCTTGTGTTTACGGTCTTGATCAAATCGAAAAATTACGTCATAAAGTATACATGGAAAATACATTTACAAAATTAGTACATTCGGGTCCAAAATGTTTGTACGCATTTGTCAGACACACGAAACATCATTTAACTAACTGGCTACTAAAGCCAGCGTTGGCATTTTTTTACGTCGTTGATAAAACTAAAACATTACGTCTGAAATTATACATGCAAATACATTTAAAATTATGAAATTTTACTTACAGGTTGTGGCTCAACAACTGCTGCCTCTGGTTTTAAAGTTGTAACTGCTCCATGTTTTAGTAATAGTTTCTGTGTGAATCCGGCATTGAACTCGTGTAGATTCTGGAAGCTGTCTTCCGTAAAATGCGCAGCACAGAGAGTTAAATTAGGATTGTAATTGTCAGGAACATAATCAAACATAAATTTGAACCATTGTTGACGAACTACAGCATCCGTAGGAAGCCCGAACACAGAAGACCTGACAGCTGGGTGAAAATAACACCGTTTCGACGGCATGGCTACAACTCTCCACTATAACTCTTCCTCTTCGACAAAGCCGCAGAACATGGCCTTGCCCCCTCTTTGGCATGTTCCGGAGGGAGGGGTTTGATGGGTTTTTTACGTATGCAATCCGGGAAGTATCTCGTTGTAGTCCCATATGAGTCGTTTTTGTAGGCATTAAACTTCCTGATTTTTAAAAGATATCTCTGCTTACGTTGAACTTTCAGCGCAGCAACTTTGCAGATACTGTTCATGCACCAACAGCAACATTACACACTATTTAAAATGAAAAAAGTGAAATCGCAGTAAACCACCCCTTTAATTTTGAGGTTTGAGTTTCAAAATGTTTACGGCTGAGAAATAATGGTCTTTGTCTGTATAAATAATGATTTGTCAGAGCTTAAACACAACCCATGAGTTATGCTTATGAAGCTAAAATAAGTTATCTTTATAAAATGTTTTTAGCAACACACTGGGCACATTTTAGTGGAAAGTGATGAGGAAGAGGGGAGGTTGAACAACGAACCTGAACAATAGGTCTACTCACTTTATATCAAGTCTAACTTGTATTATGGTTGTGATTTAAGCACCACATTAAATTCTTGTCACCTTCTGTATTTCCATTACTGCAGCAGTCTCTTGATGAACACACAACCAGTGACAGTGATGGCACAGGTGCATGCATGGAGTCTGAGGTGTGTTATAATGTGAAATAATGGTCTTACATTGTTTATGATGATCTGTCAGAGCCAAAACACATGGTGAAATGTGTAAAATGGCCATAAACTAGTTTAAAGTGGATCTTAATCTCAGCTATTTTATGGGGTAGACATAAAATAAAGGTGCCTACTTCATGAAGTTCATCGTTCAACCTGCTCTCTTCCTCCTCACTGTCCTCTACAATGTGTCCTGTGTCTTGCTAAAAGTTTATAAAGATAACTTATTATTTAGCTTCACAAACACAACTTGTCTACTAATAGTGTTACCATGATGTCATTTCCTGCCACTTTGGTGACTGACATTAAACAAATTTGAATAACCATCTGTTAATTGATCACACATTATCTATTGTACCAAGGTCACTGTATGGAATAATGTGAGTAACAAAATATTATTAATTTTCTCTCATTTCTGTTGCAGTTCTTTGATGCCTGGACGGACAGTGATAGCTCAGAAGCAAACATGGATTCTGACCTTGAGGTAATTTACGTTTATAAATGGTGTCAAGGCCTTTAATAACTAGTGTTATACTACGGGGCCGTTGAATGCTTGAATCTGATTGGCTGACGAACGTTCTAAAGGTGTGCAATTATTTTCAGGGTACCGCACGGCGAACGTAGTTCCAGGCAGCTCTTGACCGCATCACATGACCATATCACTTCGCCAAATGATTTCTGTTATTTCAAAGACAGCAAATAACCAAAACCCACCACGACACTGGCCAAACAAATAAGTATAGTAATCAATATGATAAAAACAACAGATAATTTCTATGTTTTTGCCACAAAATTACGTTTTATGTATGGAAAGCACATACTCTATTTTTCCCACTCTCTCTCCCTCACAGATGCACACGCAGCTTCAAACACATTAACATTACACGCTAATGTTGTTAGCGCTACTCTGACGATTTTATCTGTAACATCAACTTAAAAACAACTTGACTTCTCACTAAATAAATAAATGATTACAGAGCATTTAAAAAGGCAAAAAAGGATTTCATTAAAAACCAACCCCCAAGTATATTTATTGCACCTTATGTGGGTACCTTAAAGCAGTAGTTCACTTTGAAATTAAAATTGGCTGGTTATTTACTCACCCCCATGTCATCCAAGATGTATATGCACGTCTTTTTTCAGTTAAAAAAAGAAAGAAAGTAGAGAGAAGAATCCAGGGTTTTTACTCCATATAATGCAGATAAACGGGGCTCAAAGGGGTTCGATGTGTTGAGGGTCCTAAAATACGGTTTCATTTTTTTTTTTATGAAAATGTATCTACTTTAACTACAAATGGTTGCCTTCCACTTGTTCTGCGATGCGCATTACATAATCTTTAACCTCACATATTACGAAATCTCATTGAAAAGGTCATGCTGGACGTAGGTGGAAGAACCATCCACATTTTTACTAGATTGGAGAAAGAGGTTTGTTTAAAATTTGAATTGTCCTATTAAATGCTGAATAGGGTGGTTCTTCCACAGTGACCTTTTCAATGTGATTTTGTAATGCATGAAGTCGAAGATTACATAATGCATGTTGCAGAGCCAGTTCAAGGTGAGCATTTGTAGTTAAAGTATATACATTTTAATTTTTATAAAAACAACTTATCGTTTCCCAAGACAAGACCCATGTTTGAACCCCTGTTGATCCCCGTTTTACTGCATTATATGGAGTAAAACCCTGGAGTGTTTCCTTAGACTGTTTATTTTTCGACTGAAGATAGACAGGCATATACATCTTCGATGACATGGGAGTGAGTAAATAACCATTGACTCCTTTAATGCTGATGAGAGGACTGGGATTCCCCTCATTTGGAACACTGTTTGCAAATTAATAACACAATAAATTTTGACACACCTAATAATAATAAAAGCTGACTAATCATAAATTATATTTATAAGGACCTTTCATTATTTAGGACAGAAAACAGTAGCGGTGTTAACAAAGCTAGAAATTGAACAGTATTTGTACAAACTCTTTTCCCTGTCATTGCAGTTTTTTTAGCTAATAAAAGCTGTCATTGTCTCTTCTATGAAGAACCCCCTCAGCAGCCACACTGATGATTATGATGATGGTGGTGATGACACAACTTCTGATGCTGAACACATGGTAGGACTATTTCTTCATATTACAGTAACATTTCAAATTATTTTTAAGTTTAATCACTATTCCGGTTACATTTTACGGTTTGACTTGTAGATGTGGAGAAAAAGTATTGTATTATTCGCAGTTGGATTACAATATAGTGTACATGCACATGCATAGTAGCCTTGTTTCTTCAAGGCTACTATGGTGAATCTCGGTGCAGAATTAAGCATGTGATGTCAATACCATCTGAATTTGGTGATTTAATTGCTCTGGACGTAAGCCAACTGTCAGAAAAATGCGTAGTATACAGACAAGAAAATAGTTGTTTGGTTTGCTTAATACCAAACAGTTTAGAGCGAGATTGAATTCTAAGATGCAATCAGCAATGTACTCTGAGACCAAGTATTTCTGAAATGAATTGCATATAGCAGACATTTACTTACACACACAAAAACAGATCTGCACAAATGTACACAAACACACAAGTTTTATACAGATCTACAAAAGCACACCCAAGTCAATTACAGCACAGATATACAAATACACAAATTACATACAGTGCGGATCTACACAAACACAAGATTGGCTGTTTTTCATGTGGGTATGTTGCAGTCCTGTAATTGTGAATAGTTTTACGTCAAACTATAACTGGTCAATAACTTTTATTTTATTATTGTTAACTGTTGTTTTTTTTGTTTGTTTGTTTGTTTTGTAAAGTATGAAATGTAAGCGTAACGCCAAAAATCCTGTATATGTTGAGGTTGACAAAAAAAAAGAAAAAAAAAAAAGCTCTGTAGCGCAGTGGGTTATGCGAAGATCTACACACATAAACACATGAATGCCTGTTTTTAATGTGAATGTTGCAATCTTGCAATTGTGAACATGCAGTTTTGAAGACTATGCAATAACTCATTTAAATAAAGATTTGTAAAGAAAAAAAATAGTTGCATTTGTGCTTTTATACAGTTTCCATATGTAGGTTATTTGTGTATGTTTTGTGGAAACTTTGCGCTTGCTGAAAATATTATAGTGAAGCTGCAAATAATGCAATATGATGTGATGTTGGAATGGGTTTCATGTTACAGCATCAGAACTGAAAGTGCTGGATCTGAAGATGATCTACTTACTGTGATTGTTTTTTGTATGACTGTGTAGAGAAGATAATTGAATGAAAAGCTTCCCACATGTAGTGCAGTCATACGGTTTCTCTCCACCAGTATGTGTTTTCTGATGTACTTTTAAATATTTTAGTAATGAAGAACTCTTTCCATACAAATGACATGAATGTGGCTTCTCCTTTGTATGAACTTTCATGTGCTGCTTCAGGACTGAAGCCCTCAAAAATGTTTTGTCACATTGATGCTCTCATATGTGCTGTAAGGTGTCCTGTTCGTGTGACTCTTCCGCACTGATCACATGAGTACAGTTTCTCTCCAGTGTGGATTTTCATTTGATCCTTAAGGTTTGCCGATTGTGCAAAACTCTTTCCACACTGATCACATGTGAACGGTTTCTCTCCTGTATGAATGGTCATATGTGCTGTAAGGTTTCCTTTTTGTAAATAATTCTTGCCACACTGATCACACGTGAACGGTTTCTCTCCTGTATGAACTCTCATGACACAAGACCATTTTTGCTTGAGACACTCTTTCCACACTGAGAGCAGGTGAAAGATTTCTTGGCTCTTCTTTTCTTTATTTTTTTTCTGTTTGGTTTGAGAGCAACTCTGAGGTTTTTCTCCAGTTTTGACATTTTTCTCCTCAACTTCACTCAGTTCTTCATTCTCCTCATTTTCTTCAATTGACTCTGAAATTTCAAAAAAAAAGGTTCTTTTTTTTAGTAACTCATTAAAAAAAGAAAAGAAAAACGGAACTCTGAAAGGACATAAAAATTGACCATGATATAACGATCGATTATGATTATTTGATTTTTAACATTTTGTGTGTGTGTGTGTATATATATATATATATATATATATATATGCTATTAAACCAGGCTGAAGCTCAAATTATTTAAAGTATTTAATTGAATAAATATTTAAAAAGCACTTTTACAAAAATTTACTAAAATCAGAAAGATTGAACAGAGGTGCTACATTTTTGCTTGAGAAGAGTGTGTGTTTTCTATTCAGGTGGGGACTTAAACCTGAATAGAGTGGGGGAACTATGATGTTACTATGTAGGCTAAAACCCGGAAGCGAGTGCATTTTCCCTTACAGAAAAACCACATGAATTTCATATGTTTTCCACATGTGTCCATATATTTTCCACGTGTGATCACGTGTCCATATATTTTTCACATGTTGCAACATAAGAGCACATGTGGAAAATGTTTCCATGTGTTAATCGGTTAACATGTGGATCACATGTTAGTTACATGTAACAAATGCCACCTATCACCACATGTGGACAACATGTGAAGTTGTTTAGTTAAATGTATATGTATAAAATGTATTTTATAAAAAAAGAGACAATATATGTATTTTAGACCCTGCTTTAAAGGTTCACAATGTTAGTTAACAATTGTGACATATAATGTCATAACATTTTGATCTGAACAAAAAATAACATCTGCTTAATATCAATGAAAAATAAAGTGCTTGCAGGATTCCTAAAGAAAACAAAACAATTGTAAAACAATAAAATAAATACAGATGTTGAACATTCTCAGAGCCTTTCAACTTGGATTTCACAGATTTTTCAGTTTGTATTTATGTTCGGTGTGGAATCGCAGAGACCGCGACGCGAGCACCGCCCCAACTGCACAAAACGCCCCCGAATTACGAGAGAAAGCTGCAGCTGCGTGGCGACACTGCCGCCTGCTGCGCCTTGCACTAGGCTCTTGACAAGGCAAGCAGCGGAACAGAGGTGGCGCTTGCACCGCGGTCCCGGGGTGGACATTACCACAAAAGCCCCAAAGGACGCCACACTTCAGCTTTGTACACCGAAACGAGAGTTGGAACATTTCTTTCATCCTCCATTACTGGCAGCGAACTATAGTAACGCTAACATTAGTGGCGTGCCTTAATATAGTATTTCTTGTAGGGATGGGTCACGATTAACGAATATTCGATTAGTTGATTTAATAATAGAATATCGAATAGGCTGTGCAAATATTTTTATTTTAAATTTTTTGGACAATAATTCTCCATTTTTTCGATGCTGACGCGTTCATTTAACCAGAGGGTGGTGCTGCCAATAACGCACCTAAAAGCTGTCATAGACAACAGAAGAACACCACTTTGTCTCACGCACACACTGTAGATTTGCGTCAGGATTTAACTGTCAAAACTTTATCTCAGGCGGCTAATTTCCTAATCTAGCATTAGCAGCGGCCCGCCTGTGACAAAATGAACTCGGGCCGAAGGTAGACATAACTACACCGAGTGCGGAGCTTTCAACCGAGATCAGCCCATAGAGAAAAGCCATCTGTCTGTCAGAAGGGTTTTGTAGAGTTGGCATGACTCCAAGCCATTATCTTCTCACCGATGCCGAGCCTGAGCTGTGCCGCATTTCAGCCGGAATTGGCCCGAATGTGCTTGCTATCTGGGATGTTCATGTTCATTTTTGATGTCCTAGCCTTATGAGCAGTTGATTTATGATAATCGATGGACTACTGTGTTAATAAGTGCCATACAAGAAAGCTACATCTTCAAGGATTTTTCGGTTTATGCAGTAAATATAGGAATAACCCCAGGGAGGATGGCTCATGGTAGTAATTCTGTAAGAAAGACTGATAGCAAAGTTTTTAAAGCAACAAACTCGAGACACTAACAGTTGATACTACATAGTGCTAAAACAATTTGAAGAATCAAATGTATCTGTTGAAATTACTGTGAGTTTGCTGTCTGTATGATGCTATTGTTCTTACATTCCACTTATCACTCAATGCACCTATAATCAGCGTGTTCTAGGCAGACAACACACTGGGTAGTGATTGGTGCTGAACATTCAAACGACACCTTAAGCATGTCATCCTTGACTGCAACCCAGCCATGAAGCTCTCTCTTCTTTGCCTTACTGTAAGCAGTCTCAGAACATGAACTACAGCTCGGTGCCACATCATCAGGTTCAGCCTGTTGAGGTGTAATAGACGTGGAAGGGTCCGAAGGATGGGTCTGTTTGGAGTTGGGCTGGGGAAGACCTTGATTAAGGTAAGACCCTTTGCAAGCCCAGCGATAAACCTCCTCACCACCTTAACGCTCCTGAAGTGTGCGCTCTTAACTGCTTTCTCATTTGGTGCCTCTATATAGATCATTCCACCAGCCAGGAATGGTGAACGAGAATGTTCTGGAGAGTGATTTTGAGCCTCTCTGTGATGGTACCACGAGGCGTCGCTCACTAGCAGATCTCAGACTTCTGGAGGGGATGTATATTCATAACAGTGAATGCAAGTAGGCGGGTGCTGAGTCTGTGGCTGTTCTATATGCAAGCATCAGTGTCTTGAACTTGATGCGAGCTGCGACTGGTAGCCAGTGCAAGGAGATAAAGGGAGGTGTGATCTTTCCAGTGGTGGACGAAGTACACAAATCAAGTACTTGAGTAAAAGTATAGATACGCATAATAAAATATTACTCCAGTAAAAGTACTCCTTTTTAAATTTTACTCAATTTAGTACTTTTGTACTTTCACTTATGTACTTAAGTAAAAAGTACTAATAGATAGATTTATTTAGCAATTTTATAAAGGCTACTTAATTTAATATTAGCATATATTTCTTATAATCCTACTGCACAAAATACCTGGGATTTTCCCAAAGTAACCATGGAGTCAAAATATATTTTTGTTGTTGATATGGACTATGCTGACGAGAGTGATGTAGTCGTTCTAATTTGTGAATGAATCTTTTGGTGCGATTTACAAACCAATTTAACACGTTCATTGAAAAGAATCAGTTTGTTTGCGAATCAGACACTGCTTCTGCGTCTCGGAGCACGTGATATATTATAAGGAGTAACGATGTTTTATTAAATATAGTGAAGTAAAAAGTACGATCTTATGCTTTGGAATGTAGTAAAGTAAAAGTTAAGTCAAAATAAAACTACTCCAGTAAAGTACAGATACTTGAAAAATGTACTTAAGTACAGTTACTGACCACCACTGCTCTAGACAAGGCCCTTCTCAATCAGTTGCTCAGTTTGGCCAGGAGGCCCGCTCTAGGAAGAGTCCTGGTGGTTCCAAACTTCCATTTACAGATGATGGAGGCCACTGTGCTCATTGGGACCTTCAATGCTGCAGAAATTTTTCTGTACCCTTCCCCATATTTGTGTCTTGATACAATCCTTTCTCGGAAGTCTACAGACAGTTCCTTGAACTTGAGGCTTGGTTTGTGCTCTGACATGCGCTGTTAACTGTGGGACCTTATATAGACAGGTGTGTGCCTTTCCAAATCATGTCCGATCAACTGAATTTTCCACAGGTGGACTCCAATCAAGTTGTAGAAACATCTCAAGGATGATCAGTGGAAGCAGGATGCACCTGAGCTAAATTTTGAGTGTTATGTCAAAGGTTGTGAATATATACATGTGATTTTTTAATAAATTTGCAAAGATTTCAAACAGACTTCTTTCACGTTGTCATTATGGGGTATTGTTTGTAGAATTTTGAGAAAAACAATGAATTGAATCCATTTTGGAATAAGACTGTAACATAACAAAATGTGGAAAAACTGAAGCGCAAAAATATTAAGACAGTATAAAGAGAGACAGCGAGAGAACATTCCTCAAGTCAGTTCATTCTTTTGTGTTTATTCTGTTTAGACAGTGACTAAAAGATAGTAATTCATTACATTTTCACCAACCAGTATCCATGATCTCATTGCAGACCTCCAGACCCTATATCGGTTATGCTGGTTATCAGGTATATAAACCAAAATAATCAATGTTTATATAAAAAACAAAAAAATCAATATCAGTCCATCTCTACAGTATTTATGCAAAGATCCTGAATCTAAGGACAGAAGCATGCTGAAATCTAAAATGTAATGTCAATAAGTGAACTTTTCAAGAATAGTACATTTTAAATGGATGAAAAATGTAAACTAAAGAAAAAATGGTTGAGCTACAAATATGAAAAAATCCTTTTACTTCAGGTGCACAGAGCCAAGTGTATACTTAATTAAAACCAGAAAAACAAATAGTCCTTTTTTTTTTATTCCCATGCACCCTGCACTTTTTGCACAATGCAATTAAAATTTTCATATATATATATATATATATATATATATATATATATATATATATATATATATATATTTTTTTTTTTTTTTTTAAATCAGTGTGGCTAGCAACCTTTTGCTCATTAAAAAGATAAAGAATAAATGACAACAACACCAAACAATATAACTGCTCTTTTGGCATATTTATGAGAGCATTGACAACACAACTGTCCTCTTGATCAAACAATCCTGAGAATTACCGTATTGTCCCGAATATAAGACGACCCTGATTATAAGACGACCCTTTTTCCAGATGTACCTTTTGGAAAAAGGCTTTTTGAAAACCAAATCTTGTTTTCTTGTTTGTTTGTTTGTTTTTCTCTCTGTAAAACACATTTTTTTTCTTAAATTATTTTCAAATTGCATATTTTTCCTATTTTAATTTTTGTTTTGAAAGTATGGTAAATACTGGTAAAATGTACCAACAATGACATTGAAAAATATACACTTTTTGATATACCATAAAAATAACAGGTAGCCCATCTGAATTATATAACATTTAGGCTATCCATCTCATAGTAGCCAACCAAAATTTTATTAACAGTAGAAGTGAAATCTTATTGTAGTCTTCAAATCTGGGCACTGTCTTATGTTTTAAAATCACTTACAGAGGAAGTTTGGTTCCATCAGGTTAACATGACAGTCACGACTAGTATAATAGGGATGTTCATTTTAACCGTTTAACCGTTAACCGACCGATAAGAATTTTGACCGATTAATACAATCAGTTAAACGGTTTAAAGTCACTTATTTATTTTTTTCAGTAATTTATCAAGATATTTTAAAAGGTTTACTGCATGGTTAAAATAAGCTACGCGTATTTTAACCATGCAACAACAACAACAAAAAAAAACTTTTTTAGAGAGAGAAAAAAATACATAAGTCGCATTTTATTATTTCATTCAGAAATAGGCCGACGCGAATTACAAATACTATAATAAACACTGTAAACATAACTATTCTATTTTAGTTCCCCTCACTCCACAACAAATCCTTTCAATTAACAGTAGGCTATTTAGAAAAGAACAAGAATTACAAATGTAAGAAGCTATAGCGACAAACCAAAACGAATTAAGGCTAAAACGAAACCGAAACCAATGTTGGGTCTCTCGTTCGACACAAAATCAAATGCTTCCGTATTCGCGATGTATTTGAATGCCAAAATATTATTTACCTTTTATGTACAGGCCTACTTCACTCGCGTTCCAATATCCATGTAAAACAAAATGTTGTGCATAACTTCAAGGCAGTACGGTGATAATTTAACGGCACAGATTTTACTACATATTTAAACTGAGTAGTGTTTTTTTTTTTTTCATATGTTTGACTGATTGTTTTTTTATAATGATAATGAACAGGCTGCATTGTCAAAGTAGAATGCTTAACCGTGTGTGCGCGCATGCGGCGCTGGAGAAATCACTTTTTCTTTTTTTCTTTTTTTTTTTCCTTCTAACAGTGGAAGCACTCCTTTTAGTCATGAAGATAATCGGAATTGTAAAAGGTTAGGGTTGTTTACTGCTTTTTGCGCATGTAAAATTAATCCCCGGAAAACAAATGTTAGTATTTTTAATGGGTCACAGACACTTATTCTTTCTAATTTAATTTTAATTCTAATTTAAAATAATCTTGTCGGTTAACGGTTAATAATCGGTTAACGAGCGTCGGTTGTCGGTTAGAAAAAATAACCGAAATGAACATCCCTAGTCACGACTCATGCTGCTGTAAGATTTTCTTTTTGTTTTGTTTTCGCCCGCGATTTTTACAACACACATTATATTACATATTTCATGGCACACTCGTTATATGCGTTTTTGGCGCCACCTATTGTTGTGGGTGTATTACTGACATGTCAAAGTCTAGACCCCGAATATAAGACGACCGCGTTTTTTCAGATGTATTTCCAAGAAAAAAACGTTGTCTTATATTCGGGACAATACGGTACTTTTCGAATAGTATTTAGGAAGTGAGAAAGAGGGAGAAAGGAATGAAGTAGAAAGTGAGAGAAAGGGGAAATAAGAGGAGGTTGGGAACGCTTCTGAAGTTGGAGGATGCTGCATTGAATACAATAAATCCAGGTGGGTTGCTGCCCGTGTAAGACTTGATCCAGTCCTGGTACGGAGAGACTCTTGCGAACACAGTGGGAAATGTGGGGTCAGCACATTGTATACCAAAACTCACAATGCCGGACTGAATCCACAGGGAGCCTTTCCTACTGACCATTGGACCTCCAGAGTCTCCCTGTATTGACAGACATTCAGCAGTTATATCTCTGACAGTATCCAGTGAACAACTGTTATATACAGAAGCATGCAACTGTGAAGCCCTATGGTAAAAGTATACCGGCCGTGTGTCTCTCAAAACATTTTGTTTGTTTTTTCTGTGGCCGTCATTCCTTTTTCAAGATCTAGTCGCAAGTCTTTATTTTTGTGACTTAAGTGAGAGCCCATTGAAGCAAGTGTGACCTTGCCCAATATAGCAAATCAGTCTTTTTGTATGTAGCTGACTTTAAAAAGTTATGAATAGTCTCGCAAAAAAATCAAAGGTCCCGGTTACAATGTCAGTTAAATGTGACCCAATTCCGATTTTTTGCTCATATGTGACACAGATCAGATCTGTTCTATGACAGTGTTAACAGGAAAAAAACGCATGCATTTGGATATAGTGAGATCGGATTCATGTGTGGAAATAAATCGGATATGTCATGTAAACAGGCAGATCGGATTTTACAGGCATCGCGTTCTGTACATCATTAAAACTTGACAATTTGGTACTTCTCCACAGTTTAAGGACGTGATATGGGACGCATGCTGGCAAAATGAATGTAAATGCACACGGGCTATTTTGAGCTACAGGCAAAAAAAAAAGAAAAAAGTGATAAATGTCGATTTTAGTCAAATTTGAGGTTTACACAAAAATGAGTTCATTAAGCCCTCGTTTAGCTGTCCCAATGCTCCAAATAGTAATTAAACATCTAAAAGTATCTTTAATTGTATATTTTCTGAGAGGATAACCTTTTATCCGCTCGTGCTGACTGTCATCTGGAGAGCGTGCATAACGGTGCGCGATCCTGATAAATACACAGAATTACAGTATTTCTTAAGTGAACGCTTGGGGAACTGATGGGGAAAAACATCTGATGTGTAACTTTATATGATTAGTGCATTACAGTATTACAGTGTGATTATTAATATAGTAGCCTATATATAGGAAAACTTTCATCTTTCTCATAATCGACCTTGCTGACTATATCAACTTTAAACGGGTGCAGTCATTTTTTGTCCGATTCCAAAAAAATCATACATAATTTTGAAGGTCTTTTAATGGAGAATTTTTCACATTTTCTCGACTCGTTTTGTCAGCACAGGTCACATTATTCTCGGGAGGAAGCACGTGTGGAGGCGCTAAATAACAACATCGCATGCGGGATGTTTCAGATGGTATGGCAAGTGTAAACACATGAATCGGATATGGGTCACAATTGAAAGAACGTGTAAACGGACAGCCAAAAAAATATAGGCAACAAATCGGAATTGAGCATCAAGACCTTCAGTGTAAACGAGGCCAAAGAGTAGTCATAGAGTCAAGTTAATGATCAGTGCAGTAAAGACTGGGATTAATGGAGCAACTACACTGGAAGTGTAAAGGTTGTAGGTGACAAAACTGGTGAGTAATTTTTTGCAAATTGATTTGGATTAAAAAAGGTTCAAATGAATGACTGATTTCTTACTTGACATGCACCCTTTCCTCCCTGATTTAACAAACCAGCACAAATCATATTGCTTGTGATGCTTATGTTGATCCCTCCATATGCATTAATACAGTCAGTGTCTTTCACAACTGGTATCATCACCTCCTGCAGTACCTCAGGAACCTCTGTGCCTATGACACAGATCAGAGGACAAATTTATGGCTTGTAAAAACATTTCTAGGTGAATTCTTGAGGTTTACAGTATAACTGGCAAGGAAATGTTCACTCACCATTAGGTTGCAGTCTGCCCCATCCAGTGACCCAGCTTTCTGTACCTCCAGCAAATGTGCTATTAACAGCACCCAGACAGGCCGGCCGAATGTAATCAGAGAAAGGCACAGAGGAGGAGAGCTGGATCAGTGCTATGTCATTGTCAAAAGTAGAAAAGTTAAAGTTAGGATGGTTTATGATTTGACTCGCTGTCCTGTTTGTCTCATAAGGGTTAGAGCCGGATTGGTTCAGACGCCCAAAGTACATCACAACGTAAGATGCATTGAACCTGTAAATAAAGTCTGCTTTAATCCCATTATTATCAATTTACAAATGTATTTTAAGCTTTATTTAAGCTTTCAACGTACCACTGGAAGCAGTGAGCTGCAGACAAAACCCAGTCTTTAGTGATGAGAGTCCCACCACAGAAATGGCCAAAGTCGATGCCTGCAAAGGTGAAATGAATGCTGACCTGCCACGGCCAAGCGCCTGCCGTCGCATTCTTCCCTCCAACAATCCTGTTGTTGAGAGGGGCTCGGCCACATACTGATGAGAGAAAGCAAGATTTCCTTCCTAAAATGCATCACTGACACACAAGAAACATTCTGAGTCATTGTGACAACTCACCATCTAACTGACAGAAGGAACCTGTGTGCACAGACAAAGACAAAGACAAAGACAAAGTAAGCAAAGTCATCCAGACAGAGCTGATAGACTGGTTTGAGTAGTCCACAATCACTGTTTCACCTGTTACATCAGTGCTGGTTTAAAATGACATGAAAACAAGATAAAACCTTTTACCTCGATAATAATGTTTATGGATTTTAGCCAAAATACCTGTTAAATGATTTCACGTTCATGACGTAAATAACTAACCTAAATAGTTACTTTAGTTACCATAGTTAACATCTACATCATTACGGAGCGTGGCACGGCTGCGAATCGTGTCCAGGCGGTCTGTCTAGTTTATTTTTATTTGGTTGTATTTGTTTTGTGCTTTGTGTGAACGAAAGAAATATGTTTTTTGGTATGGCTGAAGGCATGCATACACTTATGTGGATTATCGCTTTTTTGTCGTGGGGACTGTGGCAGCAAGTACAACGGACAGGTGGCGAGGTCGATAGGGATCAGCGTCTCGGGGACACCTGCCCTGCGGTTGTGTACAGCAGAGGAGCCTTGCTTGAAATGAGACACACGGTAAATCAGGGGCTCATAAAGGAGGGTGGCTTAGATTTGGCACCAGGACTCCTAGACCAAATCCCCCGAGAGCTCAAGAGATCATGCCGGCGAAAGAAGCGGGGAAGGAGAGGAGGAGTCCGGAGGCACCTGCGAGCAAGATATCTATAATCCGTCTATAATCGTCACAAATGTGAGGTCAATAAAGAACAAAGTGGAAGAGATCCGAGCCTATACAAGGTACTGTTCAGATTTTCAAAAGGCATCATGTTTGACAGAAACCTGGTTACAGACATGAACCAGTGTAAACAGAATATAACAATGCCAGGTGTTATGTGAAGCAGCCAACAAGAAAGAGTAATCTACTGGATAAATGTTTTTCAAATGTGGATAGTGCATATGTGTCGAGGATAAGACCACCAATTGCAAATTCTGATCATAATGTGGTACATCTTGTACCAACTTATAAATCCAAGCTGAAAAGCAGTAAACCTGAGAAAAAAGTGATCAGAGTTTGGTCTTCTGAAAACATCAAACAAGCATGTTTTGACCATTGCTCCCTAAATTAAATATCAGACTATATAGATTTCTGTGTGCAATCAGTGATACCAGCTAAGGAGATAAAAATCTATCCAAATAATATGATGTATATAACTAAAGATGTTAAGCAGGTGATGAATTTGAGAAAGATTGCCTTTAAGAAGAAGGATACAAAACAAATAAAGTGTCTAGAAAAGGAGTTAAAGGGGAAAATACGAGAGGCAAAGATGGCATATAGGTCAAAACAGGTGAGGAGTACTTTTGAACAATTAAACCAGAGAAAGGCTACAGGACCAGATCATGTTTAGTGCATTCGTTCTGAAAAAATTTGCAGATCAGCTTGCACCTGTATGGCAGCCTATTTTTTAGAGGTCCTCATATACTCATGTTATCCCTGATATGTGGAAGACTTAACATGTAATACCTCTTCCAAAGAAATCTGGGGCAGAAGAATTAGGGGATATTCGGCCCATAGCCTTAACACCTATTATTATGAAAACTTTAGGAGTTGTTTTACCACGATTTTCTCTAAAGTCAGTTGAGGGTAATTTCGACACTTGTCAGTTTGCATATAATCAAAATCGTAGCACTGAAGATGCAGTGGTAACATTGTTACATTTGATCTTGAAACATCTGGATAAGCCTAAAACTATAGCTCGGGCCTTCTTTTTGGACTTCACGTCTGCATTCAATACAATACAGCCAGAGCTTCTACTGACAAAAATGATTCAAATGAAAGTAAATCCTTATTTGATCCATTAGTATTATTCTTTTTTGATAGGTAGAACACAGATAGTTAAAAGTTAATCAGACATATTCGAATTCAGTAGTTACTTATTCAGGAGTGCCTCAGGGGTGTGCGAGTTCACCTTTTCTTTTTACTTTGTATACAGATGATTGTAAATCTGACAGTGTAAACACACATATTGAAGTTCTCGGATGACACAGTGTTATTGTCTTTATTGGGGAGTGAAGATGATCTCAGTATGCATCAGTATTGTACAAATAGATTAGTGGAGTGGTGTGAGAGGAATTCACTTGTTATAAATGAAAAGAAGACAAAGGAAATTATCTTTGGACTTCCAGAGAACATGTATCAAACACAAGTGACTATACATAATACATCCATTGAAATAGTGTCTGCATATTGTCTCCCTGGCTCCCTCTGCTGTCTGTGTTCTCATGTCTTTTTCGGCAGCTCGTGACAGGTGCATCAGCGCTGATCTGGCGGTGGGGCTGCGCATGTCACAAGCTGCTTCTATTCCATCTGTTGCTCATTACCTTTTCCTTTATATTTCGCCTCTGACTAGTTCTTGTTGTGAGTAGATTGATTTGTGTTCTGTGCTCTTGTGTTACACTCACGCCTGTGTGTCTGTACCCCAGGACGCGTAGAGAGAAGGACTGCCACTTGCTATCTCGCTCCACTCTTAGGTGGTTGGTCCTGTGCAAGCACTGGCTCTTGGGCAGTGATCAGCTCGTTGGGTCCGCATCTCACTGCCGACCGTAGCTGGATTACCCCAGAGACTTACTCGCTGATTTTTGTCACAGTTTTATTTGTTTTGCCATCGAATAGAAGACTGAGAGTACCATATGCTATTAGTATTAGGATATTAAATAAAGCTCATGTTCCATGAAGATATTTTATACATTTCCTACTATAAATATATCGAAACTTAATTTTTGATTAGTAATACGCATTGCCAAGGACTTCATTTGGACAACTTTAAAGGCGATTTTCTCAGTATTCTGATTTTTTTGCACCCTCAGATTCCAGATTCTCAAAATAGTTGTATCTCAGCCAAATATGGTCCTATCCTAACAAACCATAAATAAATGGAAAGCTTATATATTCGGCTTTCAGATTATGTGTAAATCTCAATTTAAAAAAGAATGACCCTTATGACTGGTTTTGTGGTCCATTGTCTCATGCATTACACATACTTACATACATACACACACACACACACACATATATATGTGTGTGTGTGTGCCTGTCTTTGTGTGCATTTTCAAACAATGCTCGAGTAATTTGCTGATGGATTTTACAGTATATGACAAGTATTACATTGTACAGTATATTACAAGTATTTTAAACATCGGCTTCTTCAAAGTCACTCAACTGCATTCTGATTCTTGACATCCTGGAATTTACATGAATTAGTCATCCATTGAAATACATAAATTCTGCATTTGTAAAGATTAGAAAAAGAATTTAAGTCTTTAGATGCAAAGGTTTTTACAATAATGAGTAGTTGTCAAGTGTGTTTACAAACATTCTTAGGAGTTAAATGCCTTGTCATTTAAATGTGCATCTGATTTTGTCATGATGTAGACTTTTTGTAAGCCCTTACCCGCTATGTAGAGAAGTGTGACTCCAGCAACACTCAAAGCGCTGTTGAACTTCATCCTTCTGTTCTGCTCTGTGATCTGACTGCTGTTTCTCCACTGTCAGGTATCTAATGAGATTGAAATCAAGTACCACTGCTTTTATCAAGAGTTCTCTGTCTCCACCCCACTACTACGTTCATCTCTGACACATTTTCAGAGAAATAAGCTTTCTGGGAACTGGTATGAATCAAGTATACAATGAACAAAGGTTTTTCTTACTATCTCTATTTGAATTTTTTCTTTCCATTTTTTTCTTTTTATTTATTTTTAGTCACCGCTATTATTAAGTCTGTGGTTGGGTCTGTGCTTTTTTTTTTAATTGAAATTTGTTCAAATTACCTTTATTTATTAATTTTTTTGAAAAGTTTCATAAATACCAACAGCTGCTTAATGCTCGAAGTAGTGAAATTGTTTAAATTTCACCTGTGTTAATTTGGATATTGTGATAAAAAACACTGACTGATATAAAAGCTTGAAAAAACCTTGAAACATCACAAGCTCAATATTTTATTCATTATATTCATAAGGAACATAAAAATGTGCCAATAATTTATGCAAAGCAAATTTTCATAATCACTGAACAGATGCTATGCACTGAAATTGTATTAGATAGTTGATGATGTGTTATATAATCCGAAAAAAAGACCTGCATGTACTTTCATTATTCTAATCTACTTACAAAGGCACCTGCATATGGCCAAAAATGTGAGAAAACCAGATTGTACAGTCAACTCTATTCATACTTACAATAGTAGTACAATCAAACATGTTTAGTGATTATTCTGTTAACAGCACTTCAGGCCTGGAGGTATGCAGAGACAATAGAGGCATAAAAAATGAACTACATTATGAAGTCAAGTCAACTTTATTTATACAGCATTTTATACAATACAGACTGTCAAAGCAGCTTTTCAGTGTTAAACAGAAAACTCAATTCCCCAAATCGTTCGGTTGGGGAATACTGTCAGAGTAGAAGGAAGACATTTTTCTTTCAGAATAATCTTGTATGTGGCTTGAGTCACATGTCCTTCACAAAGACAGATCTGCCTGACTTGGTTTTCAACTTTGCCCAACACCTGCTCCTCTAATGGTCAGACAGACACACAGATTTGATCTTAGTGTTTATGCGCTAAAATCCATACCAATGTTCAGATTTATAAAAACAGTCTTTGATGTGGAAAAGTGTTTAGTGCCACATCAGGGTCTGAGTAGACACACAGTTCAGTGTTCGAGTACTGCAGGTATTTGGAAATTTAAGCAATTCTTGCTGATTTGGACGTTGACTGGTGCTATAATATATGTTAATGACATCAATTAGGCATTCAACTGTACACCATTTCAAGATCATTTATAATTTATAAATTTCTCATCTGAAAGAGAAGTGTATTCACGTTTATTGTGCATACATTCATTCTACTAAGGACCACCCATTGGGCCAACAATAGAATCCAGCGGCGTGAGTGAAGGTATAATGCATGTAGGTCTTTTACTTGCGCTTCTGTGAACTTTACTAATTTGTTTGGGATTTGATTTCAATTTTATTATAGCTCCATGTTTAATCTGACTCCAATTTCAAGTGATCATTAAATTTAAATTATATTGAACATCCACACTGGAGAGAAACTGTATGCATGTGATCAATGCAACAAAACATTTTTGAGGGCTGCATGAAAGTTCATACAAAGGAGAAGCCACATTCATGGAAAGTGTTTTTCACATCTACAAAATCTAAAAGTACATCAGAAAATACACACTGAAATAGAAAAACTAACAAATACTAATGTTCAGTAAAATCAGTGATGTAGAGCAATGGTTTTCAAACCGGTCCTACAAGCACCCCTAGCCCTGCACATTTTGTATGTCTCCCTTATCAGACACACCAAATTCAGATCTTGCAGTCTGATGAGTTTATTCATGTGTCTCTGATAAGGGAGACATACAAAATGTGCAGGGCGGGGTGCTTGCAGAACAGGTTTGAAAACCACTGATGCGGAGTAAGGTGTATGCATGATATGTAATCTACTGTGGCCCTGGTGCAAAATTATAATAAAGAAAAATAAGAGCAACTGAAGTAAATAAAGTAAACCAAAAGAAAGGGCCCACAACAAGTAATGGAATGGCTCCTTTTAAAGGACAGGACGATGAGGAAACCAGGTGTGCGTGATGAAACCACTTATGGACTCAACCATCTTCCCAAATGCAAGGGGGGGGGGGGGGGTTTAGGAAACGCACATGGGATCGTCACACCCCTCCCCTCAAAAACAGGGGTTCTTTCAGAAATCCCTGTAAGCAAAGAACAAACAGTTAACAATACACAACATATCAATTGTCCTAAACTTAGGAACCATGAACAGCCAATTAATCATAGACAGAGGCACAGGACAGTGCATCCGCTACAAGATTTTCTGCCCCTCGAATGTGTTGAAAATGAAGACAATATGCCTGCAAAAACAATGACCGTCGAATGAATCTTTGGTTTGGACACTGGAGGGAGTTCAAAAAGGTCAACGGATTATGATCCGTATAAACAACAACTGGCTGACTGGAGCTAACATAAACAGCAAAATGTTGCAAAGCCCAAATGAGCGCCAACGCTTCTTTTTCCAAAATCAAATAGTTACGTTGGTAAGAGGTGAATTTCTGTGAAAAAAAAAAAGACAGGATGGATGACCCTGTTGTTACGTCAGACTGCTGAAGAACAACCGCCAACCTGACTAGCATCCACCTGCAGAGAGAACAGCCGGTCAAAACAAGGTGCAGCCAACACAGGAGAGGAACATAACAGGTCTTTCACATTTTCAAAGGCTACCGCACATTTGGAAGACCAGACAAACTTTACCTTAGTTTTCAAAATATCCAGAAGGGAAGCTACAACAGTAGAAAAATTATGACAAAAGGAGTGATAATAGCTCACTAAACCCAACAACCTCATCAGTACTTTTTTGGTTACAGGTACAGGAAAATCTTAAATAGCCTGAATTTTGGTATGTACAGAACGAACCTCACCATTCCCCGACAACTTCCCCAAGGTATGTCACAGTTGCCCTAACAAACTCACATTTGGCCAGGTTTATAGTGAGCTTAGCCTCAGACAGACGCTCCAACACGCAGATGGGAGTTTTACTTACTCAAACATGTTCTGAGGGCAGAAAGGAAAATGATTGGTTCACAGATTCAACCAATGAAATTGAAGCAGAGGCGGGGTCAGGAAATTTGAACATGTGGAGGGAATACATCAGACAGATACGTTACTGACGCTTCATGGGAGGCATTTATAACAAGGTAAGTGAATTTACCATGTATTTTAATGAAAAAAATAAACATCTCTAACGTTAAGTGAGATAAATAGCGAACAAAGATTCACAGAACAAATAATCATCGACTAAATATATCATATAGTATGCATTTTCATTAGACTGCTTCATCAGTCGATCACCAAAGCTGCTAATGAGGTAACTGGAGTAAAAGATGCTTTTCCAATACTACCGTGCTGTCTGTGAAACCGATATGAACGACAACAGAACTCGTTCAAATCTCCGTGACATTTCATCAGTCAGTTAGCGTTAGCATTAGTACTGCTCTCTGGGCAGGAGACTTAGGTAAAGTTGGTTTTATATTCGCACATTCGCGGACGTCCGCGTTCAATAACTCGTGAACTAAACGTTGTTGCTACACAAAGCACCTATCACATATAACTACTGTACACATATAACACCAGAAGCTACAACCTAATTTCCTAAAAATAGTTTCAGGTTTGATATTTGCTGCGTATTCACCTACCGCTTTAGTGTACTTTTGTGTACTGTACATACAGTACGCAAATATTTTTATGTAAAACTTACAGTAATTCACCAAATGGATTTTTTCATGTTCCAAAGGTTGTAGTATTCCTAGCGACCAGACTGACTTACTACAGGTGCAATTTTTACAATACTGTGCATACAGTATACACATAGCCTAAATTATGAAAAAATACTGTAATTCAGAAAAGGCATTTTTGCACAATACTTGGTTAGACTAGTAGCATTAATTATTTTTTGCTGAAAGTTTTTTTTTTTTTAGAACAGCAAAACATTTCTGTACATTTTCATAACAATAAAATTAAACTTAAATGTCATTATTTGTAATATTTTTTCAGGCACATTTATTACACTTCAGAAATCATTTTTCAAAATAGTCCAACCTTAGACCTGTTTTCCAAATCTTTCATGAATTACACTCATTTTAGTTTGGATAGTGCATTTTTATGTCTATAAACAAACAAAAAGGGGGATGACAGTTAAGTAATTTTTAAGGTCAGCACAAAATATAATTCAGAATATGAAACTAAAATAAACTCAGTAAACTACATGCATACATGAACTCAATAATTGTGATCACACATAGTATTTACATTCAACAGTACAACAGTATTTACATTACAACAGTACATCAAGCATGCTAATTCACATTAATTCAAAACACACCATCATTTTTCAGGCAACAAAGCAATTAGCAATTTGTTTTGCAAGACATAGACATCTCTTACATTTAAGCAAGCTAATATAAACCCTTCTTAACTCTTATGACAGTAATAGACAATTATGACTTTTACGACAGTTATCCACAGATAACATCTGCTCTTATCCTTCTAATCATAACCGACTTACAATTGAGGACTAAAACAAGCGAGTCATTGTGAATAGGTAAAAACAACGCAAGAAGTGTTCAAAATACAGAGTTCAGGCAGTGCTCAGAGTAGCATAAGCCAGACAAGGGAGGGTTAAAGGTAAAGGAAAGTTGTTGTTGTTTTTTTCTCTCCATTTTCTACACCGTTCAACACACACACACACACATTTTTTTCTATTTTCCTTTTTTTTCTCCTCTAAAAAAATGTTTTATATTTACTTATGCCTGGCTCACACTACAGGATTTTTAAAATCCTAACCGATTATGAAATCTGGTTGCAGCACACACATAAGGAGAATCTTTGCAGATTATCTTCCCTCAAATCTTAAACATGCACACACTACAAAATTTGAAATTCGTGGTGCATCACACACTACAAGATATTAAGATTATCATGCCAGAGGGAGCACCTCACGTGATCTCACGCAGCAGCTCATCAGCAATGTTTACATTTGTTAGCTAGCCTGCTAGCAGCTTTCACTCACCAGGTATGTTCAAAACTGAGGTGATTTCACCCCAGCGCTTCTCTTTCTCCTTATTGTCGGTTGTGATACGTGTTCGACACATTATACAGACAATCGTGTTACTACAAAACTTCAAGAAGCAGTTTCCTCCGTCTCCACTATTCAACGGAGCCGTACAGCAGCTATTTTGCGGTCGCGCATTGGCTGTTAAAGTGCTGACGTAATCATATTGCTGTCATCATCCCGATTTAAATCCTAAATATCAAACATGTTTGATATGATCGGGGCGGCCCCGATTTGTGTGCTAGAAGATCGGGAGGTGCAAAGTTCTATCGGTGAATGCCTCACATTACCAGATAATCTGCGCCGAACATCGGGACCGATCGAGGTGCTCGACAAGATTTTCCCTCCGATTCTCAGGAGGGGGAAATCGGGGCTAAATCGGGCAAAAAATCCTGTAGTGTGAGCCAGGCATTACAGTAAGATGTGTGTGAGCATCATATGACAGTTAAAGAGCACACACAAACCTTATTCTAATATGGAATTGTCTCCTCCACTCAAGGATAAAATATGATGAACAAGTCTTAGAATGTTCCACATATGGTTGAAATACCATCATTGCCCTAGAAAGATAACATTCTGGGTGTCAAGTCTATAAAGGAGAAAGGATGTCATCCCTTCACTGTCACACTCTATTAAAGAAAAATAAATAAAGAAAATAAAGATCATCAAAGACAATTGAAAATGTTTGTCTTTTATTCAGTGATAGAATATTGTTTGCCACCACACCTTAATCTGCACGGATCCCACACTTGAAAGGGGTTCCTTACTCCTGAATTGAACACTGGGTTCCACTCACAAGAATGAGACTTAAGTTGCCTTTTCTCAATTTATTGTAGAATCTCAGTAGGTGAAAAACCTTTAAAACCACACAACAAACCAGTGTAAATATTTACAGCAATGCACAGTATCTCACACTGTACATATAACAATTCATACAGGTGGAATTTGGTAAGCATTAGCACAATACTATTTTACATCATAGCAAATAAGTTTGAAAAGAAATGGCTTTTATCACCAGATTTGTATTTTCATTAGAAGGGAATTTAACTATGTTTACCATAATAAATCTTCTAACAAATGAATTGATTAGACATTAAGACAGAATTAATTGTAACAAATTGACCGTCATTATTTTAATATATTTGTGGGCCGGCCCACCGGGAAAAGTCCCGGTGCTCCAGATGGCCAGTCCGCCCCTGACCCAACGGTTGAACTGCATCCACGCTGCTCACGGTACACAATGAAATGAGCAGTGCAAGCGCTATTTCAAAGCCCAAGGTGCGCCACGCTGATTGAGACCAGCTTCACCTGGCGTTCATTCCCGTGTAACGAGAGGCATCTGTGAAACAATCTATATTGTAGCTTGTATATACATATATATAGACTGAGTTGCCTTTTCTCAATTTATATATATTTCTCATATATATATACACAGAGGCGTCGGACAGGGGGTCATAGTGGAACTAAGAATTTAAGAGAATTGTTTGATTACAGTTGTTCTGTTTTTTCCTCAATTTTATGATTGTTGTTAAATCTTTGACTGGGTGCTGTGTTTTCACTAGAAGAGATAGGGTAAAATGTTTTGACCAGCACAAAGATAGTCATACCTTGTTTCCAAACTTTCTCATGGGAAAAGTATGACTATCTCTGTGCTGGTCAGATGGTCAGAAAGACTGAGTCAGTGAGATGGAGAGAAGGACAGAAGTTTAGTGAGACCTTATTGAATATGTAGGGAAGTGGACCTGATCAGCATAGTCAGACTTGAATCTCTCACACTGTAGAATGGGAAGGCCTAAAAAAGACAAAACTTAGATCAGATCTATGGTCACAGGCAGGAGGGATTGATTCTATAATAAAGAAGCTTCAGAAAGCTGATATTTTGAATAGAAACACAGGATATTCCTCAGAGATATGGTCCCAGCTTGCCATTGATTTATTTAACGAAGACACAAAAAAAATCGCCAATGGTTATGGGTCGTCTGGAACCATAACCGCAGAGGCCTGAGAGAAAGAGTACATCTGGCTGCAGAAACACCTGTGGAATCCCCACACCATCACAATGGTACTGAAGAAATCCAACCCGCAGATCAAGGTGAAATAATTTAATCACAATACTAAAATGAATAAAAAGTTTTTACAGTGTGCTTATTTATTTTAATATTTTGTATTATTTGTTTAAGATAACAAAAGGATTAAACCGTTTTATTCGCTTTGTTACTATTTTCACAAGTAAGGTTTACATTTTCAAAACTCTTAGTAAAAAAAATCCAAACTGATAACACTTGTAACAGAGCTAGTCATTCTTTCAAAACCTGATATCATGCATTGATTAACCTTTTTTTTTTTTTTTTCCAATTGCTAACACACTAAAATGACATGCACAGCACAATTATTTAAACGGACACACAGTGAGCAAAACCTCCTCTCAAGTCTCCAAAAGTCTAAACACATTGTCTGGTTTACACACATTTTGCAATTCAAAATGGCACTTTTTAAATGCACTGAAAATGGTTCTCTGCATAAGACACAACAATCTGACATAAAGAATCCGTGTATGATTCGTTCAGTCGTTTTTTGAATTAATATTGAAAGTAGAAAAATGAGAAAACGGTTCCTTTTTCGTTTTTTCGTTTTTCGTTCACAGTTAGAAAAATGAATAAACAGCTGGAATATTCGATTTCTACACGTGGGCGGGAATTAAACACCCCTTTCCTCTGATTTGTCAGCCGAAGATCAAACTGTTCTTCCTCAGTTCTGCACAGCAGAATAAGAGTCCTCCGTTGTGCGGATTCTTAACGCATTTATTGCAACTACATTTAATATTTTTCTCATCAAACTAGACTAACGAATGTCTCGACACAGCTCGTACCGGGGAATAGACTAGATAGGGCTTTCTTCTGTGTAAATATAAATTCACCTATATGCTTGCATCAGCTGGCTATATGGATAGCCTAAATGACGGCTGTTAGCCATTGTCGCCCTCACCCAGTAATAATTTTAAAAAAGAGATGTAAATCAATATTAATAGTTGTAAATTAAATATTTTTAACACTAATACAAAAAGAAAAGAATATTGCATTGACTATATAATTGCCCTTTAACGTTAATGCATAAACTGTCATTCAGACTGACTATAGCCTATCTAACAACCAGAGAACAACAGAGATATAAAAAAATATATATAGCCTACTCTTCTGAGTTTTATGATGTAGGCTAGGCCTTTCGTTTTATTAAAATGTATAATTTATATCTCAAGGATGCGCGTCACATCGTTGTAAAAAACGCATATTCAGAAATAGTGTAACTGACCGGTAAATAAAATACAACATTAACATTAAACACTATTAATAACATATGGCTAATATGCGTATTTTAACGAGAAACTGAAACTGTACAGCGCAGATGTTGGTTTCGGGCATCTTTTATTCGGTCCAGTAGCCTAGCCCTAGGCCTATCCATATTTGCAATGTAACATTTGGATGCTAATTAATAATGTAAAGAAGACTTCATTCGAGTCCCAATATACACGTAAATCAGCATCTTCACAGCAAGGGAAATGAGTTTGGAATGTCCATACATAGGCTATTGTAGCCTATAACAGACCAATTAAGCAGAATAACTGTTTATATGTTTGGTTGACTGTGTTGTATTTTCAGCCTCCTCGCATACCCTCCAACAGCAACCTTCTGTTAGTTCTGCCAGCCCACAGGTACCTGCTGCTTGCTGCTTGCTGCCCGGTTACAACAATAACTGATGTAGCAGATATTGGCACATTTAAAGCAGATGAGCTTAAATCGGCCACTGATTCCGTTAAACTCGCTGCACTGCAGAGTAGATTCAGACCACCCAGAGACTGGGTCGCTCCATCAAGATCTATTTTTGGGAAACAAAGAAAAATCCCTGATGAATTTTTCAACGAGACTTTATATCCAACATTGAGATACAGCATATCACAGGATGGCCTGTTCTGTGTGGCCTGCATACTTTTCTCCTCTGGCGAGTCTCTCAGGACAAAGCCACTCAGTGACTGGAGTAACGTGAAAAAAAATGTCACGAAGCATCTATCCACTCAAGCACATCAGAGTGCTCAGTTACGTGCAGCAGATTTTCTTAGTGTGTGTACAGGAAAGAGACAGTCAATTTGTACAGCATTAGATCGTTCCCAACAAGACACAACAGAACGCAACAAGTATGGTGTCAAAGCAATAATTGATTTAATTAATATTTACGGACAGCAAAATGTACCTCTTAGAGGTCATACAGACGAACACAGCAATTTCCATGCATTTCTTAACTTTTGTGCAGATGGTGATGTAACCTTAAAACAGTATTTGCAGCTTGCACCTTCAAACGCAAACTACTGTGGGCATCAAATACAAAATGAAATAATTGAGTTGTGTGGGAAACAGATTCAGAACACAATTCTTGAGAAACGCAAACGAGCCCAATGGTTCTCTCTGCTGTCGGATGAAACAGCTGATATCAGCAATTCAGAACAAATCTCGTCACTAGTCCGCTATGTGGATCGTGACTCTGGCAACTTTTCCGTTCGAGAGGACTTTTTGTGCTTCGTTTCCACTGCTGATACCACCGGCGAGACGCTAACAAAATCATTGCTGGACAAGCTAGAAGAATTCAAATTACAACCTAGCAATATGGTGGGACAGGGTTATGATGGGGCTGGGAACTTAAGTGGCAAGGTGCGAGGTGTTCAAGCCCTCATTAAACAGCTGTATCCGGCTGCCACCTATGTGCATTGCAGAAACCATGCACTTAATTTGGCAATAGTGCACTCAACACGCATCCCTTTGGTTCGAAATGCCTTGAATGCTGTACAAGACATTGTGTCTTTCATAACCGCTTCACCAAAACGGCTGAAAACCTTTTTAGGTGAAAGCAGCACGAATCAGCGTTTACAAAAGTTTTCAGACACATGCTGGTCTCAGCACGATGTGTGCATTAGCGCTGTCATCCAAAACTACGAGAATATCTATGTGACAATGTATCAACTGAAGACTGAGGGGGACCCCAGGAGCTGCAATACAGCGATGTCTCTAGGCAGAACAATGGAGTCGTTTGATTTCATTATCAGCATTATTGTGATTCAGGGTTTACTACAATATCTGACGCCTCTTAGCAACAGTTTGCAAAACCCAACTTGTGATCTACCGAGTGCTGCTATTAATGCCAGTGCGCTAGTGACGCTGCTTCAAAATAAAAGGGAGGATGCGACGTTCGGAAAGATGTGGGATCAAAGTTGTGAGTTGGCTGCCAAACTTCATATCAATCCCTCGCATAGTAACAATGCAGACAAAGCAGTCAAACACACTGGCAACAACAACAGGTGAATATTGGCGACGGAATCAGTTTTTTCCCTTTATAGGTCAAGCGGCTAGTTCTGTGTGTACCTTGACATAAAATCCTGCAGGCGCCCCTGGTAACAGTAAAATATTTCTATTTGTGTACTTTCAAAATGACTACAACATATCATGCCTTTGAAATGATTATATAAGAATAATTATCATTATAAATTATTATTAGCTAGGCTATATTCTTTCTGGCGCACACCAAAAATTATCCAAAATAGCCTACAGCCAATAGTCTTCTTGGCGCACGGCGCCTATGTTTTTGAAGGTCAACATTTTGATTAATCACAGCGTGCTTCTTGATTAAAAAAAAAAAAAACGTGACTTTACAATCCGGAAAATAGAAAATTATTTCATGGACCCCTGGCACTTAAGAACTCCTGGTCTACACAGAAGAAAGCCCTATCTAGTCTATTCCCCGGTACGGGTTGTGTTGAGACATTCGTTAGTTTGGTTGTTTGATGAGAAAAAGATTAAATAGTTGCAATAAATGCGTTAAGAATCTGCACAACGGAGGACTCTTATTCTGCTGCGCAGAACTGAGGAAGAACTGATGACGGAACAGTTTGATCTTCGGCTGACAAATCAGAGGAAAGGGGCGTTTAATTCCCGCCCACGTGTAGAAATCGAATATTCCAGCTGTTTATTCATTTTTCTAACTGTGAACGAAAAATGAAAAATCCAGCTGAATTCTTGTTTTTCGTTGTTTTGTAGAAAATGAAAAACGAAAAAGGAACAGTTTTCTCATTTTTCTACTTTCAATATTAATTTAAAAAACGACTGAACGAATCCTACACGGATTATAAAGTCACATGTTTGCCATTTCATAACACTGCCATTCAAAATGACACTACATGAGCTAATTGGCCAACACATGTGACCTGGCCAAACATCTCAATAGTTAATTGTTACACTTCAATCTTTTTCAGTTTACTGTTTTTTGAGAGCATATTTTTGTTTAGTCCAATGTAAATATATCTGCTGTGCATATGTCGCACTGACTTGTTTGGTGAAAAAATAAAAATGTTTCAACAGCATGTGAACAATCTGAAGATTTTTCTACAATTAGAACTATTTTAGTATAATGGCAAAGCATACAAAAGATGAGAGTGCTTTTCATCATGCCCAACAGTGTATAACTATAAACTATAGACTAGGTCTTTTCCAGTTTTGGTGTGTGGTTTTGTGAATTGTGTTAAGTATTTTGATCAAAACAGCCTTGTTTGCAAAATTGTGTGTTAGCAATTGGAAAAAAAAAACTGTAAGATCAGTTGGATTAAATAATAGACAGATTTATTAAACTGAACAAGAAGAGATGCAAATTTAAATTTTGATAGTAATGGCATTATGAAAGGCAGCTACTGTGAATGAAACATTTATATAGATGAAACAGTTATTTTGTGTTTTGAAAAGGGTAGGCCTACTTTGTGATTTTGAGTATTGTACTAACACAATTGAAAACATGATGAAATATTTGTGAAAAAATGCACTGTTGATGATCTGTTGTGATATTAGCACTAAGAGTTTTGAAAATCTACACCTTGCTTGTGAAAATAGTACCAAAGCTAATAAAAAAACAGTTGTAAGTGTAAAGGGAATGTAAATCTCATTCATTCTAAGTCTCTAAATCTCAGTCTTTATTTAGGAGAATGTGATATTTTTAAGAACATCTAAATGTTCATACATAGTCAGTATTTATGGTTTATCTCAACTAGCAGCTGTATCAGATTATTGACTTACCATGAGCCATGATCTCTTAGAAAACAAGTTGTTTGAGCAACAACAAACACGGTCAATACAACAAACAACAGTCAATAACTTCAATTCTGTATTGTTTTACCTTTTCCTGATGAATGTCTGGCACGGTATTGGCAACTTATAATTAAAAAAAATCATACAATATAGTTTATGGCTTATTGGCCAAGCCTGAGTGTTTTCTTTATTTTACTATATATATGTCGGCCTATTTTGATATTTTCATATACTGTATTTACGGTTCATGTAAATTTACTTACAAACACAATTTTTTTTTAAAATAAAGATTCAGTAAAAATATTATTTAAAACTCTAATAATAATACAATTATAAAACAATAATTTAAAACAACAAATTAATAATTGTTCAAAAAAATATTTTCGGTTTCAGCTCAATTTTCATTTTGGTGCATCCCTAGTCGCTAATATTTTATTTATTCATAATAATTATATAATATTTTCATATGACACCACACATTGAAATTATTTAAAAAATTTGCACACAACAAAAAATGTATTGGGAAAATGTATTAATTTATTAAACTGATCTACCACAGATACAGAAGTGGCAGACTTGGAAACCAAGTATGACACAGAGATTTTGGAAAGAGAGACAGACTTCGACTCACAACCTACATACCAGGAGCAAGACAGTGACTCTGAGGGTCTAAAGAGTACACCTGAGCCCACGAAGGTACAGGAGGGAGAGCCTGAAGTAAATGTTCAGAGATCGTGTCCAAAGGTAAAAAAACATTTTTTTTATCTCTATGACAAGAGAAATGTGGAATGGGATCGAGCCACTAAAAGGGTCCTCAAAATTAAGACCACCTTGGACAGACCATGTGTATGACAGCTTTAAAGAAAAAAATCCATGTTGTACTCTCTCATTTAAATATCAACATGTCAAGACACCCTGGAGCAGAAAAAGAAAACCTTCCATATTTACAAATAAAGGCAGTCTGCACATTCCCATCTTGCCCAGCCAAATACTCTTTCACAATGATAAGTAATCCTGCTGCACTGGGTCAAGATGTGAAAATGTTAGTCGAACAAACTGGAGATATACAACACAGACTTTCAGAGAAAAAGGCTAGGCCAGCAACCACTGTAAAAAGAGGAAAAATAGCAAAGTCCATAACTCATGGACCCAGTCAGTATTTTTACAGCACACTACAATCAACACCAAACGAGCAACTCCTGGCTGGGAACATGACTGAATGTCTCAATAAAACAGTGTTGAAAGTGTAACGTTATGAAAGGTTTTATCCTTCATTTATAAATTTTAGCTTTAAGGAACCAAATCTTAGAAATTCGGTTTTGATCTGATTAATTGATATTAATCAAAATTGTATAATTTATACCTCATTAACAACTCGTCCAGCGAGTATTAACAGTATACATTCAGCAATGCTTCTTATTACTGATAAGAATACAGAATTTATTGGGAAATTTGCCTGAGCAACAGGTAACACGATCTATGGCAAATAGTTTAACGATTTGAAAATCAAGGCACCAGACTATTCATTAAAAATGAATCAAGCGTTTATTTACTATTCTAAGGCACAATACAAGTAACCAAAACACATACACACACATACACATATTATGGCAAGATCAAAGCAGTTTGAAGGAAGTTAAATATTCTCTTTTCTTGAGAAATAAGGACGACCTTGGACATCACAAACGGAAGACTCAGTTATTGTTATCTTTTAACGATTCATTCAATTCAACCAGCTTCAGCGAATAAGAGATTTGTTTGTTTACTTATCGTGCGTTGGGATTGAAGGCTGTTCTTAGGGGTTGCAGGAGAGAAGCCCAGGACTTTCCTTGCTGACGTGTTGTTATCGAGTGACGTCACTCGGGATTCCTTCTTTGGATTTGATGACTCTCTGGTAGCGCGCGAATAGCGAGTTTTGAAGTTCTCTTACGCAGCCGCTTGCAAGTTTTCTTTGGTCAGACGTGGCCAGGATGTTGAAGTCTTTTGTTGATCAGCCAGATGTTTGCAGCACGATCAGGGGGCAACGCCCAGACTTTCAGCCAAGTCTCTTGCAATTTTCACCAGTTGTTTCACCCCGTTCTTTGTTCTGAGCTGAGCGTTCAAATTTGGGGTGTCTGTTTTATCGGACAGAATTAAGTCCATCCCAGTCACTGTCTGACCCAATCACATTGTCTTTGTAGGGTGGAGCCCCGTCCCCCGTGACTAATATTTCGTGCATACATTATCTGCTCATAAATATGTCACCTGAGCCACAATATACTAGCAGATTTCTACAAAGTGTTATAATCATACCTTGTGAGGCTAAAAGTCAACATTCATCTATTTCAATGTTCTGGACTCATCATAACGTGAAATTTAATACCAAACATGAGATAGTTATATATTGAATACCTATAATTTTACCTACTAAATGGTTTAAGTCACAGATTAAAATATCCTAAATTCTGATAACTACAGTCAGATATATGAAACATAAAATACCACATTCATATATGTATTGTCTCTTGGATATATTGCTTTTAATAGCAGCAGTCTTTTCCGTCTCTGTGTGACTAGAGTGTCTTTGATGTCCGAGCACCAGAGACAGCATCATCTTGGAATGCAACTAGGAAAAGGGGGTTTGCTCTGGGGTCACCAGGATGTCTGTGCTGTAGGTTTATTCAAGTCTGGTTAACATATATCTGTCTTTCCTTGTTGATACCATCATTGAATTATGGTCAAAAGCACTCAGGGGATTTAGGGAGAATCTGGGCATGGAGCATGTCCAGATCCCACGTGCTTTGTACTGTCTGTTTATTCGACTTTATTTATGGTAAACTGGTCAAGACCAACATTGAAAATCCTGTGCTTCAAAGAATGGCCAGATGTTCTCCTCCCAGCTTCATGAGATAAGGAGAACCGACAGGAAGCTTAGTCAGATACTGTGAGCGTTGGATTGGTCATTTGTAACTTTTACGAGTTGATGACTGAAGGACTCAGGAATGTTTTTTTTGAGTTAAGATTATGCGTGTGCGTTCTTTTCGACCAGGTTCTACAAAAGTAATAAGCTCAGAAATGAGGAAAAAGGAGTCCATTCACTCTGACGTCTTGTTGGAAATATACTTGATGCAGACATTGCTCAAGGAATGTGACACAAAATACTTCAAAATACCAGGCTACATACAGCTTTTCAGTATGAATCCGTTCATTGTTCATATGTTCACAGAGCGTGGCATCAGCATTCTTGTGCATCATTTGCGAAGTAAGTCTCCTGTGTCCCTCTATCTTGATGCCACTGGAGGAGTTGTGTCAAAAATACCTGAACAGCCAAAGCGTGTGTTGTACTATGCACTCGTCCTTCCAGGAAATGGTAGAGATGCACCACCTCTTCCCGTCTGTGAAATGCTCTCCAATGATCACTCAGTACCACCAATCACATTTTGGCTCATGCAATTTGCATTGCATTTGTCAAAATACACACAAATAAATGTTCACCAGGTTGAGACTGATTACAGCTGGGCGTTAATACAAAGTGTAATGCTTGCTTTCACATCAGCTCTTACCTCGAACGAGTTCTGCATTGGGGAAAAATCATGGGATGAAATAAAGTCATATACTGTCTTGCACATTTGCTCTGCGCACATTTTGAAAGCTGTCAGACAGGCAATCTCTAGGCAAACAGATGACAAAGGACTGAGAGACTTTGCCACGTATGCTTTTGCAAGACTCCAAAATGCCAACAACATGACTGAATCAATAATTGTGTTTTCTGTGCATTTTGTGCCCTGCTCACAACCCCACAAAACACAAATCTTGTCAAAGAAAGTCTGTGTATTTTAGAGAGTGTAATTTCAAGATCCAAAGAGGATCCACTGGAAGAAACTACCCAATCTAAAGACATGTGGGAAATGTGTGAAAGTGAAGAGAGAAGACATGCAATGAACATCATTGGCAGATCACCATTCTTTGCTTGTTTCCAGCAGATCATGAAAGAGGTGAAGGAAGAAGTGGCAGGTGATGAGACATGTTTGGCAAAAGAGGACAACCCATACTTTTGTCCAGGCATCCTCACTGTACTCTTCGATACCTACCTTGGATACCTTCCTCTTTGGAGTGGCTTGCTGTTGGGAGACCTGACAAGGTATGAATCTCGTCAACAGGAATTAGTGACAACATTGAAACTACCAAAAACAAGAGATACCAACTGTCACATAGAAAAGTGGTTTGGAATTGTCAAACATTCCATAATGCATAAAGCAAAAAATGTCAAACCAGAAACCTTCATAAGAAAAATGAATCAGTCTCTGCAAGCAAGGTATACAGAGAATATCATTCAGCATAACCTTCCTCAAAAGCTATTACTCCAACCTGAGCCACCTATCAACCTTGATCAGTGTCAAGAAACTTGGATGAAGAAGAAGGAAGAACGTTTCCCAGACACCAAATCCAAATTCTTTTCTGTTCCAAAGAGCATCCCTTTTCCCCAGAAAAAGAAAAGAAAGATCCGCAAAGATGTGGCAGAAAGCCAGAAACGGTCAAGTCCTGAACCAATTCATTTTCCTGCAGAGGCACTCCCAGTAGAGAAAGAGGTAATTAAGTTAGTACAACAAATAAAACTATTTATATATTCAGCTAACCTATTATTTACTATATGAAGTGTGTAAAATTGACAGATTGACATGTTATGGACAAAACCGCCCAATGAGCTGGTTGTAGCCATTGTGAAGTCTGAAAGTCAGAATCTGGAGTTCCTGTTACATCACAAGGAGTTCCTAACACTGAAGCCGCATGGCTGGTTATTTGCAGAGGTACACATATCATAACAAAAATTGTACAAGTAAATATTTTTGTACCTAAGACAAAGTACTAAATGTTTTTTCTCAATGTATGTACTAATTTAAATAAATTGAATAAGTGCAATGCTTTATCACTTTTTTTTTTTCAGACGATTGAGTGCTATTTAAGAGCTGTACTTAATTCAAAGGGTGCAAATCTGTACCAGCTAAGCCATTACACTACAGGTGTAATTTTAAATGACACAAACGAAGACCGTGTCCAACGGCAAGGATTGAAAAAAGTGAGTGCAACTACTTATGATTCTGCATTTTTACATGTACATGTATTTTACAGTACACAAATATGTTCAGTTACATTTCTGATATACAGGTCAACTTTGAGTAATATGATGGGGTCATATCTGTTGTAAATATCAAAGACATGCACTGGAGGTTTGTGGTAAGTAAAAATATATTATTATTAAAAATCCAAATATTGTGTTGTATGAGCTATTTCAGGGATAAACATGGATACACCCATACATAGATGTTTACTATTTTCACAGACATCTAATTAAATTACTAATTAACCTTTTTTTTCTATTTAGTATATACATGCTATAACTAACACCATTTTCATACTTGACCCTCAATGTGGTAATCATGAAATGGAAGAAGCTACACAAGCGTGCACCAAATTTGGGTATGTTATCTTGCTTAAAAAACCTGTAACCTTTTTAGATCTACAACACTAATATTGGTATATTAGCATATTGATGTTGCTGAAGACCACCACAACCCCACACACTGTATTTGTCCTACAATAGGGAATATTTCAGGATGAGAGGAAGCCTGTATGGAAGAAAAGACTGGGTGGACACTATGTGGAAGCCTGGGACAATCAACCATTCATTCCAGGAGGATGGTTTCAGCTGTGGTGTCTTTGTGATGCGGGTAAGGGAAAAGTACTTTACATAAACACTGTTCTCACCTTTTCCTGACTATTAATGTTCACCACTCTCCTTCTAGATGGCCAAGCAGGTGGTGGAAAACTTTCCAAAAATCCCTGAGAGCATCAATATACCACCCGGCAAGGAGGAGATGTTCCACATTAGGAAAAATGTGGCCAAAGTAATTTTGCAGGCATCAGGTATTGGTAAACTATTTTGAAACGACAGTTTATTTCCAGAGACAGAGTGATGGAGTATAATTATCTACATTATCATAATTACCCTCCAAGCTAAATTTGCAGGTCCATATGGTATTGAGGAAAAGTTAAGTGACACGGACTATGTAGTAAAAACCCCTGACCGCAAAAGGAAAACGAGGGTATGTCATATTAATATGCTAAAATTGTATATTTCTCGTCCTCAGCCCCACTGCACAGTTCCATCTCCTGTTATTGTGTCTGTGAGTGCAGGCCCCTCAGATTATTCACCTAGTGTAGATGATCTTAGAATTGGAAGTGCATGTTTGTCTGACATTTCTCTGAAAAATTCTGAAACTCTTGCAGTGTTTAGTTCGAAACTTTCACACCTATCCAGTTCGTCTCAAAAGGAACTTATGCAGTTGATTGGGAAGTATTCTTCACTGTTCTCAGATGTGCCCACTGTAACAAATGTTTTGGAGCATGATATCGATGTTGGTGATCATAGTCCGGTTAAGCAAAATGCTTATCGCATCAATCCAGTAAAACGTGAGATCATGAAGAAAGAAACACAGTACTTAATTGAGCATGGCTTAGCTGTGCCAAGTTCAAGTCCCTGGTGTTCCCCATGCCTCTTAGTTCCTAAGCCAGATGGAACGTCACGTTTCTGCACAGATTACCGTAAAGTTAATAATTTGACTAAATCAGTCTCTTTCCCTCTTCCTAGAATAGATGATTGTGTTGACCGCATTGGTCAGGCAAAATTTGTGACCAAGTTAGACTTTCTTAAGGGGTATTGGCAGGTGCCACTCACTGATCGTGCCTCCGAAATCTCCGCTTTTGCTACTCCAGATGTTTTCCTGCAATACAAGGTTCTTGCTTTCGGCCTGAAAAATGCTCCTGCCACTTTCCAGCGTTTAATGAGTAAGGTGTTGTTTAATGTGAAACATTGTGAAGCCTATCTTGATGATGTGGTTTGTTACTCTGATACATGGGAAAGTCATTTAAAAACTCTAGAAGTCGTCTTTTCTAGGTTCCAAGAAGCTAATCTCACCCTCAATTTAAAAAAATGTGATTTCTGTCATGCTAAGGTCACCTATTTAGGGAAGGAGGTCGGTCATGGAACTGTTCGACCAGTGGATTCTAAAATTCGTGCTATCATTGATTTCCCCTCTCCTAAGTCTAAAAGAGAACTCCAGAGTTTTCTTGGCATGGCCGGTTATTACAGAAACTTCTGTAAAAACTTCTCAGATGTAGTAAAGCCTCTCACTGATGGTCTTCGAAAAGATGTTTCTTTCGTTTGGAGTTCTAACTGTCAAATTTCTTTTGATTCTCTAAAAACGTTGTTGTGTAGTTCTCCTGTCCTTGCTGCCCCAGATTTCACCAAACCATTTAAACTCGAAGTGGATGCCAGTGGAACTGGTGTGGGTGCTGTCCTACTACAAGAGGATGATCATGGAATCGACCACCCCGTATGCTTTTACTCCAAGAAATTTAATCGACATCAGTTAAATTATAGTACCATAGAGAAAGAAGCTCTAGCTCTTCTATTAGCATTGCAGCAATTTGAAGTGTACGTCGGGTCCAGTTCCCAACTTGTTGAGGTTTTTACCGATCACAATCCACTTGTTTTTCTTCATCGCATGTGCAATAAGAATCAAAGACTCATGCGTTGGGCCCTCATTTGTCAAAGTTTTAATTTACAAATCAGATACAAGAAAGGTGTTAATAATATTATTGCTGACTCCTTGTCACGGTGTTATGTATAAACCTGTTGCCATGTTTATTCTTATGTGTGGGGGTGTTACAACCCTTTGGTTTGTATTCTCTCGTTTCTTTCTCTCTTTTGTTTTAGAAGTGTTTGTGTCCAGGTACGGTGCTGATTGGCTCCTACAGGCTAATTATTGGCCCATCTTGATTGGTGCATTCGATTCCAGGACACCTTAAAAGCCCTGATGTCACTTCCTTTGGGAGGGCATTGTGTTGTTGTGAGGAGAGAATTGTTGGTTTTGGTGGCTGTGTGCACGCGCGTGTTTATATGCATTTTGATTGTTAAGAGTGATCATTGTTTGTCTTCTGAAAAGAGTTACAGATTGTAAGTAGGAAACTGTTTGGTATTTTGACCCGATTGACTGTTACTGACACTGATTTGGATTCCCCTTTTAACACTGTTTGCTTGAGCTTGTAAATAGTTTGCACATAATTGTAAATCTTGAGGGTTTGGGAAAGTAAGGAGTTTGACGCCATTATTATTTATTGTAAACCTTTTGATCTCTGTTTCTGGCTAGGAAGTTAGGTTAAAATATTGTACTTTTATTTTCCTTTCTTTTTGTTAGGGTTTAGGTAAGAGGTTTTAAAGTAAGAGTTTTTGTTTGTTATTTTGGCCAGGTCAACTCCCAAAGAAAATTCCCTATTTATTTGCTTGACCACTGTTTTTTTTTGTTTGGTTTCATTAAAACCCTCAAAAGATTCCCCGCTTCCACTCTCTCTTTTCATGTTGCGTCCTTTACCCCTAGACGGGGTGTAACAGTCTGCTGGACCGAGGAGGAAGACTGAGGCGGCATCTGCTGAACCGAGGAGGAGGACTGAGGCGGCGTCTGCTGAACAGAGGAGGAAGACTGAAGCGGCATCTGCTGGACCGAGGAGGAAGACTGATGCGGCGTCTGCTGGACCGAGGAGGAAGACTGAGGCAGCTAGGAGGAAGACTGAAGCGGCATCTGCTGGACCGAGGAGGAAGACTGATGCGGCGTCTGCTGGACGAAGGAGGAAGACTGAGGCTGGGTTGGTGGTGAAGCATGGGTGGCGATGTGCTACAGCAAATTTGCCCGAGTTATTACAGTCGCTGAACAATAGCAGCAGTGAAAGTGGGACTTTGCCCGACATTTTAAACTACATTTTAGAATGGTGAAATCTGAAAGGGCAAAAAAAGAAAATAAGTTTGTTGAAAATTGCCTAAATTTAACCTTCACTTGTTTGCATTTTGCTCTGGACAGTGGACAGTCGCAAGACAGAATTTTCATCAGCACCATCCATGTGCAAACTGAGCCTTACTACAAATTCGCAAGCAATTCAATCAGAAGCATGCACAGTGCATTGCTGGCTGGTTCGGCACCATATTAAACTTTTAACTAAAGCGACATAAGCAAAAGACTGTTAAACTCACCATGATGTTGCACTGCCCACTGAAAGTGATTTTTGATGTGATAATACATCAGTTGTGGCATACTGGTGTAACTGCAGAATGGGCACTAATTTCCATGACAAAATAGGGAAAATTAAGACAGCTATTTAAAATTTTTTTTTTTTTTATTTATTTTTTTTTTTACATTTTTCTATACTGTGTTTCTCAATCTTACACCCGAAAACTAAAATGTGAAAAATTAAATGAAGAAAATTGTAAAAAGGTCTATTTTCAACCAAGAAGCTACCTTTTCTCATCAGCATTTGCAAAGGTCACCGGCAGAGGGAGCAAAGACGTGGCAAATGATTACAATGGCATGTTTAGAAGGGCATGCAGAAATGATCATTAACATGGTTAATGATCATATGAATTATAAAAATATTTCTGCGCACCTACTCCAGATGGGTGTGCAAAAATGCTCTGCAATTAGTGTTCGCAGATTTTGCAGAGAACATGGCATAAAAAGACAAGGCCACATTGATGATACGAATTTCCTAGAATCGCACATGAACGCTCGTGTTACCCACATATGCACTTGAATGCAACAAGTTTGTAATCACTACTTCACAATAGGGAATTATCAAATTTTCGATAGCATGTGAACACAGCGTAAGACAACCTAATCTAGTTATTTTAATCAAATGTGCAAATGCATTTGAAGAGACAAATTCGTCAGACGTGAATCAGGATGAAAAGAACACTCTTTGTATACAACTCAGATACACTAGTTTAATGCATACCAGTGATTATAATGAAATAAAAAAAATCTACTTTGTTTAACAGGTGGGGCCAACTTTTGGGGCGCAAATTCATGACAGGTTACCCGTCATCAAAAGGCGTACATGCAGGTGAACTTCGGGTCAGAAAAGCGCTACGACAGGGTCATCAACCATATCATGAATTATGGCAAAAGCTTGGCATTGCCCAGTTTTAAGGGCCTTGTCTAATAATTTCAAGTCAAAGTTTACTAACTATGTATGATCATTGCTTATTCCTGAGAGATACTGTCATGCAGGGGCAGTGTCGTTATAACAGCTTGTTTTGTGAACTCTTAGGGAGTACGCAATCTGAATCCAGTCCCTTATAATGCTGAATACATGGGACATAAACTACACTTGGACCAAAATGAGAAGCTGGTGATGTTTGGTGTGACACATGTTGTGGCAGTAGATGGATTCAGCAGCCAAATAGTGGCATATAACACCATGCCTGTTAAAAACAACTTAATCTATCAGAAAGTTTACAGGTGTATATAAGTTCCATTTGCATTTTTTTTATTTATTATTTTGTATCAGTCTTAAACCAGTGTGGTTCTCAATTCTTGACCTGAGTGATCACAGCACTGCACTTTTCAGATGTCACAGATTGTAACAATTTTTGACTCCCTGACCATATTTTGCTTTGGGTCCCATATCCATTTAAAAAAAATAAAAAAATTATATATATATATATATATATATATATATATATACACCTAGTTTTTAGGCCCATGAATGATTTGATATAGTTATGTTAAAAATAAGTTTGAAACAGTTGTCGGGAGCGCGGTGGTGGTGACGCTGAAGGCAAGCGACTGTGGTGCTGTAGTTCGTTTATAGCCGGAATTCTACTGTAAAATATACAGTATCAAAGTTTTAGGTTTTAACTTAAATTTACAGTTAAATACCGTAATTCCATTAACTGATATAATGTTAATATACCAACCTATTGAAGTACTGAAATCTGTTTTTAGATGTAACATACAACCCTAATAAACATAACTGATGAGAAAAAACTAAGAAGAAACCTAGTTAATTCAAACAAAATTTGTAATGCAATGCAGGGAATTCTGGGAACGTCAATTTACGGTTTTCCCCTGTAAATTTTACATTCTTTTTCACTTCCAAAAGTGGTATTTCACTGTAAAATTGTCTGAAATGTCTATTACAGTTTTTCTCCATATATATTAGGGGAACTTACCGTTAACCATTTAACAGGTTTTTACCGTAGCTTTTTCACAGTTTTTTTTACCGTTAAAATCACGGTCATTTTTTACAGTGTGCTCAATACATGTAGTTATCGCTGCAGCCCGGAGACCTGCAAGTGGGAGGAGCTTAAGCCAAGAACAGCAAGTGGGAGGAGCTTGGGAACCGCAAGTGGGAGGAGCTTATGCCACAAGTAGGCTGGATTCAGAAACGAAGCATGTCTTTATGAATGGATTGTTTAAAAACAGATGCGCAATTGTTGTGCTTTGGCTTTGCTTGGAAGTATTTTTGTTGGCAAAACAGACAATAGGCCTATTGTGTCTAAAATTTAACTCAAACTTGTTTGTAGAACTGTTGTACAATATCGATGTCATATTTGCGATCGTGCTCATTTAGGAAAGTGGCACTCTTGCTTGAGTCATATTACTGTATAGTATGTTACTTAAAACAAAAACTCATATAGGGATATTTTGGCTTTCATAACTTGAATTATAGGTTCATTCTAACTGTATTCTTATAGGCTTCATTGCGCAGTGAATGCTTTTGAACTCTTAAGGCGAGCTTTTGTTTGGTTTTTGCTAAGTGAATGATAATGTTGATAGACAGATAATGTCCATAGACATTTCCCATCACCGGCTTAAACCACCACAAGAACTCATCCTTCTCGAGCCATTTTTCTTTAAACCTTTACCCATTTTAAACTTGTTTGAAAGCTGATCAACATGGCTGTAGTTCAACATGTATTCCGCTGCCTCAATCATCTTGCTTGATGACGCAGTAACTATCAAGGAGGGAAATCTTCAAATTGTTGCAGCAATATGTCAAATCTAAATTTAAGTAATTTTAAGTCTTTTATCAGGAAACCTTAATTTAGCACATTTTAAAAACCAGCAGACACCATGTATACTCCTCAGGTGTATAGAACTACTGCTTTTTAATTTGAATCGACCAGGCAGGAGAAAACACAATCCGAAACAGGCCAGGTAGGGTTAGGCAAACTATAAAAGGCTCTGTAGGGTAGCTAAAGCTAGGGCAGCGATAAGTGCATACAATGCTCGGCAGTGAGGGGGAGAAAGTCTATGGTTTATGTAGGGTGTGTGATCAGTGCAGTCAGCTGTGTGTGCAATCAGTGTAATCAGCTGTGTATGTGTCATCAGTGCAATGGATGATGGGAAATGCAGTCCAGTGTGATGTATGGTGTGAGAGTCAATGTGGTGAGCGAGTGACCTCTGGTGGTGAGTGAACGGAAGTTCATAGACCGGATTCGTGACAACGTGCTTTAAATGTCCTTTAGTTAAGATTATTTCATTTATTCACTATACCTTTTACTAATGTCTCATTGCAGTTTTAGTTTGGCTCTAGTTTTGTATTTATTCCAGTTTATATGAAACGGTTCCTGTAGCGTGGATTAAAATTCATATACAGAGTAAATCCTTCACTGAATATGTTAAAAATAAGTTTGCCAAAAACAGTTGTCGGGAGCGCGGTGGTCGTGACGCTGAAGGCAAGCGACTGTGGTGCTGTAGTTCGTTTATAGCCTAAGTTTTATTTAGGCTTATTATTTTGTGAAGATTATCTTGATGGACAAAACGTGAAAGTTTCATGAACTATGATTGAACACAGAGCTTATTTTTTGCAATTATCCAAAAGCCTATGGAAAAATCCTATTGGCTTTTTGTTGAGGAACCAGTTTCAAGCTAACCGCCGATAAAGTGACAATTTCTTTACCCGCCCCAACCCGACCCGTGGGTTATGAGACGACCTGAGCATCACTAATGTCCTTGTCTTTTAACGTAACTCTCTTAGAGCCCCTAAAGAGCGTGTATGTGTCCATGGCTTTGAAAGTTTCATGTCTTGCATTCGCGTGTGCTACAGGTTTCCGTTCTTTTCAAACTTCCGGGTCATATATCTTAATCGAAAAATCAAAATGTAAAATTCAATTTTTAGGCCATTATTCAAAAAATTGTTATTTGGAGAAGATTAGGTGTCTGTAAAAAAAAAAAACATCATTTTAAATAATTATTAAAACAAGGTAATAAAATGATAAATTAAAAAACGATTTGTTTTTTCGTTTTTTTTATTTGAAAACAGATATGGATATCTGGGTTTGGCCAGCTATGCAAATTCTGCACACCCAATTTCATTGGCCTTTTCTCCGATATGTCAGAGGTGTTTGGACTCCCAAGAGTGACCCCTAGTGTTGTACACTCGACACAATGTTGAAGTGAACGACAAAAGGGGAACCAGCGATTCCCTTACTCCAAGTATGGACCAGTGATGGCTTCTGCTTCTGACCAGAGTGTTATTCTGCAAAGAGAAGAAAAACTACATGAAAGAGTCACAGTCAATGTCAGGTTTGTTGTCATTATAAGCATGTGAAAACATAAATAAAAAAATCCAGTTTCTTGAATCTTCAATGCAGCATACAGTGCATTTGTCAGTTCTCCAGGACTATAGACAGAAACAATTATGAATAATATACAGAAAACAGATACCTTTTCTGTGTGAAGTTACCAGTGCATATTGAATAAGATAAATATACAGTACATTTTAGTTTTTGGTAAACCATCTGCACTTCATTGGAATAGAACTACCATACTACTCTCTATATATCTATTTTAAAACCTTTAAAACAATTTTAAACAGGTTTAAACAAATCCTGTTCCTGGAGATCTACCTTCTTGCAAAGTTCAGTTCTAGCCTTAATCAAACAAACAAGAACCAGCTAATTAAGATCTTCAAGAGCACTTTACAGACAGGTGTGTTTGATCAGGATTGGAGCTGAACTTTGCAGGAAGGTAGATCTCCAGGAACAGGATTCGTTTAAACCTGTTTAAAATTGTTTTAAGGGTTTTAAAATTGTTCCTAGAGTCTCTCAAGGTAATCCAAGGAAACCAAGGAATAAGGAAAACATTCAAAATGTACAATGCTGTCTACTGGGCAGTCTCCAGGAATTTTTTTTTAAATAAAATTGGTTTTTGGCTTGTGTGATTAACCCTCTGGGGTCGACAAACGCATATATGCGTTTTGAGGCAGATTTTCCTGATAAGGCTGAAATGAGCTTGAATTACTCTGCCATTTTTGATTGTACAGATAAGAGCAATACACCATTCGAATCTGTAAGGGGTCTACTTTTATTTGTATACACTCATAATAAAAACTAAACTTTGTGCTTTTGAAGAATAAAGAAAACAAACAGGGTGCGCTCTCGGTCTTCTCCGTCTCCGCGAACTGTTTTTAGAAATGCGTCACTAAAATGAACTGTAACTCAGCAAATACTTCACACAGAGACATGAGAAATATATCTATAGAAAGCTTGACATGTCTACTGTTAAATGAAGTAAGTCTTACCGAAAACAAATATTCTGTGATAAAGTAATCCGTATGAAACCAAGGACATGTCCAGTTTTTCCGTCTGATCTCATTATCTCTAATTAGGTCACACCCACGCGCTGCTCGCGCTATTGTTATTACAAACCTCCACGCGAGCCACGCGGCATGTAAACGCCCACACCCCCGTAAACAAAGCAGCAACGCGTTCATCTCGGATACTTTTCAGTTTTGGAAGAACACGCTGAGAGGAAAAAGCCTTGTATTTACCCCCAGAAGACGCGCTGAGAGGAAAAAAGCTTTGTTTACTTCACAAACAGAACGCGAGCGCAGCTGGAGCCGCGGAGGAGGAGATACTTTATACCGAGTAAGTAATGTTTCTTATTGGCATTCGATCATGTGTTGTTGTGACAAAGTTGAACGCATTTACTGGTGAACTTTTCCCAAACTATAACTCCAGAATAAAATGTGTAAAATCGAGTGCAACATTTTGAAATATGATAGGCAACCTTTCATTGCATTTAAATGTTGCACGACGTGAGGATAGTTATATGTTCTATGCTTTATTTATTCTGAATAGTACAAATATGTAGGCCTATATATTATAATAAATATAATGTACTGTTTTTGCTGTATTTGGATCAAATAAATGCAGGCTTGGTGAGCTGAAGACACTTCTTACTGTTACTGTTCTACACAAATCTTACTGTTTAAATAATTTGACTGGTAGTGTATGTATTGTCACCATGTTTGCTTTGTCTTTGTCCGTTCATTGTGTTGCTCACATCTGTTTTGTGTTTTTTCATGCAGTTTCTGCTGTCTCCTGTTTTCCTGGGTTCCAGTTTCCTGCCACTGTTTTGGATATTGCACCCACGATGTCTTGACTCTTCTGTTGTTTATTTGTTTGTTTGTTCCTAATAAACTGTTTAACTGCACTCGCAAGTGAATCTCAAGTTATTTTATGTGATAGTTATATGTATACACATTTCTTTTTTCCTCCCATTCTTTCTTGTAACTCTTCTCTCTCAGTCACACCTGACTGAATGGCTCATTATGGAGCTCATTATGCGGGCCTTTGTCTTCTCAGGTGTGAGTCACGCCCTCTCGCATAGAGCCTTTCCGCTCAAAAAGTGACTTAGAATCTTTAAATCAATATATTGTTTTCTGTGAGCAAGTAAACAAGATGATTTACATGTCATTTTGAAGCACAAATTCTAGGCTACAAGATCCAGTTCTCAAAAGTCTTGTGAACAAATGTTCTGTATGTGTTTTATGGCCTTATTTCAGTGACTTCAAAATTTTAGTTTTTCACTAACCACGCATAAACGTTTCTTTCTCAAAAACAAAATCATGTACATAAATGCTGCTCACAAATTATTGTAGCCCAGTTTGTGCTGTTTGCAGTGATATAAGACTTTAGCCATTTATATGTTTATAAGCAACTGAAAAAAGCACAAATGTAAGGGCATGTCAAAACTTCTCCAGGCCCCCAAAACACCCTCAGACCCCAGAGAGTTAAGCACTCAACAAGCATCTCAATTTATGACGGAGACTGTAGTTGACAAGAGCATTCACCTCAATATCAGTTGTCATCTACTCACCCTCATGTTCCATACTGTATGACCTGTATGATCTTAGACAATCAAAGAATATTAACAACTGATAGCTTGTCAGTATTCACTTTCATTTTTTTGGAGTGAATGATTTCTGTCTGTCAGTCATTAACATTCTACCTAAAACAAGAATGAGATTTATTTTATTTTTTTGTCTCAACTTCAGTCAGAGAGATGATGGCAGCAGTGGCTTGCAGGATGTGTTTGAAAGAATTGAAGAAGTTGTGCTGGCTGCTCAAGGCCTGCAAGAAGTCACGTCAGTAATGAAGGAGCTCTCCGACGTTGCCTCCAGTAACAGGAGAACCACACTGGTGATGACAAACTTCCAAGCACAACAGCTACAGACAGCATTCAACTGTCATGTATGCAAAGGTTTGCACCCCAGCTCAATATTTTTAACACAATCTGATGCTTTGCATTAAAGCGGTGAACTTTAACCATGTGTTAAACTTTTTAAAGGTGCACACAGTAGTTCTTTGTACTACTCAGTCTAATATAGCAGTTGTTTTAGACTTGCCAAAATGACTACCATATTATGTATTAAGCATCATGTAAAAACAATAGCTCAGTTGCTGCTGCTTGCTATTTTTAATTTTTTCCCAAATTACTGTTATTTTTTTAGGAATTGACTTTATAATAAGAGTGGGGGAAAACTGGAACTTTTAACCAGACAAAATGAGTAAGACAAACTTTATTTATTGAATCTCTTATTTCACAGGACCCTTCAAAGAGCCAATGTTTGCAGTCTGTTGCCGGAGCATTGTGGGATGCAAAGTATGTGTGTTGCAATGGCATGAAACTTCTAGCCAGTGTCTTAAATGTAGACAAGAGTGCACCAATGTTTATGAAGTCACAGGCCTTTCTGATGCATTATCTGTTCTGAAAGACATTATTTCTGTTGACTAAACTCTGAACAAATTTGTTAATGTTGTTTCTCTGCTTTTTCTGTTATTTATGGTTCATGTTGTGTATCTTTTTGTTGTTTCAATGAGATCCAGCAGAGCTAGTTTAAAGTACGAGAAGTCACCGTTCACAGTTTTGTTGTAACATATTTCTATATCTGGGTGTAGTTCAGCAAAGTGGTGTTCCACACATGCTCTTTGTCTCTCTGAAGAAAAGGGATCTCTTCCAAACACTGAATGTCTGGTCAGTGAAGAGCCTAGTTCTGCTTCGTAAAGTTCAGCTGTTTCATTGGCATGTGGCAACAGTTCCTCTGAGATTTTCTTTAGACATCCACCCTCTGCCAAAACATTGGGAATGCCTTTGCCTGGAGTAACAAAATTTCAAGTCAGATTGACAGTCCTTAATCATTGTTATTTTAATAAAAGTGTTCTTTCAGTATACCTGGAATACGGTGTTCATTCCAAGCTTGTACAACTCTACTGATGCCAAGGTGGCATAGCTGGCATGTGAAGCTGGAGACACAGTATCTGACAAGATTGTCCTCCATGTCCAACAATTCCTGGTCCACTAGCTCTACAAGTGCTGTTTTTAGTGGATAATTAACCCTATTATTTATCTCTGGCCACATCCTTTCAACTGTGTGGTTCTGTGATTTGTGGAAACAGAAGAACATTGATTTAAAGGGGTCATATAATGCCATTTTTGTACAAGCTAATATGATTCTTTAGGGTCTAAATTGAAAGTTTGTAATATACTTTCTCATTAGTATTGTAAGAAAACACTCATTTTACCTGCTCAAAAACAGCTCTGTTTTCAGCACACGGTTTTAGTGCGTGTGTTTTTAAATGCTAATGAGCTTTGCTCGCCCCGCCCCTCTGTTCTGTGAAACAGAAAACATGCATGTACCCTGAATGTAAACATTAGCCACATACATCGTGAAGCGTGCTAGCGATTTGCAAAGATTAATATAAAGATTAATATAAAGGTTAATTAAACGTTACACTCACTTCTTCTGGAGGTTCAGCAGAAACATGAATAGTTGGTACCGATTCTTTTTTCAGGAGCAGCTTCTTAGCAAAACCAGCTTTATACTGACCTTCATTTATAAAGCAGTCTGGTGAAAAATGATTCGCGCAAACATGAAAACATTGACGTTGCTCGTGGGGAATATTCCCTTCAAAAGCAAAACTCAGCCACTGTGTCTTCAGCGGTTCGGACTTAGGAACATCAAAATGACTGCTGTGTTCATTATTGCACCCGAGAACAGAACACCACAATCGCTTAGACGCCATTCTGCTCATAGACAGCTCCAGCGTATATCAACAATGACGCGCGGACTATGATTGACAGCTCGCTCACGAGCAAGGTCTGTGTTGAAACACTGCTGTCAATCAACCATCGTGGGAGGCGTCCGACCGTGTGGCGTCACACGGTCGAACGGCTTGATTTGAGACAGGGTAAAAGAAATAAGGAGATTAAAAAAAAAACACTGGATGGATTTTTATCATTTTATGATGGTTGTGTACAGGCACTGCTAACACACATTTCAGTACAATCAACTTGTAAAAGTGCATGTACCATTATATGACCCCTTTAAGTAGTTATTTTAAACTGCTGATGTGAAAACATGTTTTTGAACCATATGATCAGCTTTTGTATTAGTTTAATATCTGTCACAATCACCAATATGTATAAGGTCTACGACATGGAGAACAGTTCTGAAGAACAGGGGTTATTTTAACAACTTGGGACAAACAAGAGACTACCACAAAACATTTATACAGCCTTTGTCCAGGCAATAATGCTTTGTATTAAGAATCAAGCCTATGTAAACATTTAAGCTGGTAAATTCAGTGAATTTGGTTTGTGGACTACACGTAAACATTGCTTTTTCAAAGTAGTACTATATATTATCCCTCTTATATTTTAAGAAATTATCATTCTGGTGTATGTAAACTTAGAATCACAACAGTGCCTCTTTGTTGTATGCACCAGCAGCTGTGATTTTCTTCAATATTGGTAAAAAAAAAAAGTATTTTCACAATTTACCTATATTATGCAAATCGAGCTCATACTGTACCTTAGTTGATTGTGTTTGCATGTAGGGTTGTCTCTCTGGTCTGTTTCGGTAACCTTCAATCATTTCTTGAATGAATAAGGATAAGTAAAATTCCTTTCCATGGTCCACTCTAACTTGGTCCCACATCCCATGGTTAACAACTGCAGATCTGGGAATAATAATAATAATAATAATAACAAATACTACTAAAATGCAAATTCACGAAAATTTCTCACCTGTAAACGTCCTCGTAAATTAAAAGGTTGTTCTTTATTGGCATGGATGAAAAAGAAACAATTTTGCTGCTAAATCCATCAATTGCCAGAACATGTGTTGCTCCAAACATTGCCAGTTTTTCATTCTGGTCAATGTGCAATTTATGGCCCATGCGTTCCGCAGTATAAGGAACTGGATTCAGGTTACGTGCACCCTGAACACACAATTAAGTATGGGTTATTGTTGGTGTATAACATCCTTTATAAAAATTCAGGAAATGTCGCCAAGACAGTTTACTAACTTTAGTAAACTGAAATGTCTCAGCTTAAACGAGTTTATTGTGCGATAATGACTGTACGTTATCCCTACTTTATTGGTCAGCTGCCATATAAATAAATACAATACATATTTTAGAGAGCAGTAGTATATATTTTGAGAGTAAAGATCACAGAACAGTTGATAATAAACCGGCTTAGACACCCCACTGTAGCCTATTTATTAAACACACGCACACTTACATGACATCGCGCTTCATGGTATGGTTGTTGGATGGTTCTCAAAAGTTGGCCCACTCTGCCCTCACCCGCTCTTATCCCATTTGCCGACAGGTATCCTGTCATGAGTTTTCTGCCAAATGTTGGCCCTGTCTATTAGGACACGAAAAAGTATGTTTAATGAAAGGGTATGTCTGCTGCCACAGTCCGTGAAGTACCGTAATTAGCGACTAAAACAATGAAATATTGTCCTTACCTCACTTATGGCATTAGCTATTGCCAGTTCTAAATGGGAGTCCGATACATGTCCTCTTCTTACAATGTTGTGCTGTGCACAAAATCTTCGGATACTCATTGCAGAACAGCCGCGACCAGCACCATGTTGAACGGTCCCACTTTATATTAGGTGGCCTTAACTACTATGTACTTACATTTAAATTAATAATTTGGTACAATGCACTTATTGTGTACATACATGTTTTTACATTGTACTTATATTTTTAAAAATACCAATATGTAATTACATCTGTAATTAATTTGTGTAATTACATTTATAATTACACTGTTGACCCATCCCTTACACCTTAACCCACCCTTAAACCTACCCAGTCCACTAAACCTGTCCCTAACCTTACCCATATCCCACCTCAATAGCAGTAATTTTTTTTTGCAATACAATATGAACACAGTAAGTACATTGTACAAATTTTTTGATGTAAGTACATAGTAGTTAAGGCCACCTAATATAAAGTGTAACCTGTTGAACTAACCTGTCTGAGATCTCTGAAAATGTTTCTCCAGTTTGTATCATATTAGAAATCATTTGCGCATATGGCTCAAGACTGGACATTTTTTCCCCAAGAAAAGACCGCCAATTATAGGCTTAGCTTCACTTCCAGGTTAGGTTGTTATGATGAAAATACTGTGCAATTTAGGGCATTCATCATGTTTGGTATTATGAGATTTTGATTACCCCACTAATTGTGATTAAACGAATAGAGACAAATTAACAAACAAGTCATTTTCTCTTTATTGCGTGTGTTCTGAAACAATAAAACGGCGTTTTCCAATTTTTCTGCTTTCAACATTAAATAAAAAAACGAATAAAGCATCGTAATTCGATTTATGTTTTTCAATTCAGAATTAAAATTCGAATGAACGCAACGTACACGGACCCGTGTATCATCTGATCATTCAATTATTCCACTTTCTCTGGCAAACGAAAAATGGGCAAAACAGGTCAATATTTCGTTTTTCGGTTTTTCTGTACGAACTAAAAGATGTCAGCTGATGTCTTTTTTCCGTTTTTCCAGCTCGAAACCAAAAATCCAATAAACAGGAAAACCTAAACGAAATAATACGGCTATTTTACGTTTTCATTTATTTTTCCAGTTTTCGCGGTGTCTTACCGCTTTGCGCATGCGTAATGAATGCTTGCTACTCAACCGCGTGGTTACAGGTAGTCTAAGTTGGACTCGGAGGCAACATATTGCGACGAAATGGATCTGAATTTATCATTATCATTTGTGCTTTTTACTTCGGCTAAAAGAGTCACATTGAGGGAGGAGGACATGATGGTGGAAAATATTTCTAAAATATTCCAGGTATGTCGGCGAAAACACAGACACAATAGCTGACGATTTTGAGATGACATCCTTTATACAAAAAAATGTGTGTGTGTATATATATATATATATATATATATATATATATTCTTGTTTATAATATTCAGATTGTGTTAAAACTGATTTAGAGATGTTTTGATGCGGTCATGTGGTTGCAGTTACTGGTGCTGTTGAACTATATCGTATTGTACTATTATTATTTTGTCTACCCCATTTAAATCAGTTCGGTTCAGCTCAATGACAGAAACACTCTTCTGTGCAATACAGTTCGATAACGCCACAAACTGCATCCTCCAAAACTATCATACACTTCTCTAAAACACAAAAAACTTACTATTATAATTTATTGAAGGACTGCTGTGTTTGTTTTTATTAGTTTTAGCTTAGTGAACCTAAAATCTGGCATCTGATTGTAGTGATTGCCTATATCTATCTAAAGAATAAAGGGTACAATGAATTGCATGATGGTTGTGCATCCTTAAGAAAACCTCTCTTTTTTTTTTTTTAGGTAAGCAGCCAGAGCCTGTATCTCACAGATGATGCAAATGTGGCAGTGTTTCCTAGAGCAGATGGCCACTTTAGCTCATTAGACCTCAGAGACCAGGCCCACTATGAGGTCCATGGGTCTGTTCCCAGCACAAGCGGCAATGCTGCTGCCTCTGGACCACCTCCATCCGCAAGCAGCCAGTTTCGTTTCTCCAGGCCTTGTACCTCTGCGAGTCCCTCACTGCCACCCAGAGCCCAATCTCTGAAATACTTCACAAAGTAAGCTAATTTTCTTTTTAAATTACTGTCCCTGGCAATAACATATTTTTTCTTACATGTACACAATGTTCATCATTGTGCAAAACTCTAAATGAAGCTGTTATGAATCCCAGGACGGTCAGCCTGGGGGAGTTTCAAAGTGGGAAACTCGTCACCAGCAGAATGGTGGTGATAAAATTCACAGAGCAAGAGGCCACTGTACCAGTTATGACTGCAAAAGTGAAAGATGCCCTTGGAACCAATGACCCAGTCATTTTGACAGACCACAATGCAGTTGAAATACTAGACTCTGAAGGAACAAGAGGTGCTTCAGTTGAAAACTTTTATTTACCGTTATTTACTTTTATTTACCATGTAACCAAGTAAAGTTGTCAAACTTTTGTTGATAAATTATTATGCATTCACATGTCGGACTCACGAATTAGCTCTTATTCAATCATTATATATTTTGTGTACTCGTTTAGGGTCCTTTTACTGGAAACAAAACTCACGAAAAATCATGGCTGTACTGGAGGCTGATTTCCAAGCTATGAGACAGAAAAGGCGGAGAATCTCGTAAGTCAGTTTGTCAGTGACTTGTTATGCTTCCTCAGTTTCCCTCCCGACATCAGTGCTGTAAAAGGCAAAGAATGGCCTTAAATGAGCAAAGCTGATCTGATTGAACATATGGAAAAAGTCATGTTTATAAGTGTTTTCGGTAACACTTTACAATAAGGTTCATTAGTTAAACATTAGAGCAATACATTTGTTACTGTATTTACTAATCTTCGCTAACGTTAGTTAATAAAAATACAGATGTTCATTGTTAGTTCATGTTAGTTCACAGTGCATTAACTAATGTTAACAAGATTTTAATAATGTATTAGTAAATGTTGAAATTAACATTAACAAAGATGAATAAACGCTGTATAAGTGCAGTTTATTATTAGTTAATGTTAACTAATGTAGTTAACTAATGAACCTTATTGTAAAGTGTTACCGTGTTTTCTTTGCTATTACTATACCAAATGCAGTCCTAGTTACCTATGTATGCTTAAAAATATAATATTTATATAAAAAAAAAGAATATATAAATTCAATATTTCTGTTTCATAGACGCAGAGATGATGAAGGGGGACTGGACAGTGTATTGGAGAAAGTCGAGGATGTTGTCCTGGCTGCTCAGGGTTTATCTGAGGTGACCACTGCCATCCAGGAACTGTCTGACCTGGTCCATCAAAACAGGAAGACAACATTGGTACCGACTGAAGAACAGTCCAGGAATGTGAAGGATTTCTTCACTTGTCTAGTTTGCAGAGGTCAGTCTCGTCTTTGTATGGAATTTAAAAATTCAGCCTTCAGACACACAGCACTATATAAAACATTATTAACATATAACATTGACATTTATGTTTATGCTTGGAGAATCTGGAAACACAGAAAAAAAATCACTCCCACAGAGCTGGCTGTTGTCTTGTATTGCAGTTTTAAACCTGAAATATATATTTTCTCCACTGTCAGGATTCATGGAAGATCCGGTATTCGCAGCATGTTGTGAAAGCTTAGTTGGATGCAGATCCTGCACTACTTTGTGACTTCAGAATTCTTCACTGTGTTTGAAGTGTCGAACAGATGATTTTTCCACCAACATTCACAGGGTTACTGGCTTTACTGAACTAGTGAATGTTGTTAGAGGATTGGCACACGAGTAAACGCTGCATGTGTTCTTGTCACTTAATCCATCTTTACACATGCTATGTTTGCTATGTTTTATGTTGCATATTAGTGTCAACTCAGGAATTTTATAAGCATTAGAAAATAAGGCTAGATGTTTTATATTGCTTTGTTCTTATCTCACAGAAATTTCATAAGAGTAAAAATGTGGCAGTATGTTGTGTTATTGCTGCTTTGTTCTGAAATCACAGGGATATTATAATAGAGATAACATTTGGTGATGATTGTTTTACATTGCTTTGTTGTTCTGAGCTCACTCCACACTGATGTTAAGATTGTGTTATTGTTATCTTATGTTAAGATTTTCAAAGGTGGACGTAACTTGTTTACAACATTTTGTCTGTTTCATCTTTAAGCTCTCACTGTTCTTAAATATATTTTCCCCCAAAAAAATCCTGTTTATACTGTGTAATTAATGCAATGACAATATCAAAGTGGATTTTTTTTTTTTAATGAATTGTTTTCATAGTAACAAGATACATTTAATACTTATACTTATTCCCTGTTACAGAGTATGGAGTAGTGACTGCATAACATTGGAGTCCATATTTACAGTATGTATATTTAAACAGAACATAAGTGCTAAAATTTGCATTCCATCATAGCGAGGCTATCCCTCAATTTATGACAAGGTTCCACATGACCCAGGGCATATGAAATTAGGAAAATCTCTTTGTTACATTAATCAGGTAGATCAAAGCCTCTTTGAATGGGACATAGTTATAATTGGCAACACTGTCAAAAAGAACTGCAAGGTCAGGGTAATTATGTGAAAAGTGCTGTTCTGCTCTCGGACAGAAAGGGGTCACTTCCAAAAGAAGATATTCTGGTGAGAGATGATCCCATGTCACTGTCATACATGTCAGCTGCTACCGTGGCATCTGGTAGAAGATCTGCTGTAATTTGTCTTGGTGTTCCTGTCCCAGCCAGCTGATTTGGTATCCCTCTCCCTGTATCAATACAAACAAGTCTTTATGTTTAATGGTAGCTTCCAGAACCTATATAGTATATGTTTGTAGAATAGCCTGAGAGCATTATTAACAAATCCATCTGGGTCCATCTCACTATGAACATCCGATTCTGTGAGCATCTCTGACTCAAGCTGGGAGCATAGAATAACATACCTGGGATCCTGTGAGCATTCCATGAATGCACAAATCTATTCATTCCAATCTGGCACACCTGGACAGTCAGATTGGATGTGCAGAACCTGGTCAGGCTGTCCTCCATGTCAATTGCTTCCTGATCTTGTAGCTGTACCAGGGCCTGGGTAATTTATCCGGTTGTTGATTTCTGGCCACATCCTTTCCACAGTGTGATTCTGTAGTAATAATAATAAAAGGTTGGAACAGGGAAACTTACACATTTGGAAACTAGAGAAACAAACAATTAAAGAGAGTAATGGTCTGTGTGTGATGGAAGAAATACTCAGACCCATTCAGTAAAAGCACCAACATCGTGATGTTGAAATACACCATCATAATTCATAAAACTGTACAGTAAGTATTTTCTGATAAATGTACTGGAAATTCTAAAATGTCACGTTGGCCAGTTTTCAAGAGCAGTTACATTTTCTGTTAGTTTGTCATTACTCATACTGTGGTGGAGTATCAAGTAGCAGAACATATAAGTACAGGAACCTCAAACTTTTACTTAAAAGCAATAATTTGCCTAATATATTACTTTTCATGACTGGTGTATGCATAAATTGATGGCTTGTAGACTAATAACCTTACCCTTGTTGACTGAGTTTGTAGGTACGGCGCTCTCTGCTGGTTGTGTCTATATTCTGACAGCCTCGCTTGCATGTACAGACAGAGGTAAAACTCTTTGCCATGGTCCACACGAAGCTGATCCCACATTCCATAATGTGTTACTGCAGGTCTACATAAACATATGTGATATAATTTTTTCTATGACAATTAAAATATTTTATTTTAAACTTAATATGCAATACTGACCTGTACACAGCATCATAGATGACCAGATTGTTTTTTGTAGACATAATTGCATTTGCAACAATTTTCTTGCTGTATCCATCCACAGCGAGCCTGTCCTCCAACAAAAAACGACCCTATAGGTCGTTTGTGCAAGCCCTTATTACGACCTATATTTACGTTTTAAAGTTAAGCGCCCTCTAGCACGCGTAAAAATAATGACAGTCTCGTGTTGCGTCTGTTGTCATGAAATGACGTATGACTGTCATTACCAATCAAAATGCGTGTTTATTTAAATGCAATATGTGGACTTTTTACACCGATCTCACAGTATTCGTACATATTTTACTAGGTGGCTAATTAGTACGAATGACCACACCTAACCCTACCCCTAAACCTACCCCTTACAGGAATCAGGCAAAATCATGACTTTTAGTGCACATTTTATGAGCGCGTGCGTTCTCTGGAATTGAACCCATGATCGCGTAATTACATATCGTTCTATAACACAATGCTCTACCAACCGAGCTACACGAAACCCGAACTATGACGCAGATAAAAGAATACAAAACATTAATATGAAAATGTCCTGTTGCCGATAGGGGCGCAATTGTAGCATACGCTCTGATGGGTCGTATTTCAGGGATTTGGACAAACGACCTATACGGGCGTATTGGTTGGAGGACAGGTTGATTCTGCATTATATGGGTTTGGGTTAAAGTTACGGGTACCCTATACAAGGTAAGCAAGAAAATGTATGAATAACTTTGGTCCACATAGGAACATGTGCGGGCATACAAATTGTTACACTTATAAACTCCTGTAAAAGCATGAAACTTAACTACTTTACGCCGTTCTTCATGGTAAGGAGCATGGGCTGCTCTCAGAACACGTCCGATTCGGCATTGCCCTGCACGGACCCCAACTGATGACAGGAAGCCTGTCATCATTTTACGGCCATAAGCTGATCCAGTCTGTTAACGCACATGCACACACACACACACACACACACACACACACACACACACACACACACACACACACAAACAAACAAACAAACAAACAAACAAACAAACAAACAAGCTACAGCAAATAGTATAGCAGTTTTTTTTCTATTACTTATTCATTATTCATACCTGATGTATTGCTCGAGAGACTGCAATTTCAAGGTCTGAATCAGAGGAGTGTCCTTTTCTCCGCAGATTATGATTGGCAAATTGTCTCCGGATACTGATCTCAGAGTTTCCCCGCTGGACACCCATTTCTCGCAGCCTTTCAGACATCTCTCGATATGTCACTCCATTCATAAACATATAAATTGCTGGCATGTATGACTCGAGTGAGGCCATTGTGGGTCTTTTGGTAGCGTACCAGAGATGATGACAGGCTTATTGCGCGGCTATTCATTACGCATGCGCAAAAGGCACCGCGAAAACTGGAAAAATAAATGAAAACGTAAAATAGCCGTATTATTTCGTTTAGGTTTTCCTGTTTATTGGATTTTTGGTTTCGAGCTGGAAAAACAGAAAAAAGACATCAGCTGACATCTTTTGGTTCGTACAGAAAAACCGAAAAACGAAATATTGACCTGTTTTGCTCATTTTTCGTTTGCCAGAGAAAGTGGAATAATTGAATGATCAGATGATACACCGACCGTCCGTGTATCATCTGATCATTCTTTTTTTTTATTTAATATTGATAGTAGAAAAATGAGGAAACAGCGCCTATTTTCATTTTTTCGTTTGTTCAGAGAAGCGCAAAAACAAGATTTTGGCTCGATTCTCATTTTTTGGTTCACGGGGTAAAAAACGGATAAACGACTTCAAAATTCGTTGTCCCCTTTGTGGGCAGTCATGAGACGCCCCTTTCTGCCGATTGGTCAACCAAATCTGAACCCGTGACGTCATCAGTCTTTCCTCTGTTCCGTTCAAGAAAATAATAGTCCTCTGCTGCTGTATCAGCATACCGATTCTTAAACTGTACGGGGCAGGTCCTAGATCGGGCTTTCTTCTGTGCAAACTAAGCGTTTTACAGAAATATTTATTTCAGAAATTTTAATCAGCACCAAGCCTGTTTTATTTAGCTGTGCAGAGTTAAATCACAGATAAAAATGTTTTGCTGTATTGGAAAAGATTATATAATCACACCTTCATTCCATACAGAACCCCAATATAGAACAACAGATTTATTATATTTAGATTTAGGCTATAGCTCTATGTACTCTTGGTTGGCTTGAAAAGGGTGTTTAGTTATGCTAGTTCTTCATTTACTGAATAAGGACAGGAGTTTGTTATCCTTCAGTGACTTGTGTTCTAAATGAACGTAACCAATTTAAGTGTGTTATAAATGCCACTCCAAAAAGTTTTATAAATCTATACAAAACTTTTGTTTACATGCCAAATGGATCATGTGAACTCTCATCACTTCTCTTTAATGGTAACGATCTCAAAGCTTCCCAACAAACATATTCGTTCTTGTTTGTTTATAGACTGGGCTTTCTTCTGTGTAGATATAAATCATATTCTTTGCATCAGCTGGGCATGGCAGGGTATGATATGACGGCTGTTATAGCCCAGTAATGTTTGGTTAATTAAGTAAATTTACTTAATTAATTTCAAAATAAATATTTTAAACACTAATACGAAAAGGAAAGAATACAATTGGGTATAATAGGCCTATAACGTTCACGCAAGAAACTGTCATTATGACTGAGAACAGAGATATTAAAATACACACTCTCCTGAGTTTTATAATGTAGTCTTGTATTTTATTAAAATTGATTATAATTGGTATCCAGGGCTGGACTGGTAATCGGGCATACAGGGCATTTTCCCGGTGGGCCGACGCACTGAAGGAGCCGACAGAATTATTATTTTTTTTTGCCAAGGACCATCAAGAGCAGCCAGTGGCCCATTGGTTTGTCTCCTGTATTGACAGCGTAAACCACCCAATCACAATGCTATAGATGGAGCCATGAAGTGTTTTGCTCCGCCTATAAAGAACGCTTCACCCCAACTTCTTCTTCGTCGGCTTTTCCCACGTTTTCACAGCAGCTTCATCAAGAACAGGCTTGCTCTGCGGTGAGTGATGTGGCGTAAAGAGCCAGGAGGAGGAGAGGAGAGCAGTTGAATCCAAGTACACCCGGCTGCAGCCTGCAGAAGCCGAATATTCACCAGAAGAGGCGGACAGCAGCTCGTAAGTGTTGCGATACTTAGTCATAGATCTGTTGTTTAAATTATTTACCTGCTGTTGGGAAGGAATACTTTCGTTTCCTTCTATTTCTATTCTGCATTTTCGTTGAGGTTTCGTTGTTTGATTGCACTTTCTGTTAATTATAATAATTTGCACCTCGGCTAAGAAGGAACCTGGATCATTTTCAGTGCTCCTTGCTAGCGAAGTGTTAGTTTCGTCTTGAGTTATTTGCACAAGGCTATTGGCTGGGCCAATCAGAAGCCGACCACAGCGACTGTAAAAGTATTTAAACTGCCTGTTCGCTATTACAAGTCGGGAGAAGCGAATATTCACCAGAAGAGGCGGACAGCAGCTCGTAAGTGTTGCGATACTTAGTCATAGATCTGTTGTTTAAATTATTTACCTGCTGTTGGGAAGGAATACTTTCGTTTCCTTCTATTTCTATTCTGCATTTTCGTTGAGGTTTCGTTGTTTGATTGCACTTTCTGTTAATTATAATAATTTGCACCTCGGCTAAGAAGGAACCTGGATCATTTTCAGTGCTCCTTGCTAGCGAAGTGTTAGTTTCGTCTTGAGTTATTTGCACAAGGCTATTGGCTGGGCCAATCAGAAGCCGACCACAGCGACTGTAAAAGTATTTAAACTGCCTGTTCGCTATTACAAGTCGGGAGAAGCGAATATTCACCAGAAGAGGCGGACAGCAGCTCGTAAGTGTTGCGATACTTAGTCATAGATCTGTTGTTTAAATTATTTACCTGCTGTTGGGAAGGAATACTTTCGTTTCCTTCTATTTCTATTCTGCATTTTCGTTGAGGTTTCGTTGTTTGATTGCACTTTCTGTTAATTATAATAATTTGCACCTCGGCTAAGAAGGAACCTGGATCATTTTCAGTGCTCCTTGCTAGCGAAGTGTTAGTTTCGTCTTGAGTTATTTGCACAAGGCTATTGGCTGGGCCAATCAGAAGCCGCCACAGCTGTTTTCACGGTAGTGTGTTAGGCTGTATTTATCAGAGGTCCGAGCGCTGACGCGGAAGCATCAGCGAAGCGTTCAGCCTCCTCGTGTGAAGACAGACGAGGGTAAAGACCATCGACTTTTCCTCGCGACTTTAACCGAGCAACGACTCCGGCGACACACTTAAGTATCTTTTCTTTTTTCCCCCTTCCCTTACACACTCTCCGTTTCCATCCTCTTTCCTGCCACCTCTATCATGTGTTTCCAAACTATTCCGGTTCTCTCTCAACCACGCTCTAACGTCCCACGCAGACGGCAACGTAATCCTGCTAACCTGCGCCTTATCTCTACCTCCTTCACTACACCTCTTTCCTTCTCTGTGGGTCTCTGGAATTGTCAGTCAGCTGTCAACAAAGCTGACTTCATTTCTCTTTTCTTTAAAATCACGCTCAGCATCTTGGGCTTGACTGAGACCTGGATTCGTCCAGAAGACTCAGCAACCCCAGCTGCTCTCTCTACTAATCTCTCTTTCTCTCACACCCCCCGGCAAGTTGGCCGGGGTGGAGGCACTGGTCTGCTCATTTCTAACAATTGGAAATACTCAACCCGCTCTTCCCTATGCAATTACAACTCATTTGAATCTCATGCCATTACTGTATCAGCTCCGATAAAACTCCAGATCGTGGTCATTTACCGTCCCCCTAGCCAAATTCTAGCCACCTTCCTAGAGGAGCTGGACGGGCTGCTGTCCTCTTTCGTGGAGGATGGCACTCCACTCCTAGTCTTTGGTGATTTCAACATTCACCTAGACAAGCCTTATGCTACAGACTTCCATGCACTCCTAGCTTCGCTTGATCTCAAACGCCTTACCACTACTAGCACGCACAAATCAGGCAACCAACTTGACTTAATTTACACACGCAATTGTACTGCAGATAACATTCTGGTACAACCGCTACATACTGGACCATTTCTTCATTACATTTACATTACACTTTGCTTCTCCTGTGCCACCAACCCCTACCAGTTACTTTTAGACGAAACCTGCGCTCCTTTCTCCTTCCCATCTTTCCTCTGTGGTATCCTCCTCTCTTCCTTCACCCACCCATTTCTCATCTCTGGATGTAAACGCAGCTACTGAGACTTTATGCTCTACCTTAACCTCTTGTCTAGACGACATTTGTCCTCTCTCCTCTAGGCCCGCACGGGCTGCTCCTTCCAACCCCTGGTTATCCGAGGTTCTTCGTGAACATCGGACTACACTCAGAGCGGCAGAGAGAAAATGGCGCAAATCAAACGATCTGTCGGACCTCAGTAGGTACCAGTCTATGCTCACATCCTTCTCTGCTAAAGTCCACACTGCCAAATCCTCACATTTCCGCAACAAGATCGACAGCGCTCCAGACATGCGTAATCTCTTCAGAACATTTAATTCCTCCTCTGTCCCCTCCACCTCCTCCCTCCACCTCTATTACAGCTGATGACTTTGCCACTTTCTTTACAGACAAAACTAGATCAATCAGTGGTCAGTTTTCACCTCCACGCACACAGGACCCTCACCCTACCACATCCACTGCTAAAACTCCCATCTTTTCTTTCTGTCCACTCACTGAAGCTGAAGTATCCAAGCTTCTCCTCTCCAACCATCCTACAACATGTCCTCTTGACCCAATCCCCTCACACCTTCTCCAAGCAATCTCACCCACACTCTTACCTGCACTCACACACATCATCAACACATCCCTACTCACAGGTAACTTCCCCATTGCGTTCAAGCAGGCTCGGGTAACCCCACTGCTCAAAAAACCTACATTAAACACTTCTCTTATAGAAAACTACAGACCTGTCTCTCTCCTTCCGTTCATAGCGAAAACACTTGAACGAGTTGTCTTCAACCAAGTCTCACTGTTTCTTTCACAGAACGACAAACTGGATGCTAAACAGTCAGGTTTCAGGAGGGGCCATTCAACTGAGACTGCGCTTCTCTCGGTCACTGAAGCCCTGCAATTGCAAAAGCCCATTCCAAATCATCAGTCCTCATTCTGCTGGACCTATCTGCCGCTTTTGACACTGTCAATCATCAGATACTCCTGTCCACCCTCTCATCACTGGGCATCTCTGGCATTCCACTTCGCTGGTTTGAATCCTATCTCACTGGTAGGTCTTTCAGGGTGGCCTGGGAGGTGAGGTATCCAAAGCACATACACTGGTCACTGGGGTTCCTCAGGGATCAGTTCTTGGACCCTCCTCTTCTCCACATACACTACATCACTGGGTCCCATCATACAGGCACATGGATTCTCATACCATTGCTACGCTGATGACACACAGCTCTACCTCTCTTTTCAACCAGATGATCCAACGGTAACTGCAAGGATCTCAGGTTGCCTGGCGGACATCTCGGCATGGATGAAAGAACATCACCTGCAGCTCAACCTGGCAAAGACTGAGCTTCTTGTCCTCCCTGCCACTCCGACTCTACAGCATGACTTCACGATCCAGTTAGGTTCATCAACAATAACCCCATCAACTTCGGTCAGAAATCTTGGTGTAATCTTTGATGATCAGCTGACCTTCAAAGACCACATTACAAAACTGCTCGATCTTGCAGGTTTGCACTATATAACATCAGAAAGATCAGGCCCTTTCTGACAGAGCATGCTGCACAACTTCTTGTCCAGGCCCTTGTCATTTCTAGGCTGGACTATTGCAATGCTCTTCTGGCTGGACTTCCGTCTAATACAGTCAAACCTCTACAAATGATTCAGAATGCAGCGGCACGACTGGTCTTCAACGAGCCCAAAAGAGCCCATGTTACACCTCTCTTTATCTCCCTGCACTGGCTACCAATCACGGCTCGCATCAAGTTCAAGACACTGATGCTTGCATATAGAACAACCACTGGCTCAGCACCCGTTTACTTGCACTCTCTATTAACAAACTACATCCCTCCAGAAATCTGAGATCTGCTAGTGAGCGGCGCCTCGTGATACCATCACAGAGGCGCAAAATCACTCTCTAGATCATTCTCATTCACCATTCCTGGCTGGTGGAACGATCTTCCCACCTCTATCCGGAATGCTGGATCCCTGTCAATCTTCAAGCAACAACTGAAAACTCATCTCTTTCGACAGCACTTGACTTCATCCTAAACTTAAAAAAAAAAAAAAAAAAAAAAATTATCTTTACTTATTCCTTCCTTTGGTAGTTTGTATTTATTTGAACAATGTCTGAGACTTGGTGTTGCAAGCACTTCATATGTCTGATTGCCTCTTCAAGATTAATCGCTCGATGTATTCCCCAATTGTAAGTCGCTTTGGATAAAAGCGTCTGCTAAATGACTAAATGTAAATGTAAATGTGCAGATCGAGGCGGGGCTGCACGTGTAGCCCCGCCCTCAAAACTTATCATTGGTTAGTGGCAAAGTAATGACGTCGACGCAACGATAATGACGTCGACGCCGCGGTAAACAGGAAATGCGGTTGAAACAATAGACCTACATGGTATTAATACTTAATTATATAAAACAAAACTGTGAACCTGTTAATTACTTATACCTGGTAAAAAATATATTGTATTAAACAAAACACTGTAAATTTGTTAATTTTTGGAAAATGTTAATTATGTACATTTCCAACCAAGAATCCAATTACTGCTTTTGACTTGTCACATTGCAATCGCAATGTCTACAAATTTAGTTTATTTACAACTTAAGTTTTAAGTTATTTCTATTCATGTGTGTTGGTCATTTACAATTTATAAGTTATTTATGGTCGTTTTTTTATTTTAATTTCAGTATATGCTTTACTGTTACATGTATTATTAACATTTAAATAAAAGTTAAATATTCTCAGCAAATGCCTTGTCTTAAGATGTTATTAAAATTAATGGTAACACTTTACAATAAGGTTCATTATACATTACTGTATTAACTAACATGAACTAACCATTAGCAATACATTTGTTGTTGTATTTACTAATCTTCGTTTACGTTAGTTATTGAAAATACAGTTGTTTATTGTTTGTTCATGTTAGTTAACACAGCATTAACTAATGTTAGCAAGATTAATTATGTATTAGTAAATGTTGAGATTAACATTAACAAAGATTAAAAAATGCTGTATAAGTGCAGTTCATTATTAGTTCATGTTAGCTATCATTGGCTCACTCAAAACTTCCTTGCATATTCTGCATTCAACTTCCTCAGGCACAAGATGTTTTGGGAACGTATTGAAAGCCTTTCCATGTTTTGACTTTTGCAGAATGGTCTGTGGAATTTCAACTGGAATTTTCTTATTTTCCAGCATGTATTGCATCATCCTTTTAACAGTAGGAGAGTTGGGGGGATATGAAACATCTTGGCAGCTGGCATCATTACATGTATGTACAGAGTTGAAAACCTCCTCTGAACTCTTGACTCTCTTGAAGAGTTGTGGCATTATCTGAAAAAGATGCCACTTTGCTGTAGCTTTATGAATGCATGATTGGCGAGGCCGGGCACAAGGACAATGCCAGTTATTTTTTTTATTATTATAAGCCACCATGACTCTTCCCATCCTGCTGTAATAGGACATTGTTGGTTCAAACACAGAAATGAAATGGTTTGTTGATGGACCTCCAACATTGACATGAAAAGACAAAGGTGTCTCTGCAGTGTTTGCCTCTTGCTGCAACTTTAACAGCTGGGCTTTTCTTGCCTCACCAAACCACTTCTGCTGCACCAGCTGAGAGAGACTGTTCTCTGTCAGTGCAACATTGGGGTTGTCAACTAGTTTACAAAAAGACAGCGATTTGACATGGCAACACTCAAAGGGCAGTATCCCAGTGTTATGGGCAAACTCTGCATTTAAAATACACTGGTCAAGTTCACATGCTGAGCGATAGTTTGGGCCCCAAGTATTTTTTATTACGTGAATGGGTGTTGCTTGACCAAGAAAAGCCTTTTCAACAGCAAAAATGCCAATTTTTTCATCAATGCACTGAGATTGAAAGTGCCTCTCAGGAGTAATTGTATATTCTTTCTCAGTGTGATGCCTTCTAATGTGAGTTCGTAGATTTTTGGCCAGTAAGGTCAAATCACATTGGCTGCAAGTGACAGTCCTCTTTTTAGGAGCTGAGCATTTTGGGAGGATGGCAGGTGACTGAGGCGGCATCTGCTGAACTGAGGAGGAAGATGGAAGCGGCATCTGCTGGACCGAGGAGGAAGACTGAGGCGGCAAGGAGGAAGACTGAGGCGGCGTCTGTGTTACAACCCTTTGGTTTGTATTCTCTCGTTTCTTTCTCTCTTTTGTTTTGGAAGTGTTTGTGTCCAGGTACGGTGCTGATTGGCTCCTACAGGCTAATTATTGGCCCATCTTGATTGGTGCATTCGATTCCAGGACACCTTAAAAGCCCTGATGTCACTTCCTTTGGGAGGGCATTGTGTTGTTGTGAGGAGAGAATTGTTGGTTTTGGTGGCTGTGTGCACGCGCGTGTTTATATGCATTTTGATTGTTAAGAGTGATCATTGTTTGTCTTCTGAAAAGAGTTACAGATTGTAAGTAGGAAACTGTTTGGTATTTTGACCCGATTGACTGTTACTGACACTGATTTGGATTCCCTTTAACACTGTTTGCTTGAGCTTGTAAATAGTTTGCACATGATTGTAAATCTTGAGGGTTTGGGAAAGTAAGGAGTTTGACGCCATTATTATTTATTGTAAACCTTTTGATCTCTGTTTCTGGCTAGGAAGTTAGGTTAAAATATTGTACTTTTATTTTCCTTTCTTTTTGTTAGGGTTTAGGTAAGAGGTTTTAAAGTAAGAGTTTTGTTTGTTATTTTGGCCAGGTCAACTCGAAGAAAATTCCCTATTTATTTGCTTGACCACTGTTTTTTTTTGTTTGGTTTCATTAAAACCCTCAAAAGATTCCCCGCTTCCACTCTCTCTTTTCATGTTGCGTCCTTTACCCCTAGACGGGGCGTAACAGTCTGCTGGACCGAGGAGGAAGACTGAGGCGGCATCTGCTGAACCGAGGAGGAGGACTGAGGCAGCGTCTGCTGAACAGAGGAGGAAGACTGAGGCGGCATCTGCTGAACCGAAGAGGAGGACTGAGGCGGCGTCTGCTGAACAGAGGAGGAAGACTGAAGCGGCATCTGCTGGACCGAGGAGGAAGACTGATGCGGCGTCTGCTGGACCGAGGAGGAAGACTGAGGCCGCTAGGAGGAAGACTGATGCGGCATCTGCTGGACCGAGGAGGAAGACTGAGGCTGGGTTGGTGGTGAAGCATGGGTGGCGATGTGCTACAGTAAATTTGCCCGAGTTATTACAGTCGCTGAACAATAGCAGCAGTGAAAGTGGGACTTTGCCCAACATTTTAAACTACATTTTAGAATGGTGAAATCTGAAAGGGCAAAAAAAGAAAATAAGTTTGTTGAAAATTGCCTAAATTTAACCTTCACTTGTTTGCATTTTGCTCTGGACAGTGGACAGTCGCAAGACAGAATTTTCATCAGCACCATCCATGTGCAAACTGAGCCTTACTACAAATTCGCAAGCAATTCAATCAGAAGCATGCACAGTGCATTGCTGGCTGGTTCGGCACCATATTAAACTTTTAACTAAAGCGACATAAGCAAAAGACTGTTAAACTCACCATGATGTTGCACTGCCCACTGAAAGTGATTTTTGATGTGATAATACATCAGTTGTGGCATACTGGTGTAACTGCAGAATGGGCACTCACTAGTGCAGTTTTTTAAATACTGCTCACATTCCCCCTTGCTTAACACAGTTTTGTGCATTTTTGCAAGGGGAAATGGCTCTTAAAAGAGCCGTTGGGTTATAAAGTGAAGAACAACAAAAAAAGAGGAGAGAGATGGAGAGATGGTGGGGATGACAATGAGAAGGATCTACAAAAAGAAGGAAATACATAGAATCAGTATTAGCAAAAAAAAGTTTTTTTTTTTACTTGTGCAGGGGTGTCCAAAGTCGGTCCTGGAGGGCCACTGTCCTGCAGAATTGAGCTCTAACTTGCCTCAACACACCTGCCTAGAAGTTTCTAGTAAGCCTAATAAGATCTTGATTGGCTGGTTCAGGTGTGTTTATTGGGGATGGAGCTGAACTCTGCAGGACAGTGGTCCTCCAGGAGCAGGATTGGGCACCTGCTCTAGTTCATATACTCTATAGCAGCATAATAGTATGTAATATAAAAAAAACAAGCTCTACATTCAATGACTGTTAAACTTAATCATACTTTTGGTTGAATTATTATTATTAAATGTAGTTTACGGTTCATTTTAATAGATGTATAATTAATAATAATAATATCTAAATATTTTACATATCATTTTATTCACAGAAAAACAATATAAATTTGTATAGCTACTGTTAATATGAACTTGTCCTATATTATTTCTGCTGGTTCAGTTTTGCCACTGTATTTCTTTTTAAGGGGCTTATTTTGGGAACACTATATCCTAATCATAATCCCACCAAAACGTTTCTAATGCTGCCTTCTAAAGTACTCTCAGAATTATCATAAATACGAGTTTCCTAGGTAAACATTGCACTCGAACGCCCTCCCATTTCGATGAGCTCGTAATCACAACTTCAATAATGAGAATTATCAAATTTCCGATAGAACGTGAAGGCGGCATTAGGCCTACAATGCTTTTGGGAAACGCAGACCTGGTTATTTTAAAAGCAGACTTACACCTTGCGTGACATGGTTGAGTGAGTAAAGTTAGGCGATTTTTTTTAATTTATTTTTAATAAAAGATACAGCCCCGATACAGCCCCGCCTCGATCCATGTCATTACTTTGCCACTAACCAATGAGAAGTTTTGTGGGCGGGGCGACACGTGCAGCCCCGCCCCAGATGCAGCCCCGCCTCGATCTGCAGGCTGCAGCTGGGTGCTTCTCGCTGAATCTGTAAAGTGCTTGATAGGGACTCACACAGGAGGCAGGCATCTATCCTGTGTGCGCACGACATTAGTACAGAATACGCAAACACTTTTTAATAAAACGTAAATTCGTCCCCTGCGATGATTTTTTTTTTTTTTTTTTTTTTTGACCAAGTCATGTCAAGTGTGTTCATAGAGGTTTGCATGGGCCAATACGAATAAATCTAGATTTAAATTCGAAAAGACACAATATTGTCAGACCTGACGTTTTTTTATTATCCAAAACAATTAGATACAATGATACATATCTACACTACCAGTCAAAAGTTATTGAACAGTAAGATTTTTAATGTTTTTTTAAAGAATTCTCTCCCCATCCTGCATTTATTTGATCCAAAATACACCAAAAGCAGTAATATTGTGAAATATTTTTACTATTTAAAATAACTGCTTTCTATTAGAATATATTTTAAAACGTAATTTATTCCTGTGAGCAAAAGCCCTATTCAGACAGGACTAGTTTTCCAAATGACGTTTGAGTTACAATTCTTATCAGCCGACGTCTGTGATTTCATGTACGGATTCGGACGGGACTAACATCTCTGTGTTTATTACCGAGGTAGGAGTGTCTGTTTTTTACATGTGGCCATTGCAGAAGATCACGTGTTCAGGGTGCGTTGATTGCGCTTGGTCATATGACTGATCAATGGCAAGATGGTGGCAAAAAAGAAAGGGACGCGACACTGGAGTCGAGAGGAAACATTAGCTTTATTTAAGGATGAACCGATACCACTTTTTTACAAACCGATACAAGTACGAGTATTTTCGTTTGTTTACTTGCTGATACCGAGTACTGATACCGATATCTGATACTACTTAGATTTGGTTTAAATGAAAGTGCAATTAATTTAGAGGGAGGTTTTATTTGTTGCCTTTAGTAAGGATAAATACAAAAATCTTTAAAAGAAGGCTATTCCAAGCCAAAAATATACACATCTTTTTGGTTTTAACAAAAAAAAGGCAATGTCATCACTTTAGACAAAATGTAAACATAACCAGATAAAGTAAATGAAAAGTGCTGCATAGTTAACACACCCAACTTAACAAAAAGTGAGCAGAACTATTATTTATTAGCATTCAGTTACACAAAGTCTCAAAACAGCCTCCTGCTTTTAAGTACACAAACTTTCACTTAAACTACGTGGCACTATTCTATTATTAAACAAACCAACACACTATGTTGTTGACTATTAACAAACAATGTTGCAGCCTCTGAACTAGGCTATGTATTTTTGGGAAAAGTGAGAGGGAGATTTTTTTTTTGATGAACAGAATCATCTCTGCATGGTCAGGTGTTAATCTGTTTCTGCTTTCATTCACAATGTGTGACACTGAGCTAAACAGTCGTTCACTGTCAACGCTACTGCACGGTGCTGAGAGGTATCTGTCTGCCATTTTGGCCAGAGAAGGGAACCGCACTTTGTTAACCTCCCAGTATTGCAGTGGTTTGTCCTCACGGGCCATTGGGGCCTCCCCAAGGTATGTCTCTAATTGTGCAGTAAAACCTACAGCAGATGGGGTCTGCTGATGCTTGCTCATTTGCAATTTCATCTAAACTGCTGCTGGCCTGGTCCCTGTTGGCTGTCTTTGGACAGTTTCTCTTGCTTTTGCAAGACTTCAGGTAAGGGAGAATTTTTTTTAAAAAATTATATATATATATATATATATATAGCTTGAAATCTGAGAGCTTAATAAGTAACTTTTAAGTAACAATTAATTTTAATCACATTTTAGAATCTGGAGAAATTTAAATAATTTAATTAAGTTATTTTAACCATTTTTAACTAAAGGTTTCTACTCAGACAGTCAAAATAGCTGTTTTAAACTTACCGTCAATGTAATCATACAGTCATGGACATTTAATGAAGTCCACTTCAACCAAATACAGATGAAATTAGATTTATTGTGTTTATATTCTGGGGAGAAACTGAGATGGAATAAGATTGTTACATTGACATCGGGATTCAGTTTCTTTTAATAAATTAAATAGATAAATCTCTCTGCAACCACAAATTTAATTTTCATCTACAAATTCTTTGAAACATTCAGAAGTTCTTTACAATCCTGTAATTTTAAGACCAAGATAATGACATTTTATCCTTGATTAAGTATCTTTAATTCATCCTACGCCTTATTATTTATATTTGTTTACTGATGTAAAGTTCTGCGCATTTATCAAGACTTTTATTTTGCTCTGGCGATGTGATGTCATAAGGGGGGTGTGGTTGGATCTAGATCTAACTCCTCCCACCTTACATTTACCTAAACCTGCACATCTGGATGTGGATCTAACCCCGCCCCCTGGATCTTTTGTTGTGTAGTGAGGGGCTGCTGGCTCCCGCGTCTGTGATTCGGCGGAAGAAAGGTGTGTGCTTTTAATCATTTAATGTGTTTAAATCAATACAACTCTCTCTCTCTTTCTCTCGCTCTCTCTCTCTCTGTCTCTGTGTGTCGATCACCGGCGAGTAACAGTTCGGGTTGCCAGCTGTCACCATGAAACAAAAGTTTTTTTGGGGGACAAAAGTTGTCCTGCTTCACCGGTGCGAGTATGTTATTTAAGCTATTTGTCATAATGATAGCTATCACTTAATTAAATACGAATGCATAACTCTCATGCTTTGGCAACATAAGGTAGGTTTAACAATAGTTTGGTAATTTACAGCAGGTACGTTTATTTAACTCCTTCGATTGAACCATTACCTTTTATCTTTACTATTTCTCTAAGACAAAACACTTGTGACTCCTACACTGCAGGTTAAAAAAGTTATCCACTTCATGTTGGTTTTACATCCGACAAACTAAAAATAACAGCTTCTGTTTGCTGTAGTTGTGCAGAAAACAGCAGAGACTCACAACCATAGACATCATATTAGATAGACGCCCTATCGACCGCTCCTGCCGGTGGGGCCGCCATCTTAAACCGGTCACCCGCTCCATTCACTGTAATGTGTTTGGCTGGTGCAATGAGCTGTCAGCGCATTTAATTAATCATACCTCACTTAAAACCGAACTGATTTTTTACGCGGGTTTTTTTCCTGCAAAGGTCATATATGTAGCTATGATACAGGACACATGTTTCGGCATATTTTAATATTCATAGCAGGAATTAACATTCATTTAATATACTTAACAGTAATATAACATTCTGATATGAGATATAAAGTGACCAGACGTCCAAAATCAAAATATGTGATGTAGGATATAAGGTATTTTATAAATCACACACTATAAATATGATAAAGAAGCAAAACAGATAGTTACAGTAAAGTAAGGTATTTTAATAAGTTTAAGAAACAATATATTATGATTTGTCTCACACACACAAACACACACTATCTCTCCCTCACACATTCTCTCTCTCTCACACACACACTCTCTCTCTCTCTCACACACACACACACACACTTGCTCTCACACACACACACACACTTGCTCTCACACACACACACACACACACACACACACACACACACACACACACACACACATACTTGTTTTTCTCCCTTAAGGGGGTCCACCGTTTTTCGCCCAATTGTGGGGTCCACCATTTCCAATGGTTCTACACACTTATAAAAAAATCAAGCAATATAACAAGCAGTTCCTAATAAGAAATATCACTTCAATAATACAAAATTCAAACAAAATTGCTTGCACATGCGTTTTTGTGTCACTTGTGGGGCCTAATTAAACATTTAGAACTTGTGGGGTCCACTTTCACGGATACACACACATTTCTAATCTTTATATCTTAGCAGGGACCAAACATCTAGAAACATCAACTACTTCCATTATTTGCCCTTGATTACCATAGAAACCTTTTTAGATTCTAATGTATATCCTCTAAATTAATCTGCACAGGTCTGTATTATCTTAGGCATCAACATGGCATAAAAAAGCCAATCCAGACTTTTCTAAACCAATAAGCCCTCAAATTTTGGTCTCAGCCTGAATGACTTCAGTCTGCAAGACACCAACTGTACTTTGCCCACATTGTATTGGTCATTGAATGAACTGCAGTCCATTTCTAATGAAGTTGTGTTCCTAGCCAGTCATGTTCACTGCGGCCTAAGGATAATTTACTCCTTTAAACTGAGGACTTCACATGAAAACTCCCTATTCATCTGATGAACAAAGACTTTAAAGTCGACATGAAATAAAAATTGACCCCATTTACTTTGTTAGAGCATATTACTAGTCTTGTGGTGAACAATTAATCCGTGCAAGTTAATACACAGAAAAATTGTTTGCCGTGGTAATCTTTAATCAAAGTCTGAAAAGTTACTTCCGGTCTGAAATGGAGTTCCTTTTCTGATGACGTAGGCTTGACCACTCCCCTCAAACCGTTAGTCTGCTGTGAGCGAGAGATGGAGAGGAGGAGCGCTAAAGTAAAACCCTGCCCTCGGTTCAATATTCCGTTTCACTTGGAAATACGTCACAACACGGGAGAAAGTCATTTGCGACTTCCGGTTCAAGCAGACTTTAAAACCCTGTGGAATTATAGCACTAATACCACAAGTAATATTTTACACAAAACACAGGATTAAAAAACAACTTTACAACATGATTTGTCCTCAGTGAACATGTATTTGGTAATACACGAATGGCTGGTTCCATACAGAGGTTATACAACATTTTACATTTCAAAGGGGTAAAAGATTTAACAGCAATAAACATGTTATAAGCAACTCAAAGCATTACAATGCAAGAGTCAGTCTTTTTTTGGGGTATAAAACATTTAAAATTAAAAGACTTTTGACAGGATCAACCCCTTTTATTTTTTATAGTGCTAGACAACAAAAAACTAACATAAATGAGCATTCTGCCTTCATTCACTCACCATCAAGGCATTCTAAACCCATTAACTTGTTCATCTTCAGAACGCACCTGAAGATATTTGAATGATTTCCATTCTAAAACTGTTCATCCTAAACTTTCAAACTTCAAAACATTCATAGAGAAAAAAAGTTACCCATGTGACTCCAGAGGTTTAATCCCAATTTTATGGAGCAATTTCAATATTTAAGTTTTTTGGCACATACAAAGCATTAATAATAATAATAATAATTTAATAAATTAAGAATTTATTGTCATTGCAATTATATAACGAGATTACATTATTAGGCACAGCGACAAATAACAAACAAGATAAATTGTATACAAGGCGAAGAATCATTAGTAACCAGAAACAATGAGTATAATTGTGTGTGTGCTGCAGCGATGCAAAGTCCAGTTCACAGTTATTGCATTGGTGGATAATATGTATAATAGACGGATTAAGTGAGATCAACAATAGCACAAAAACAGGACAAAGCGACATATAACAAACAAGGAAAAGGGCATACGAGGCGAAGAATCCCTATTAACCAGAAAATGTGTATAATTGTGTGTTCTGCATCAATGCAAAGTCCAGTTCACAGTTATTGCAATTGTTGGATAACGTTAAGTGAGTGGATTTACTCAGAGTGCATTCACATCACTTCATAAATTTGGGATTAAACCACATGGATTACTTTTACGTTATAAATGTTCTGAAGCTTGAAAGTTTAGGATGAACAGACAGCAAAGCGTTTCCTTAGTTTTGTTGAGGTTAGCGCTTTAGAGTGCCTGATGCAATCGGAACCCCTCGAGTAATGGACAGAGCGGCGATGCAAACAATGGAGCAACCAACATCTCAGGTTTCATTCAAAATATCTTCATTTCTTTTCCAAAGATGAAAAAATGTCTTATGGGTTTGGAATGACAGCGGAGAGTAAATGACAACCAACCATTTAAGAGGATAATACAATGAAGAAAACAATTTCAACTTTGTTGAAAAGGGTTAGAACGCATGTCCCGATGTGAATGCTAGTGGGAAGGCATCCAGATACCTGTATGTCACTTTACTTTTCTTCTTATGGCAGAAATGCGATTTTTGATAAAGTATTTGACCGCCTTCCAGTCTCGATTTCCTAAAGCTTGAGCTTCTGCATCAACGCAGCGCTGACAGTCCATTTTTCCTGGAACTTGGCTCCTCACAATGAATTTCCTTAGGTGTCTTTCTACTGCAGCACATTCATCTGTTGTCCAGCTTCTTTTGACAGCAGGTTCTTTACCTAAGTATACATAAAAGAACATGTTATTAAGTTTAGGATTTTTAAACCTTAATCTGAACTGAAAGACTATTGGATTGATCGCACAGGTCATTCATTGCCATATTGACTTGGTTCAGAGACTAAAAGTACTCTTTTAGTTTGTTTCTGAATAAAACTTTTGACTAATAATAATAAAGTGCAAACCAGTAAAAGGTGTGGTAGCACTTTATTTTGAATGTGGGTAACCAGACAGTTGATGGCACCACTGACTTCTATAGTATTTTTCCCTACTATGAACGTCAGTGGTGCCATCAACTGTCTGGTTACCCACATTCTTTAAAATGTTTTCTTGTGTTCAGTAGAAGAAACAAACTCATACAGGTTTGGAACATGAGGGCGAGTAAATGACAATTTTCATTTTTGGGTAAACTATCCCTTTAAACCTTACGCTCAATTGAATGGTATTTCAATAGTTTTATTCAACAATATTTATTTGGAGCACTTATCACAATACTCAGTCTTATATTCTGATTATAGTTGATTCACAACCTTAAACAGAATGTGTAAACATACCTATTGTGACAGCTATCAATGTGCAGTGATCAAGAATCAAGAGTAAAAATTTGATCAAATAATATAATTCAGAATAGAGCTTGTGTCTTCAAGACGAACGGGACCATCAATCCACTTTACATTTCTAAACTCACCTCTCTTTTTTGCCGACTTTCTCTGGTATTGGGAATGCACTGTGGAAGTAGGTTCTTGCATGGATGTCACACTGTCCTCAACTTCAGGCTCATGTGCTTCTGGAATAAAGTCATCTGAGTGCAAAAAAAAAAAAAAAAAAGTTTATTAAAGAAAAAGACAAATCAAAATATAAACTAACTGTAAGCAACACTGACTGGATTAGGATCTATCATGCATAACATTGTGTCATGTGACAAAGCAATGATCAACAGTACAAGTTTTGGCTTACATTCTATTAAAATGAGTCACAGGGGAAGGACGTTTGAACCATTTATAGAAACAGCAGCATTTTAAAGTACAGTATCTGAGGCATACCTGAATGTTTGAATTCCTCAACTTCTTTTGAACAAAATCACAGTGTGGAGTGGGAGGGTTGTCTTTAATATAATCCTCATCCGTCTCCTCACTTTCAGAATAGTTCACTAGGGCAAACCCGTTGGTAGTAAATACCTAAATAATAAAAAAAAAATACACATTAAGAGTTAATATTAGCACAAACATGTGAACATGCTCCTATAATAGCAAATATTTATCTAGTTTGACAGAGCGAGCATTTGAGGGAGGGTCCCATATAGTGTTGTCAAAAGATCCGGTACTTCGGTACCAAGTCGGTACTAAAAAAATGAAAACGTCACGGTACCAGTTTTTTTTAAGTACCGGTGGTACAGAGAACCCGGTCAACCCAGTTCTTGACGCGTACGGCCCTATGATTTCCGCGATGCAGAAAACGCAGATGGAATCTCGGAATCCAGTTATAAAAACGGAAGTTACAGTTTGGCACGGAATGTCACGGAATTTGTCAAAGTTTGGATGAATTAATCAAAAGTAGGTCATTGCATTTAAGTCAAATCGCGATACGGACTAGTATCTGTAAATATTAAGCCGCAAAAGTCGATTCAGATATGAATCCCGCATGTTCTGCGAGTCTCTGTGTGAATGAATGAATGGCAGAGACGCGCGACTTTTTTCTTTACACACACTGAAGCACGCGTGACACTCGCGGTGATTTCAGCTTCTGCCGTCTCAATGAGGACATAAATACATAAACGTCTACAGAACTGCTCTAAGAGTCACTTCACGAGCATTTTACCGTTTCATTTGAGTAAAACCAGCTTCATATCATATAGCTACACACAGAAATTTAAAAGTATTCACGGCAACCCTTCAAAATCTTAAAGACATTGTGCCAGAAATATATTACTATTATTTAGTAGAATGTATGTGATACTATTACTACTGTTGAAAAAAAATAATAAATATTTATTTTTAAAGAAATAATCACACTATTTCTTCCATATTTTAATTTTAATAGTAAATCCCCTTTTACCCTCCTCTTTACCAAAAAAATAAAATGTTTAAATTTCATTATTTAAAAGACAAATTAAATTTGAGTGAAACTTGTTTACTGTTTTTCATACTTGTATTACTTGCGCAAAAACTTGAAACACAATTCAAGTAAGTATAAAGAATGGCATTGATTTTTATACATTTTATTTGTTTGATTTTATTATTAAAAATGTTTTTTAATTAGCATGTGGTACCGAAATTGGTACGGAGAACCGTGGATTTTCACTGGTATTGGTACCGAATACTGAAAATTTGGTACCGTGACAACACTAGTCCCATAAGGCCAGGACTAGAAACGTGTGTGTGTGTGTGTGTGTGTGTGCGCTTGACATGCAGCATGAGGGCAAGACTTGAGTACAGGTGCTGGTCATATAATTTGAATATTATCTAAAAGTTGATTTATTTCACTAATTCCATTCAAAAAGTGAAACTTGTATATTATATTCATTCATTACACACAGACTGATATATTTCAAATGTTTATTTCTTTTAGTTTTGATGATTAGAGCTTACAGCTCATGAAAGTCAAAAATCAGTATCTCAAAATATTAGAATATTGCTTAAGACCAATACAAAGAAAGGATTTTTAGAAATCTTGGCCAACTGAAAAGTATGAAAATTAAAAGTATGAGCATGTACAGCACTCAATACTTAGTTGGGATCCTTTTGCCTGAATTACTGCAGCAATGCGGCGTGGCATAGAGTCGATCAGTCTGTGGCACTGCTCAGGTGTTATGAGAGCCCAGGTTGCTCTGATAGTGGCCTTCAGCTCATCTGCATTGTTGGGTCTGGTGTCTCTCATCTTCCTCATAGGTTCTCTATGGGGTTCAGGTCAGACGAGTTTGCTGGCCAATCAAGCACAGTAACACTATGGTCATTGAACCAGCTTTTGGTACCTTTGGCAGTGTGGACAGGTGCCAAGTCCTGCTGGAAAATGAAATCAGCATCTCCATAAAGCTTGTCAACAGAAGGAAGCATGAAGTGCTCTAAAATTTCCTGGTAGATGGCTGCGTTGACTGTGGACTTCAGAAAACACAGTGGACCAACACCAGCAGATGACATGGCAGCCCAAATCATCACTGACTGTGGAAACTTCACACTGGACTTCAAGCAACATGGATTCTGTGCCTCTCCACTCTTCCTTCAGACTCTGGGACCTTGATTTCCAAATGAAATGTAAAATTTACTTTCATCTGAAAAGAGGACTTTGGACCACTGAGCAACAGTCCAGTTCTTTTTCTCCACAGCCCAGGTAAGATGCTTCTGACGTTGTCTCTGGTTCAGAAGTGGCTTGGTAGCCCTTTTCCTGAAGACGTCTGAGCGTGGTGACTCTTGATGCACTGACTTCAGCTTCACTTCTCTCCTTGTGAAGCTCTCCCAAGTGTTTGAATCAGCTTTGCTTGACTGTATTCTCAAGCTTGTGGTCATCCCCGTTGCTTGTGCACCTTTTCCTACCCAAATTCTTCCTTCCAGTCAACTTTGCATTTAATATGCTTTGATACAGCACTCTGTAAACAGCCACACCTTTCAGTAATGACCTTCTGTGACTTACCCTCTTTGTGGAGGGCGTCAATGTTCGTCTTCTGGATCATTGTCAAGTCAGCAGTCTTCTCCATTATTGTGGTTTCAAAGAACAAGAGATAGCCAGAATTTATACTGTAGGGATGGTCATTTATTCAAACTCAAATATAAATATTCTAATATTTTGAGATACTGATTTTTGACTTTCATGAGCTGTAAGCTCTAATCATCAAAATTAAAAGAAATAAACATTTGAAATATATCAGTCTGTGTGTAATGAATGAATATAATATACAAGTTTAACATTTTGAATGGAATTAGTGAAATAAATCAACTTTTTGATGATATTCTAATTATATGACCAGCACCTGTAGTTTGAGGATTTAACATTATTCATTTACCTGTGTGAGGGCAGAATCTTTGGAGTCCTCATGGGAAGAGTGCTCTGTTAGGGATGTCTTGGTCTCTAGAACAGAAGTCTGCTGCTTTGGCCCCTGGAAATCAGACAAAAAAACAGAAAACAATGAAGAACTGACCTTTTTGTTTACCGTTTCAGACATTTAAAAGTAACAAAAGTTAGCTCATGTGAAAACAGTTTCTCATCTAGCACAGCTGAAATATAAGAGCATACACTCATCTTTTCTAGAGGTAACAGCTAGTGTCACGGACACAAATATGATGCTGCAATGCATTATATCCAAAATACTCATTCTGAACATGCAGCAGCTTGAAGAGTGTTGAATTACCCCTGCAATAACACTAGTTTAAATATTGACAGGTGTTGTCCCAATGATGTAACATCACTATGAGTGAGATCCATACGTGAGGGCCCCATAAAGCCAAGACTAGAAATGTGTGTGTGTGTGAGGGCCCCATAAGGCCAAGTCTAGAAACGTGTGTGTTTTGGGAGCTTAACTGTGAATTCATTAGTTTGAGGGAGGGCCCCATAAGGCCAAGACTAGAAACGTGTGTGTGTGTGAGGGCCCCATAAGGCCAAGTCTAGAAACGTGTGTGTGAGAGCTTAACTGTGAATTCATTAGTTTGAGGGAGGGCCCCATAAGGCCAAGACTAGAAATGTGTGTGTGTGAGCGCTTGACATGCAGCATGAGGGCAAGACTTGAGTAGTTTGAGGAGTCAACTTTATTCATCTACCTGTGTGGGGCAGAATCTTTGGAGTCCTCATGGGAAGAGTGCTCTGTTAGGGATGTCTTGGTCTCTAGAACAGAAGTCTGCTGCTTTGGCCCCTGGAAATCAGACAAAAAGTTAAGAAATAGATCATGCATATATGAGATCACATAGCTATTCATATATAATCAGGTTAATATACGGATTATAATGAAATACAAATTGCAGAAAACAGATGTAGCTGTGCTATTCAGCACATTTTTAAAAAATTGACTAATAAAAAAAGTTACCGTAGAGCCCTGCCTTAACCCTTCACATACAGATGTGGTATAACCATACCAAAATTATATTAAAGCATACTGCCTTTATAATCAGGGTATCTGCAGGTATCAGCACTTCCAATGTAATACTTTTTAATACCATTTTTAAGACATCTTCAAAACATTTAAGACCTGCACATCATTTTGACTTCTATGCAAACACACAAGATCACCCTGCTCAGCGATATAGGAAGGAACAATGGACATTTCTGGCTTTAAATTAACTATAGCTGAGGTTAAGGTCTATAGAAGTATATAGGAGACCAGATTTTTAGCATTTCAAGTCAGAAATACTACAGAAATTGAATGGTCATCAAAAATAAAATGAATTAGGGATGCACCGATATGAAAATTTTGCCGATACCAATAACCGATAATTCTTTACATTTGAAAGCCCATAACCAATATATTGGCAGATAAATCTAAATTAAAATGTTGATATACTTTGATAGCCTGTATACATAAAAGACTCGCCATTAAAAGCCATTGAAACACTTCAACATAAATCAAACAATACAGTAGCCTAGCTTGAACAAGTGTAAGACTCCTTAACTTTTAAAGTTAATTTTACACTCCTATGGTCAACTTTATTAAAAAAATGGTAACACTTTATAAGGTTTAATTTTGTTAGCATTAGTTAGCATGAACCAACAATTAATGAACAATACTTCTACAGCATTTATTAATCTTAGTTAATGTTAAGCTCAACATTTTAAGACATCTGAGATCCAAATTTGTATCTGCTAACATTAGTTAATGCACTGTGAACTAGTGATCAGCCGATATATCAGGCCGATATTTGCGTGATATATTTTTATGTGTATCGGCCGATAAACGGCTGCTGCGTTCGCCGATAGTTTTTTTCCCGGCATTATTTACAGACAGGCGTCCACAGGCAGCTCTGTGTTGCTGGAGACGCTGCACTGCCCCTCCCCCACCAGCAGAGTGCTGGAATCTGCTCTTCAAGACAACGATAAGTTTTAAACTTTCAAAGCATCTTTTAACTGTTTGACTTAGCTGAAATATTGCCATACACTTTGAAAGTGGAAACACGTTGCTCTATATGTGCTTGCAACTATAGCTAAGCAAGTTTGTGGGTCCAAATGGAAAACGCGAATGCCTCTATAAAACTGCTTGCCATTGTATTTATAGCTAGTTGTAGGCTATTCGTATGCATACGGTAGCTGTTACAAACACTGGTCATAGGATTAAGTAATGCCGAAGTTGTTCCGTGGTATTTGTGTGAGTTTTATTCAGCGACCACCTGTTTGGATGCGTGTGGTGTGTGTGTCTCTCCAGTGTTTCCCACACACAGACTAATTCGTGGCAGTGCCACCACATATTGCGTTTTTTGGCGGTTGCCAAAGCGAATTTTTATCTTATTTGATCGCTGAGTAATGTAGATGACAGACAGCTGCGCATGACAGGTCGCATGTTAAAGGCTGAAAGAAAGAACGAGCAGTCAGAGAGAGAGCGCGTGCGCTAAAGCTGAAGAGAACGAGCACCGGGAAACTGAAGAACTTTTCTAGCAGGTGGTTTAAATTAACGAAACGCATCCTATGTGAGATTAATCAGATATTTATATTACACAAATTTAATATTACGACTTATATCTGCACAAAATGACGCTTCGAGTATGTGCGCACAGAGAGCTGACCGTCAGCATGCCAGTGTGGAGTTCAGATGTCTTGCATGGTTCATTGCAATTTTGCATTTTAAGATCTTTGAAATGTGGATTTAAGACATTTGAATGCCAATTAAGGCCTTATTTTTACATTTACAAATTTAAGACTAATGCCTGGAACACACCAAGCCGACGACGACGAACTAGCACGGATAAAAGCCGACTGTGTTGTTGCCTCGTGTCGGGGTAAAAAGCTGCACTGAACACATGAGAGAACTACTGCCGACTGTCAGCTAGAATCAACATGTCGAATCGGGCAAAAATAAAGCCGACGAGGACCAATTTCAGCTGACGGTGCGGGACACACAGAGAAAACTTAGTCGGCAGCTGCACAAAAACTGCCCGACGGCCGACCGTCGGTTTGGTGTGTTCCAGGCTTTAAGGATCCAGGCATCCTAATAAATCAACAGAAGTTGGGTCTATGTCAAGTTATTAACACACAATGTGGACACTTTTAAAAAACCAATGCTAATTTATAATTTTCCAACAACAAAGATATGCATGATCACGGAAATGTATGCAAACGATCAGTGCTAAGAAATTCATGTGTAATATGCTGTCCCATACCTTTGTTACCATCGATAAATCGTTCCACAAACCCCGGCTTGTTCCTCAAAGACAGAATGCATGTCCTGGCATCATCAACAGGCCGTATCCTCCTCTTCCTCTTCAACATTGTGGCTCTGTGAAAATAATTACACAAACTCACTAAAAATAAATGAAATTTGCATGGGGAAAAAACTACATTTAATATTCAGTGATTTAAGGCACAGGTTAGACCACAGATATAAAACAGAAACAATAATTAGATATATTCAGCCAAATAAGATAGATCGATAAACAGATAGTCTGTCAGCTGCACGTGATCTGCAATCATCTCTGATCAATTAAAACAAAAAAGTCTGTGAAATCGTTGTCAAACCAATATTGTTACATTAATGGATTTTTGCTAAACTAGGCTATAAAGAACACGGAGTCAAATTATGTGACGTTAATGCAATAAAATGCTTCTCAGCCACCATTATCAGCTATCGATTAGCCTAATAGCTAACATTATCAGCTATCGATTAGCCTAGTAGCTAACATTATCAGCTATCGATCTTACATTATCAGCTCAAAGATTATGAGCTATCGATCTGAATAAAATGGTACATCATTAACTATCATTTAGTTGCGCTATGAAACTGAGTAAATATTGAAACGAATATCATGTAAGTTACAGAGTAAAATAACTTCACCCACCTGTTTCTCACAGAAGAGTGTCTTCCGTTTGTTCGAAGCGCGTGGAACTTCCGGTTAAACGCCGCGTGACCGAATCCGTGCGCTTTTAGCAGCTAACGTTAGCATCTGATTAAAACCTTACTTCATCAAACATCATTCGGTAAACACGACTAGAAATATACATGAAACTATATCAAATGTATAGTTCAATAATATACAGCAACCTGTTGCTTACAGTTAGGCCTACACAAAGTGTTTCTTCCGTTGGAACAGAGTCAAACCAGAGGAATTAAAGATTAAAACCCAGTAACAATGTGCATGGGCGCATCCAACTAAACTACAGGCTCCTCCCTCTCCGTGGGCCTCTCTCATTGGCTAAAGCCACACACACTTCCGTTAGTGTGTATCTGCTGCAATACCACGTTCCCGGCTGCAGGGGCGATAGAGAGCACACACTCACACACACTCATAACCTGTTTTTATCACCTTGTGGGGAAAGTGAAAAAAAAGCATGAGGCATATGAGCAGAGGCTTATTAGGCCGTTTACATTGAAATCGGTGTGGGGCCCACTATTTTGGGCCCCACAACGCTGTTGGACCCCATACCGTTGGTGGGCTACTGGTCACCGGGCCCCACAAACTAATAAATACAAGTACACACACACACACACACACACACACACTCGCTTTCACACACACACACACACACACACACACACACTCGCTTTCACACACACACGCTTACACACACATGTTCGTTTTTGTGAAAAGTGGGGACATCCCATAGGCGCAATGGTTTTTATACTGTACAAACTGTATGTGCTATTGCCCTACACCAACCCTACACCTAAACCTACCCCTTACAGGACACTTTCTGCTATTTCAGATTTTCAATACACTCCATTCTGTGTGATTTATAAGCGTTTTGAAAAGTGGGGACATGGGGTAATGTCCTGAAAAGTCATCTTCTCCTTGTGATACCTGTCATACCCTTGTCATTATACACATCTATGTCCTGATTTGTCACAAGAACTCTCTCACACACACACACACACACACACACACACACACACATACAGTATGTAGCACTTGCATCCTCCAATGCAAATATCTACTAGACCAGTTCTAGACTCGAAAAGAATTGGGGAGGAGGATATAAAGCTTATACCAGGAGACCAGAAGAAGTTGAATATAAAAAAATAACACTTTACTATAACAACAACAATAATAATAATAATAATAATAATAGCAAATTATACAATCACTTGAATTTGATATCGTAAATCAGTTTAATTTCCCTTTGAGGAGTATAATACTGTTCATTTCATGCAATAAATGTAATAAAGTTCAGTTTGTGTGTAATGTAAAAAGAGAGAGAAAAAAAAAACATTCAAAAACCAGGAAAAAGTATGAAAAATACTGTATCCAATTTATTTCAAAGCAATCACTAATGCTCTGTCAGTTGACCATATGCACGATTACTTCCTGGTTTTAGATGAGCCAGCTCAGTCATTTCCAGTCAGTTCTACTGTGCTGTAAGAGGAGCGCTCTTTGCTTAGTTTCTGTACAAAATCCATTCACAATTTGAAGAAATTTTTGTTTATCCAAGAGGACAAAACGTCCACGTATACCATTTCAGGAATGACAAACGCAGGTGTTAAATATTACGCAGGTAAATCTGCTAAATTGTTCAGCGACTCATTGCTATGATTGACATTGATAATGGAAGACAAGCCAATGTCAAAATATAGCTCTGCATTAAGTGATTCAGACTACATTCAGAGTAGCAAAACTACAACAGTAACAAGTCTGTGTTGACTGAATATATTTAGCAGCTTTTCCAGTTAAAGATAAAACTTAAAAAATGTAGTTACTAAATTAAATCTAAAAATATTTCAAAATATTTAATGCATTATTTAATTGTTATACCATTAATAATGAACTTATTTCATTTGTAGTTAACTAGTTTAAATAATTCTCCCTTATATGCTGTTGGTGTCGGGGCGTATATATTTATTTATAAAATGACATGAGACTTTGTGATTCCTGCACTTGCTATACTTTATACTTCAGTACAATAGAAGCACACACATTTGGAGTTGAAATGGCAGCTGAGCTAATGAGTGATCCTCTGCTGCCATCTACTAGTTATAATGATAATTTAATAACATTTTCATCTTAAAAGTCTTTGTTTTTCGTTAGGAGACACATTTCTTTCATGTCATCTTTCATGAAAAGTATATCTACAAAGTGAATTTTACTGCACAGCCAGTAAAATTGATTATCAATAATACCATCATGATGTCACTTGGGAGATAGCATCTTTAATGTTAAAGGCATCATCTATCATTGTTGTTATGCTATCATTATTTATGATGTTGCAATTATTATTATTTTTTTTTCTCAATGTCTATAAGGGTCTCAAGAGTCTCTAGCTATATAAACCACAACATAAAATCAGCTTTACTGGAAGTTTACGAACTGGCTTGTTATAAAAGATGTATAAAGGATCATTTAAAATGCAATAATCTATCTTGTCTTTTTTTATTTATTTTATGTACCATATGGTTTGTTTTTTTGAGTATATTGTTTCTGGGTTTTATTAAATATTTTTTCGACATATGTTGTCATTAATTTGTAATCATTTGTATTTATATATTTTTTATGTAATCAAAGTTTTTCTTTTAGTTTTATGAGTTTTTTGTTTAGTTTTTTCATTGTTTAGGTGGAGGCTCTAAATAAGCCCTTCGGGTTTTCTGCCTCTCTCTACACAGTATATGGATTGTATTTTATTATTATTTTTGATCTATTTTACTCTTGTGCAAAAATTAAACTAAACTAAAACTATGCGGAAGTTCTAAAGAGCGCTCTGTGCATCTGGTCAGTTGGTTACCAGGCAACGCTGCAGGTCCTCTCGCTGACAACAGCTGCCTTAATTCTCTTCATGCATGTCTTCTCCATGTACGCTCACATATCACGGGAGAATCGTTGTCCAATGTCAAACTTTTTAACAGGCCATAAGAACATCTTATTACTCCATCAATACAAATAATTAAAATAGCGCTATACAAAACCGTAAAACACAACGACATTCAAAACAGCTCAAAATGGTGGCAGAACAGACATATTGTACTCACTACTCCAGTGTTTTCTATAATGACGTTTTATTATAAACAGCATACATTAATATTTCATTAATATAAGTTGTTAAACGATATCTTTTGCTATGTAACAGCGGACTCCTGTGCTAATCACATACAATAAAACGAGCTCAACAACTCACCAACAGATATTGTTCACCCAAAACTGTTCGTTTAGGATGCAGATCAGATAAGTATTACTATTTCTTCCTTTTTAGCATCTTGAAATACATTTTAACAAGTTAACCACGTTAATCACTCGATTTCTCAGCTGCTTCTCCTCTTTGACCGTTATTGTTCAAAGTATGCGCGCTACAGTTGCACACGCACTACATTCAGATTTCTTAAACGGAAAGCGTCAGCATGTAAGGATTTTCCGGACTATTTTCAAAAGCAATTGCAAATTGTATTTTCAATTGCGTTTTCCACATGTGGGCGCATAAATTGTGACATAATCCAAATGCAATTGCAAATCTTGCATTACCGTTTGCATTTTCGCTTTTGCGAACGCACAGTGACTGCCACATTTTAAATGAAAAGGCAAATTCTATTTGCAATTGTATTTCCCATGTCTTACGAGTTATGAGCCTGTCATATTTAAATAGCAATATTAATTACCACATTTGGTTTTTCACTTTCTCTGCATCGTGCATGTAACCTGCCAAAACTCAAATGAAATCGCAAATGAGATCCTTTTGCATTTGAATTTCCGATGTCTACACAGAAAGCTGTCAATCATCTGTTCAGAGCTCCGAGGTGATGACTTTGCTGGCAGAGGGTGCCGTAGAAACTGTCCCTCCACCCCAGAGCAAGTCAGGCTTCTAGCGGTTACTTCCTTGTCCCCAAAAAGTATGGCGGCCTCCGGGCCATCCTCGATCTCAGACAACTGAATCGCACCCTCAGGAAGAGGTCGTTCAGGACGATTAAGCTGAAGCAGATCCTCTCGCAAATTCGCACACAGAGCTGGGTAGTAACTGATTACATGTAATCTGGATTACGTAGTCAGATTCCAAAAATTAAGTACTTGTAATTAGAGTAAATTACATTTTAAAATACATTTTAAAATCAGACTACAGTTACTTTTTTATGGATTACATGATTACATAATATTCACACAATAGTAATAAATTATTCACAATTCACTGATTCTCCCTAATTTCTCTTTCATATTTTAAATTTTCCTTTCTAAAATAATCTACAGATTATATACATATTATATAGGTATATATAGTCCAGTTTTGTGGACATTCACACAAAGATCAGTCATTAGTCAGGTGGCGACAGCATTTGACCACTGGATTTACAAATATCATTTCAGGTTAAAGAAGGGTTTCAACATTGCATCAACTACTGCTGAACACATTCATTTTTATTTGAATTATTACTATGTAGGTTTTTTAACCATGTATTATTAATTATAACTAATTAAAATGCACATATTCACATTATTTCTTAGTTACATGTAATGCAGGCATTCCAAAACCTTTTGTCATCTAAACCTCATTCATCAAATATATTTGCTTTAAGTACCCCTGAAATTTTAAATATTTAAAAACATCACATTTGCATGTTTACGGTTTCTTTGATGTTTATTAATGATCACATGGCATGCAGGTAAATAAAAATATTTCATCTTTTTTAGTAAGTGTTTATTTAAAACAAAGACTATATAAATACAAAGACGGCTCACTCCTATACTTATGAATGGGAGAAACTGCAACGCGCAATATGGAGGAATAGTCCCACCTTCTAAAAGAAAGAGCCAAATTTCCCATAGAAACCTGACTAGACCAGCCAATGAACATGCGCTGTATAAGCACATTATGACTCCACATGCACATTGGCTGGTCTAGCCTGAAAAATAAGCTTTTTAAACTCTATTTGAGCATAAGAAACAACATTCATGGGGCAATTTCAGATTTTTGTTGCTGATTTGACATATGTCTTTTAATTGTGAGTTCAGCGAGCAGTTTTTGAGATTTCAGGATTCCTCCATTCATTAAGATAGGTCTTGTATGAGCTGCCCGGAGGCTTTGCAAATATGGCCGCTAAGTGAAGAGACTTCCCTCGAAAGGGAGTTTGTTTTAAAATGATCTATTTTCATTTAAAAAAAAATTATGATTTAATTAATTGTCAGCTTTTCATTAAACTCACAACCCCCCTGCAGTTCCTTTACGGACCCTAGTTTGGGAAACCTTGATGTAATATGTTTAATGTACTTCATGTTGTAAATTACAATGAATGGAACAAGTTTTCTTACTCGTTGCATTTTTTTTTTTGCATCATTATGGTACAAGGTAATGCTATTTAAATCAATGTGATAAACAAGTTAAATCAAAAGTAATCTAAAAGTAATCTGATTATATTACCTAAAATGTTTAATGTAACGGATTCGCACAGGGGACTGGTTCTTTTCTCTGGACCTGAAAGACGCATACTTTCACATCCAGATAGTCCCCCATCACAGACGATTCTTGAGATTCGTCTTCGAGGGAGTGGCTTTTCAGTACATGGTCCTTCCCTTTGGTCTGTCTCTGGCCCCTGCACTTTTTCGGAGACAGAAGGGAATCCGCATTCTCAACTTGCTCGACGACCGGCTCGTTCTGGCCCAGTCAGAGGTGGAGCTATTATCGCACAGAACCCTCCTCAGCCACCTGGAGCGCCTGGGACTCGAGGTCAATTTCGCCAAGAGCAAGCTGTCCCCCAGCCAGCGGATATCGTTCCTGGGAACAGTTCTCGACTCGGCTCAGATGAGAGCCGTAGTCACGCCAGAACGTGCTCTGGCAATGCGAAAACTCGCGGCCTCCTTCGAGATCGGTGCCGTATGCCCTCTCAAAACGTTTCAGAGGATGCTGGGCCTCATGGCCGCAGAATCGCCAGCACTACAGCTGGGCCTGCTTTGCATGCGTCCCCTTCAGCGCTGGTTGAAACCACGGGTTCCATCCCATGCATGGCGTTATGGACGCCTACATATCAGGGTGATCCAGGCCTGTGAAACAGCCTTAGCCCCCTGAAAGAACCAAGTCTGTAGTGTGAAGACAGCATGTCTGTGGTGTCCTACATAAATCACCAAGGAGGACTCTCCTCGAAGCGCCTCTGCCTTCTGGTAGAGTGCCTTCTGGAATGGGCCCAACCCAACCTGCGCTCGCTAAGAGCAGCATACAGGTGCTGGTCATATAATTAGAATATCATCAAAAAGTTGATTTATTTCACTAATTCCATTCAAAAAGTGAAACGTATATTATATTCATTCATTACACACAGACTGATATATTTCAAATGTTTATTTCTTTTCATTTTGATGATTAGAGCTTACAGCTCATGAAAGTCAAAAATCAGTATCTCAAAATATTAGAATATTTACATTTGAGTTTGAATAAATGACCCTCCCTACAGTATAAATTCTGGGTATCTCTTGTTCTTTGAAACCACAATAATGGGGAAGACTGCTGACTTGGCAATGATCCAGAAGACGAACATTGACACCCTCCACAAAGAGGGTAAGTCACAGAAGGTCATTACTGAAAGGTGTGGCTGTTTACAGAGTGCTGTATCAAAGCATATTAAATGCAAAGTTGACTGGAAGGAAGAATTTGGGTAGGAAAAGATGCACAAGCAACAGGGATGACCGCAAGCTTGAGAATACAGTCAAGCAAAGCCGATTCAAACACTTGGGAGAGCTTCACAAGGAGAGAACTGAAGCTGGAGTCAGTGCATCAAGAGTCACCACGCTCAGACGTCTTCAGGAAAAGGGCTACCAAGCCACTTCTGAACCAGAGACAACGTCAGAAGCATCTTAACTGGACTGTGGAGAAAAAGAACTGGACTGTTGCTCAGTGGTCCAAAGTCCTCTTTTCAGATGAAAGTAAATTTTAAATTTCATTTGGAAATCAAGGTCCTAGAGTCTGGAGGAAGAGTGGAGAGGCAAAGAATCCATGTTGCTTGAAGTCCAGTGTTAAGTTTCCACAGTCTGTGATGATTTGGGCTGCCATGTCATCTGCTGGTGTTGGTTCACTGTGTTTTCTGATGTCCACAGTCCACAGAATCTATGGGGTATTGTCAAGAGGAAGATGAGAGACACCAGACCCAACAATGCAGATGAGCTGAAGGCCACTATCAGAGCAACCTGAGCTCTCATAACACCTGAGCAGTGCCACAGACTGATCGACTCCATGCCACGCCGCATTGCTGCAGTAATTCAGGCAAAAGGAGCCCCAACTAAGTATTGAGTGCTGTACATGCTCATACTTTTCAGTTGGCCAAGATTTCTAAAAATCCTTTCTTTGTATTTGGTCTTAAGTAATATTCTAATATTTTGAGATACTGATTTTTGACTTTCATGAGCTGTAAGCTCTAATCATCAAAATTAAAAGAAATAAACATTTGAAATATATCAGTCTGTGTGTAATGAATGAATATAATATACAAGTTTCACTTTTTGAATGGAATTAGTGACATAAATCAACTTTTTGATGATATTCTAATTATATGACCAGCACCTGTATATACCGGGCAAGTTGATCTAGGGAGCGCACATGTTATCTCAGAGCAATGTCCCCTCAGAGGAGAGGATGCTCCATCTGCAGATGGTTCAGAGGATTTGGGAGATCTTTGGCGAGGCCGAGATAGACCTCTTCGCCTCAGAAGACAACTCTCACTGCCAAACTTATTATTCGACTGGCCCAACCTCTTCCTCTATGCGTTCCCCCCGATGGCCCTGATCCCGCAGGTTATCAGGCGAATTAAGGAACAAGGACACAAGGTTCTTTTGATGTCCCCCCTTTGGAAGAACCAACCCTGGTTGTCAGAGCTAACTCAGCTGCTCATAGCAGCCCCGTGGCCCATTCCCCTGAGACGAGATCTCCTCTCTCAAGCGAACAAGACAATATGGCACCCTCGGCCCGAGCAGTGGGCCCAACACCTTTGGCCACTCGACGGGAGCCTGCGAGCCTCCCAGCCTCCCAGAGCGAGCGTTAAACACCATTTCTGAGGCCAGATCCCCGTCTACAAGATGCCTCTACGCCCTTAAGTGGTCTGTTTTCTCCAGTTGGTGCCTAGCCCGCGGTGAAAACCCGTCTACCTCTGACTTATCGGTGGTTCTGTCCATCCTGCAAAAGCTGCTGGATAGGGGACGCTCCGCATCCACACTCAAGGCGTACGTAGCAGCTATAGCGGCCTCCCATACCCCTATAGCAGGCCAATCAGTGGGCAGGAACAACTCGGTTGTCCGTTTTTTGAAGGGTGCCAAGAGGCTGAATCCGCCTCGCCCCCTCACACTCCCTACATGGGACTTGCCCACTGTGTTGAGGGCTTTGAAGGGCCCTCCTTTTGAGTCACTACAGTCTACTACCCTTCGGTCACTGTCGCTAAAGACTGCTCTGCTCCCAGCACTAGCGTCGGTCAAGTGAGTTGGAGACCTGCAGGCGCGCTCCATTAGCCCTGCCTGCCTGGAATTCGGGCCCAACGACTCCAAGGTCGTCCTAAAACCAAGGCAGGGTTATGTGCCCAAAGTGCTTTCCACTCCATTCAGAGCTCAGGACATCACGCTGTCTGCGCTTCCTCCCTCTGAAGAGGACTGGGAGTTATCCTTGTTCTGCCCTGTCAGAGCTTTGAGTATTTACTTTGAGTGTTCCACCCCTTTTAGGAGGTTGAAACAACTCTTTATTAGCTTCGGTAACCGCGTCAAAGGGCATCCGGTCACAAAGCATAGACTCTCTAAGTGGATAGTGGATGCCGTTACGCTAGCGTACTCTTCCTTGGGCCTGCAATGCCCCATCGGAGTATGAGCCCATTCCACCAGAGGCATCGCCTCATCGTGGGCGTGGTCTAGTGGTGTGTCTATTACAGAGATCTGTGCGGCGGCCCACTGGACCTCGCCGTCCACATTTGCTAGGTTTTATAACCTGGACGAACTGGCCTTACAGGCCTGAGTCCTCTGCATAAGTGGGCATACTCTACGTTATGGGAACAATTTTGACAGAGAGTCCTTGACCGAGTCGTGCTCAAGGTCTCTGGTTGGTTTGCTTGCATGCTTTCAGCCCGAGGTGTGCCAAAAATGCAAGAGTCATATGGAACGATTACCCAGGCTGGGCATGATCTCTATGAGTTTAGCCTGTTTTAGCCTTGGAGTATATTGTTATGCTTCCCTATGGGCATTGAATGCTTAAGGAGGCATATTATGGAGTCGTTCCTGCGTGATTGTACTGGGTTCCCACAGCGTCTTTAAGACGAAGACAAAGACGCAGTACGAGTGAAGTATCGACGATACAGAACGAGTACTGCATACCTTGCTGTGCTAGGTAGGTAACTGCACGACTCAGTCGTCGCTTCAGTCGAAGTAACCTTAGGAGCCTATGGCGAAACGGCTGCTTATGTAGCCAGATGGCTCCACCCATTCTGGCGGGCTTCGTTGCCATAGGCTCATGCAGCTCCGCATTTTTAACACACTGTTCAGTTTCACTGCGTGATTGAATAAGGTTTCAGTTCCCATTACGTCTTTAAGACAAAGACGCAGTACTCATTCCGTATCTCAGTCAACTGAGGTTATGACAGTAACAGAGTATGTTTGTTCATCTGGGAAAACAGTGCGTTATCTCACTAGATTTAGAAAGTAAATCTTTTAGAAACCAATTTAGAAACCCATGACAGCACAGGAGAATACATCAACATATTTCTGTTGTTGTACATTGCAATTTCAAAATAAAAGTTCAAACCTTTGCTCTGAGTTTGCATGTGACCAAATATTAAAATTATATGGATTTAAACGTCATTGAATCACGCTGTAAAGTGAAACATCACCAGGCACCTCTGGAGGTATTTGTTATAAACTTATAATACTTAATGTACTTAAGTTGGTTATGTTCATATTATGTAGTATAGGCATATTACTTTATGTATTTTAACAGTGTTGTTCAATAAAACCATGTGATTACTTGGTTTTTGATACTTTATTGAAACCAATTATTATTGTCTCATCGTTAGTTTAATATATATATAAATGTAGTCATACTAAAGCCTGCTTTTCACTTAGGTCTACTTTTATTACTTAAAAATATCAGATTGCTCAATTGTCAAAATAATCAATAGATTACTTGTTTACCTAATTTAAAATTAAAATAATTGTTAGTTACGGCTCTAGATTACTAAAAATATTTCAAAATACAACTACATTGTTTTGCGAAGCTCAGCGTCTTGCTATTTGTGATTTAACCCTCTAAGCGCCAAAGTCACAAAATTGCGATTAAATAGACTGTAGTTCCTAATATAGTGTAATATCTCATTTGTATTCCCTACCACTAGATGGCAGACATGTAGTACTTCGATTCTAGACCAAAATTGTTCGAGGAAATAGCAGAGCAAGTGAGCTATCGTGTCATTGATGCGGAAGCAGTTCAGTTCATAGCGTCTGAGTAAATTGTGAGATTTGTGAGAGAAAATCGCCAAATGGCTTATAAAAAGTTGTACCGTGAGGATGTGTTGCAAATGGCATTCGCCTATTCTGACTCTGAAGGGGAATATTTGCCTTTTGGAAATGACGATTGGCTGTCTAATGATCGCACATCTCCCGGTATATCTTAACAGTGCAATGGTGCCGCCACACAAGGCGAGAGTGTTCACGAAGCACCAACAAGTGATCATTTGGACCCTTTGCCCAACGGGGATGGGGCTGGCAGGGGTGGACGTGGTCGTAGTGCCCTTTGGAGAGGCATCGCGTTGCCGATGATCAGCCAGATTCCTTTTTTTCTGATCGCGTGTGCTCAAAGGGCCGCCGGCAGACAGTACAGGTGCAGTCGGTGTGGGGTAGGTCTGTGCGCTGTGCCATGCAATGAGAGGTACCATACTCTCAAGAACTATAAACTGTCACCTAGATACCTGATTGGGCAGATAGCCGGTCAACTGATCAAAAAATAGGCACATGTATTTTACTATGGCACAGTAATATAGTAATGTTAGATTCTGGTAGAAACACTCTTGTGTCCTTTTGCACAACTGATGTGCTGATGTATGCTGAGTCTGCTATTAGTAATGGAATATGTTCTGAACTTTGGCCTGATTGCTTGGCAAGCACAGTTCCATATTTAGAAGATTTAGATGTCTGATTTGACCTTGTGATAAACTTCTCTGTATATATATCCCGCTGGCTGAACACTCTCTGGGGTGGATGGGGAACTTGGATTTTCCATACTGTGATACCTATTGTTGTTTTATCTTTGTTCTTACTGATACTAGCACCATGTATAATACAATGTATGTGTGTTTTTGTCAACCGCTCGATCACCGCTCTCATGACAAGGAATACTTACCAAGTGATGTTGAGTGCGCAGAGCTTGAGAACATTTGTTCCTAATGTAAGACTAATTAATTCTGTTACGGAACATGCAATTGAAGTTGTTGAAGATGTTGCAGATGAATATGTTGCATTACATGAGGTAGAACCAGAAGAATCAACATTGTAATCTTTTGTATGTTTGTTTTACTAATCAATCCAGATTAATCAGAGTTACTCATTAACTGTTGAATTTTATGTTAACAACGCATTTGTTGATTATTGATGATGTACTGATCAATACATATATGATTTCTTATAAATCTGCACCAGAGTGTTTAGTAGGTAAGACATTATAGTGTCTTAAAGTGGCCACTGTTAGATTCTGGCAGAAACACTCTTGTGTCCTTTTGCACAACTGATGTGCTGATGTATGCTGAGTCTGCTATTAGTAATGGAATATGTTCTGAACTTTGGCCTGATTGCTTGGCAAGCACAGTTCCATATTTAGAAGATTTAGATGTCTGATTTGACCTTGTGATAAACTGATGAAGTAACTTCTTCTTTCTCTGTATATATATCCCCTGATGCTTATTAAAAGCTGAGAGCTATGGTTAAACGGGACATCTGTGTCTTGTCTTGATCATTGCAACCCGGGTACCCGAAAAAGTTTATCTTCTTCTTACAACCAGACTTCAGATCTCGGTCTTGTTAAGATCTAATTCTAACAAGTAATAATTTACTACTTTCTCCTGTTTTACTGTTGATTTCCCTCTTTTCCTGATCATTTGGAATGAGGATAAAAAGACAAAAAAAACATGCAAATAAGTTCAAACATCCATTCAATATCTATTATTTCCTGAATATTACTGATGAACTGATCAAAAAGTAGGCTACTGTTCACATGCGTTTTACTACTATATAGTATAGTAATATAGTAATAATTTAGTACTTTCTCCTGTTTTATTGTTGGTTTAAATTTTTTATTGTTGGAATTGAAATATCAATTCAATATCTACTATTTCCTGAATATTATGAAATTCAAGAGGGCCGCCCCTGATGACATCATAATATGCAAATTAGATGTGTATATTTACACCCCACATAAACTTTAGGTCATGCCCAACATTTTTCTAATTTACAGTAGATCTCTATCTTTAAGCCCTTTCAAGCCACAAGCTTTTGAAATCTTGAAAAGTACGAGTTTATGTATTTTAAGTGTTGTTCAATAAAACCATGTGATTACTTGGTTTTTTATACTTTATTCAAACCAATTATTATTGTCTCATCGTTAGTTTAATATATATAAATGTAGTCATACTAAAGCCTGCTTTTCACTTAGGTCTATTTTTATTACTTAAAAATATCAGATTGCTCAATTGTCAAAATAATCAGTAGATTACTTGTTTACCTAATTTAAAATAATTGTTAGTTACGGCTCTACATTACTAAAAATATTTCAAAATACAACTACATTGTTTTGTGGAGCTCAGCGTCTTGCTATTTGTGATTTAAAAGACAAATATTTTGTCATTTGAAAATTTCTTGAAAATAGTATAAAAATAATGTCTCGTTCTAGTGAACTAAGTATCTATATTTTGTCTCGTCTCATGAGCTAAATGTATTGTCACACCCCTAGTGTCCATGAACGTGATATAGCTCATAATTTTCAAACACTTAGATCAAACAGTTAAAGGTGTTGTATGTAGAATTTTGACACTACTTTATCTACTAAAGCATAAAAATACCATAATATGTTTTGCAGATATTTAAGAAACATGCTAAGTTAACATACTTGTTTATATGAAAAACAATTCTACAGTCAGTAATTCTCCTTTGAAAATGTGCATTCCGGGCCGGAATGTCTGTGTATGTTTTGATTTGTGAAACCCGCCCACTGCCAGTTTACCCAATTGTATTTTGGCACCCTGGGTTGCCAGTTGGCGGAAAACACAGCGTATTTCATGTCATTCATCGTCATGTGCGCTCGTTCCTGTTGGTGTCATCAGTCTGGCAACCTGCGTGTGCATCAAGTATGAGGAGGAGGGCCCGGGTGAAAAAACCCTCTCCAATATTTTGAATTTGGACTGAAATACCTAGTTCAACCACTAGGTGTCAATCCAACATACAGCACCTTTAAGGACAAACCAGCGCACACGTCTACAAACAAGCCACCATCTTGAAAGGTCAACCATGTGATTTTTCGAGTAAAATTTATTCGTTCAGATCTGAGCAGTTTTGAGTACTTTTTTGTGTTTGTTTGTGTGATCGTGTTGATGTTTGGAGTAAGAAACTGTTATTGAATGTCAGGTCCAAAGTCAAAAGTTTGAGATCTGTGATAAGAATTGACAGGAATCCATCTGAAGTGTTGCTGCTGCAGTTTCATTTTCAGTTCAATTCAAGTTTATTTGTATAGCGCTTTTGATTATGCAAATCGTTGCAAAGCAGCTTTACAGAAAATTATGTTTCTACAACATATTTAGTAGTAGCTTATCAGAGGTGATTTGTCAAATTGATGTACATATGGCAGAAATGTAGAGTAAAATTACGTAACCAAACAGACAATGAACACTATTAACAGCAATGATTATATGTTGCAATCAAACTTATAGCATTTATGCTCTTTAGATATCTTTGAATCAAATTTGTTAGTTAATTTCATTAAAATATAATGGAATTGCTAAATATTTACATCAAGCCTAATTTGAGCCTTGTGAGATGTTAGTATAAATGTTAATTTAGATTAAATATTGTTTTGTGGTGCTCTTTATTTTTAAATGTTAAATCATTTCAGTTTCTGTACAAACTTGTAACATGATCGAATTACTTTATTACAGTGAATGTAGTTACAACAAAGTCTAACTATATTTAGATTGACATGGACATATTATTGTGTTGTAGTTATTTTCCTGTAGAGGTTCATAAAGATGGGTGTCAATTTGTTTTGTTTTATTATTGATCATAGTCAAACATAGCCTGTGGTAACTCAGTACTTAATTTATTTGCCATATCCAGGACTTATAAAGTATGTGCAATACATATAAATGTTTCACATTGTTAGCCGAAACACCTGCCTATGTAATGAGATATTTTTCAAAACAATTGCAATGGCAGAACATCGAAAATTTGTCACGACCGGCTCAAAGCCGTGACAAAAGATTGGAGGACATAGTCAGTTTGGTTTGGTCGCAACGAAAATGTTTATTAACATAAATAGGAAGTTAAATGAACCAAAAAAACAGCACGATCAAACACAATTTCTGTCAGACACATCATTAGTCAAAGCATCAGACAGAACCAAGTTTAAGGGACTAACAAAGTCAAAATTAACAAAGACCAAACGTGAGCAGGACAGCCACCATGCCAACAAAGCCTAAGCTTTATAGAGGGAAGAACAGGTGTACACGGTTCACTTGATGAGTCTCCCAACCACACCCACTGGCCGGCCGTAGCAGGAAGAACAGGAGACCCGTCACAAATTTTAAAATGCAAGCTGTTACCCAATCACTGCATTGGACGTTTACATCCAAGCCTCACTTTATATTTGGAAGAATTTAAATTATATTATTTTTCTACACAGATCTTTTCGTATGTTAATCCAGGGGGCAGAATGAAAAAATATGAATAGAAATATTAACAATAGAAAGATTGACAAAACAGAAATGCATAAAATGTGTGAATTACCACATATGTGAGTGCAGTGTTTCTGAATGAGATTTTAAATTGATGTGATCTTTGTGTCGATGCTCTTACTTTTGATATAGTAATATGACAACAATTTTTATTTGTAAGGTTCTGGTCTCTTCTGCTTCAATTACATATATGCCTAAATGTGTAAATTAGTAAAAAAAAAAAAAAGCAGCGTCTGCTGCTTCTGTGAGAAATCACTCTCGAAGTCTTGAGGTTTTGATGCCATTTTATTCTCAGAGATAATTATTACTCTTTATATAGTTTTTCCTCAAGGCTCGTTCAATACATTTCATACATGGGGCCAGTATTACTAAACGGAAAATTAGCGCGAGAGCACAATTCTAAAACAGCGCTGATGGAAGGGGATATTTCTGAGGGTGATTTACTAACAATGCGTAAATTAAAGAACACAGACGCAACATCTCATTTACATATCAACCAACGCAATATACCAAGCGCAGCGCAAATTAGCCTAGTCGCCAATAAAGAATAAAAAAAAAGAAGCCACAGTACACTGAAAAGAACCGGAGGACAAAAAAATGAAGGTTTGTTTGAAGCTTTGATAGCCCTGGTATTGCATGACTCCTAGTTGAGGGTTCAAAGTCATTTTTTATTTTCTGAAGCAAATTAAAAATAACATGGCTTGGCAAACGATATGTTCATATAATGTGTTTTTTCCAAATAAATTAATACGTGTGGAAAAATCCTCTCCCTTTTACCACCCGCTCTCTGTTCTCTGTGGTGCCTTCTCCTAGCAACAATAATTGCAGACATTTCAAGCGAAAAATAGTTTAAGACATTTTTTGGGGGTTAAATAATGGCGCAAATACCAGTAATTTGACGAGCGTAAACGTTAGTAAATCATATTGCGTGATTCATTTGAATACTCTCCTCCCATAAATTTTGCATCTCAAAGGGAAACTCTTACAAATGCATATTCAATAAGGTCAAGCGCAAAAATTACTGTCCACGTCTTAAATCATCACTGCGCGTCTTAAAACATGACAGTACAATTTTAACGCCAAAAGAGCGTTATTGTTATTGGCCCATAGTTGTTATTGTTTTTTTTCTTTTTTGACTGTGCCTCCAGTCTGTTTTTAGGAAGTAGACACAAGGCCTCAATTTTAAGTGAAATGAGGAGACTCCATCATATATTTTGTCTAATGTCCAAACAGGATGTGCAGCTTCAGTGTATTTTGATAATGTCAGCACATTTCATTCTCAAACAGGCCTCTATACACACAGGCAAATACATGATTATAGTAGTAGAATAACTTGATACATAAATGGCTATATTCACATTGATTATATTTGATTAATTCATATTTTGATGAATAAAAAATATTCTACACTTCCAGACAGAAATTCTGAAGCTCCTCCCAAAAATCCTGCAGAATGAAACACATTGAAGATACTGAAGAACAAAGGTTGGTGTTTAATCTTGATTCTTCATTAAAGGTGAAGATTGCTGAAGATGATAAGTGGTTTAGTTTTAGATTTGTTGTAATAGGGATCATATTTAGAGCTGCTGAAGCATCAAATTTATTTTCTATGAACTGGGTACTTTAAAAAAAAAATGTATGTTAGATAATTGTGTAGTTGATCAAACAAGTTTAATAGTTCTCCCTATAGAAACACGGGATTTGTGCCAATATTTCTTTTTATAGTTTCAGGGACATGTCATTTTTAAAAACCCATCAAAATGATCAACATTTCATATCGCAATTGTCTACTGTCCATGGTCACATCATGATTGACTTTTATAGTTTTTTTTCTTTCATATTTCTCCATTTACTTTTATTTCAGAGTTGATTGAAGAAAATGAGGAGAATGGAGAATTTTAGTGAAGGTGAGGAGAAAATTCATGTTAAAACTGGAGAAAAACATTTGTGTTGCTCTCAAACCAAACAGAAAGATTCAAGGAAAAGAGCCAAAAAATCATTCACCTGCACTCAGTGTGGAAAGAGTTTGACAAGCAAATGTGATCTTGGGGTTCACATGAGAGTTCATACTGGAGAGAAGCCATTCACATGTGATAAGTGTGGAAAGAGATTTTCAATCAAACATCATCTCGATCGTCACATCAGTGTTCACACTGGAGAGAGGCCGCACACATGTGATCAGTCCGGGAGGAGTTTCACACAAAAAGGAAACCTTATGGCGCATATGAAAATTCATACTGGAGAGAAACTGTATGCATGTGATCAGTGCGGGAAGAGTTTCACACAAAAAAGAAGCCTTATGGAGCATATGAAAATTCATACTGGAGAGAAACTGTATGCATGTGATCAGTGCGGGAAGAGTTTAACACAAAAAAGAAGCCTTATGGAGCATATGAAAATTCATACTGGAGAGAAACCATTTACTTGTGCTCAGTGTGGAAATAGTTTCAAACAAAAATCAAGCCTTAAGGAACACATGAACATCCACACTGGAGAGAAAACGCATGCATGTGATCAATGTGACAAAACATTTTTGAGGGCTTCAGCCCTGAAGAAACACCTGACAGTTCATTCAAAGGAGAAACCACATTCATGTTATTTGTGTGGAAAGAGTTTTTCATGTCTAAGATATTTGAAAAAACATCAGAAAATACATACTTGTGTGAGAGAGTACATGTGCTTTGAGTGTGAAAAGACTTTTACTTCAGCAACCAATTTAAAACGGCATGAGAGGATTCACACTGGAGAAAAACCTTATAAGTGTTCACACTGTGACAAGAGATACAGTCACTCAGGAGACCTGAAAACACATGAGAGGATTCACTCTGGAGAGAAGCCGTACACATGTGATCAGTGCGGGAAGAGTTTCACACAAAAAGGAAACCTTATGGAGCATATGAGAGTTCATACTGGAGAGAAACCATTTACTTGTGCTCAGTGTGGAAATAGTTTCAAACAAAAATCAAGCCTTAAAATACACATGAACCTCCACACTGGAGAGAAACCGCATGCATGTGATCAGTGTGGAAAAACATTTTTGAGTGCCTCAGCCCTGAAGCAACACCTGACAGTTCATTCAAAGGAGAAACCACATTCATGTCATTTGTGTGGAAAAAGTTTTTCATGTCTACAATATTTGAAAGTACATCAGAAAATACACACTGGTGTGAGAGAGTACATGTGCTTTGAGTGTGAAAAGACTTTTACTTCAGCGACCGGTTTAAAACTGCATGAGAGGATTCACACTGGAGAAAAACCTTACAAGTGTTCACACTGTGACAAGGGATTCAGTCATTCAGGAGACCTGAAAACACATGAGAGGATTCACACTGGAGAAAAACCATACAAGTGTTCACACTGTGACAAGGGATTCAGTCATTCAGGAGACCTGAAAACACATGAGAGGATTCACACTGGAGAAAAACCGTACAAGTGTTCACACTGTGACAAGAGATTCAGTCATTCAGGAGCTCTGAAAACACATGAGAGGATTCACTCTGGAGAAAAACCGTACAAGTGTTCACACTGTGACAAGAGATTAATTCATTCAGGAGCTCTGAAAACACATGAGAGGATTCACACTGGAGAGAAACCTTACAAGTGTTCACACTGTGACAAGAGATTCAGTCGGTCAGGACATCTGAAAAGACACGAGAGGATTCACTCTGGAGAGAAACCTTACAAGTGTTCACACTGTGACAAGAGATTCAGTCGGTCAGGACATCTGAAAATACATGAGAGGATTCACACTAGAGAGAAACAGTACAACAGTGTTAATTTCGTTGACGAATAATTTTCGTCATGATTTTCATGATCCTGTCATGATAACAGGAACGAGACGATAACAAATAAAAACTCTTTTTGAATGACAAAAACAAAGACAAACATCTATTGCCATTTTCATCAACGAATAAAAATAAGACGAAAATGTTACGGAGGGACAATTGGACAGAGATCATCCAATCAGAATGAATCTCCTGCGTGGAAAGGAGGTGAGATGCACACATTTGAACTGTAATGCTCTGATCACAAGTTTGCATACACTTGCTGCATAAAATTTAAAACAAATGTCAGTGCCTGGGAGTTAAGAAAGAGCACACCTATGGATAAATTTGAAAAGTGTAACGATGCGAAAGAGCGCTTAATTCGGTCCGGTTTTCTGAGCGCACACAGCCGAATCCCACACAAAAGCGTCTCTCAAATAGCGCACGATTACTGAATTCAGTTCTCGCTCACATCTTAACGGAGAAGTACACACAAAATTATCTCAAATTGTCAGTTTTGATGAGTATTCACGTAAACACACCCGGTTACATCTTAAGTGAATGTAAACTGTTGGGATAATATCGGATGTGTGTTCCAGTATATTGAATCCAAGCATTCAGTTTTAAACGGACAGCAGACTAATTTAGTTGCTGTTTTCTGTGACCTTTATTGTTAATGAATCAACAAAAGAAAGAGATAAAATCACTCACTGCTCTTGAATGAATCATTTTATTAGCCCTAATAAGGATTAATCTTAATTTTAATGTATATAAATAAATATGTCTGCTTGAAAGGATGAAGAAAGTTGTATGCAAGTTGTTATAAACAATGCATATTATATAGCCATTGGTATTTCAAAAGAGGACCATGTACTTGTTTAGTTTATGAGAAGTTGTTTTAATTAATTTTGAGATAAAGACGTGTCAAAGCAGTTAAATCTGTGTCTATATTGCATGTTCAAATCATTTATATTACCAAATGTTTTCTCTGGGAATTCATGAGTTTGAAAATTTTAGAGAAATGCTTAATAAATGCATTACACTGTTAGATTTCAGTTGACTAAATTTACTGTAGATTTAGTCGACTAAAACTAGACTAAGACTAAAAACAATTCGGATGACTAAAATGTGATTAAAACTAAATGGCATTTTAGTCCAAAGACTTTGACTAAACCTAAATCAAAATTTGGTGTCACAATTAACACTGCCGTATAAGTGTTCACACTGTGACTAGATTCAGTCAGTCAGGAGGATTCACACTCGAGAGAAACCGTATCACTGCACTGAATGTGGGAAGCGTTTCAATAATTCATCTTCTCGACACAGTCTTACAAAACACATTCACAGTAAGTAGATCATCTTCAGATCCAGCACTTTCAGTTCTGATGCTGCGTCCTCATCAAATGCGACACAATAATGCATCAAGCAATAAAATATAATTTCACAGTGAATAAAGTTCATCTTCATCTTCAAATCAAGCAGATTCAACTGTGAGATTCAGATCAACACAAAGATGGAGTTTCTCCCCAAAGAACAATGTCAGAAAGTTTTATTATTGTATATAGTTTTGCTTCATGATATAAATATTGTTTTTTTTTTTTACGAGTTTCATATATTGTTCAATTGGCGTTATTGACAATCAGACAGCAAAAGAATGCCAATGACTTTTCCTCACATCAGGAGACTCTCAGGATGGATCTACCATTTCAACAGTTTCAAAACATTCAACATTTCTAAAAGTTTCAAAGAGTTTTAAATTGACTGGTTTTTATATTAATTTAGAACTTCCAAATAATTGTCAAACTCTTAACCCTCTGGGATCGACAAACGCGTATACGCGTTTTGACGCAGATTTTCCTGATAAGGCCGAAATGAGCTTGAATTACTCTGCCATTTTTGATCGTACAGATAAAAGCAATACACCATTCGAATCTGTAAGGGGTCTACTTTTATTTGTGTACACTCATAATAACAACTAAACTTTGTGCTTCTGAAGAATAAAGAAAACAAACAGGGTGCGCTCTCTGTCTTCTCCGTCTCTGCGAACTGTTTTTAGAAACGCGTCACTAAAATGAACTGTAACTCAGCAAATACTCAACACAGAGACATGAGAAATATATCTATAGAAAGCTTGAAGTGTCTACTTTGAAATGAAGCAAGTCTTATCGAAAACAAACATTCGGTGATGAAGTAATCCGTATGAAACCAACACGATGTTCAATCTTTCCCGTCTGACTCATTATCTCTAATGAGATCCTGCCCTCGCGCGACTCGCGCTGTTCATATGTAAATAGCTGCGTGGTAAGTGCGCGCGTGCAAACGCCCAACACAAACAAAGAGTGAGGAGATGCATCGCGGCTACTGTTCGTTTCTGGAAGACGCGCTGAGTAAAAGCAGGATTTCCCTCGAAAGAAGAACACGATTTCATCCAGCAGAGGACATGAGTAAGTAATGTTTCTTTTTTACATTAGTTACCGTTTTATTGTGACATAAACTTGAACAGATTTACTAACAGTTAGTTGGGTTTTTCCCAAACGACAACATGATGAATGCTACGCGTCTAAGAATGTTTAGACCATGTTTATTATTAATACTCTGTTCACAAATAGATTTTAATAGCGTGCTAAACAATAATAATTAGTTTCTCAGATATAAAATATCATTTTTTATAGTACAAAGTACATACTTTTATTGTACAAAGCATGCTTGAGTCTGTGGCTACAGAATCATATCATAGGCTACTATAAAATCATACATACTAGACTATATGACTACAAAATCATAGTTGGGTTTTTCCCAAACTATAATTCCTGACTACAATGTTTGAAATCGTGTAAAACATTTTGAATATGATAGGCAGTTCATTGTATTTAAATTTCTTACAGCGCTATGATGTTTTCATGCTCTATATAAAACAATAAAAGTAATATGAGTGTACACTGTAACATGATGAATGCTACGAGTCTAAGTATGTTTAGTACATGTTTATTATTAATAGCCTACTCTGTTCAGAAATAGATTTTAATAACATGCTAAACAATAATAATTAGTTTCTCAGATATAAGATTTCTTTCTCTTTTTTATGATAGTGATATATATGATATTTATGATATATATACAGATGTTCCTGATATTAACATGCTCACAAATGTTTTTTTTTTGTTTGTATTTTGAATCAGATACCAGCACCAGATGTATCCTGATGTCTCTTCAAACTGTTTTCCTCTGAGAGCGCTGCACCAACATGAGATGTTCAACTACACTGATATTCTATGTCAAAACAAGCTCCTTCTCTACTGATTATGTTTTTTTCTTCTTGAATCCATGGAAAGAAGTAGAAACACTTAAATAACATGTAAATATCAGGTATGATTTACTTGTTTCACTTGTTGAACAGAATCTGTTGCAGGAATGACTCAAAGTCTGTTCACATCTCTGTGGTTAGATCAGTGTGCACAATAATGTGTCTTTGACCTTCATTATGTATGTTTTGATTATACTGTGTTGTAAATAAAATACAAATAATTTAAAAAACCCTTTTTTTTCAATCTCCTCACATTCTCTCTTACCTGCCTCACAGTCACACTGATGGGCCATTAGGGGAGGGCCCTTTGTCTCTCAGGTGAAAATCACTTAATATTCATGGCCATTGCCACTCCCTCGCATATAGACCCTCGATCACAAAACATGTCTTGAAAATTTTAAATCAATATATTGTTTTCTGTGAATGAGTAAGCAGAATGATTTTCACATAATTCTGAAGTAAATATTCTAGCCTACAAGACTGATTACTCAAAAGTCTTGGTCAGGACTATTTAGTGTGGGTTTTATGGCCTTATTTCAGCTACATTTTTTCCCAAAACTTACAAACCACGCATAATATTTTTTTTCTAAAAAATGCAAACATGTACATCCATCTTGGTCACATATTATTGTAGCACAGTTTGTGCTGAATACAAAAAAAATTACATGTTGGTCAATAGTATGTTTTAAGTAGCTGAAATAAGCACAAATATCAGGGCATGTCAAAACATCTCAAGGGCCCCAAAATGACCTCGGACCCCAGAGGGTTAAATGCATGCATTGCTTGTAATGTTCCTGACAAGTTTCAATAAAAGTGTCTGTGAAATGAACAAATCTTAACGTAATGGCAGAAAAACAAATGCCACATCTTTTTTGTTTTCTAGAAGTCAAACATCAGTTCTTTTCAGCTCTTTTCTATAATAAAACCGTTGACCACAGACCACTGTGCAAATCTCTAAAACTAGTCATCAGGACGGGTTCAGCAGATCAATGCTGCTGTTCACTGGAATCACCACAGCTCAGTTCTGAAGACAAGAAATAGTTTAAATTCATACAGCTGATAATCAAAATGTCATTGAAGTGAATGCTGCTAGTGTAGCTGTTCTGACATGAAAGAGCATCATTAGAGCATTCCTGATCACTGAGAAAAACCTGGGCTTTCAACTGCAGCTTCTGCTCTCTGTAAAGAGCACTATTGTGTTCAGGAGTGGAGAAGCTTTGAGTTCTGTTATTTTGGTCATGGTTTGGGGATTTGAAGGTGGAAACATTGATAAATACACTCCGCTCATCTCCAGTGTAGAATCTGGGTAGATACTTATTATAGTAACGAAGTGAATTTACTTGAGTACACTTATTGAGAATCTGTACTTGAGTATTATTTTTTCTGGAAACTTTTGAAAGACAAATACCATACTTTTTACTCCACTACATTTATATAAAGGTCCCCAAGCTGAAAGTCGTCACATGTAGCAGTTTTTCCTGAGTGCACATTTTCAGATTCACTGAACCCGTTTTTTTCTGCGAAAATCTGGCCTGCGATCTGCCAGGACCTTCCAGTGTTGCCAAGCCTTACAGTATTTCTAAGCCTGCCATTTTCTGCCTAGCTTTGAATGGACATTTGGCAGACTTTTTATGCAAATCTGGTAACCTTGAGACCTTCACCGCTAAACTAATGTAAACGGCTAGACGTAAGATCATAGAAGATAAATGATCGACGTGGCAGCTGAACGGTAAATAAAAATTACCTACACCTTGAGCTACTGTCAGTCCTCTGTCGTGTGTTGTGTTTCCCGCCCTCATGTTTCCTTATTTGGTCATGTTATTATTTATTTGGTGTCTGTTAATTAACCTGTGTATTCAGTTCCTGCCCGTTCAGTTACTTTTTGTCTGGTCTACTTGTTATTCCCCGGTGTTCCTGTGTGTCCCAGCCTTGTCTTGCCCTGTCTGTTTTGGATTTATTAAAGACTGTATTTTGAGTTCATCCTCGTCTCTGCTGTGTGCACCGTGACAGCTACATGCAGAGGTGGACAAAGTACACAACTTCATTACTTGAGTGAAAGTACAGATACTACTGGTCAAATACAACCCGAATTCCGGAAGTGTTGGGACGTTTTTTAAATTTGAATATAATGAAAACTAAAATACTTTCAAATCACATGAGCCTATATCTTATTCACAATAGAACATAGAGAACATAAATGTTTAAACGGAGAAATTTTACACTTTTATCCATTAAATGAGCTCATTTCAAATTTGATGCCTGCTACAGGTCTCCAAAAAGTTGGCACGGGGGCAACAAAGGGCTGAAAATCAAGACATTTTGAAAAGATTCAGCTGGGAGAACATCTAGCAACTAATTAAGTTAAACAACAATAATAATTAAACATGGGGTCAATAGATATTTTCTTGTTTAACAGCTGAAGACCAGCAACGCAAAGAAAATCAGTCACAGCAAGCCGGTCAAACCAGTCCTGATGCATGAGGAATGAACATGGCCTTCTTGTGCCCAAACAGAAAAGACAGAGAGCTGGAAAGTTGCACATTTCCATTGGTATGTCTGTATTCAATGCAGTTATGTGTGGAACAGCTTTGATGTTGATCTCTCAAAAGACAGCAGTTTTAGTTTTACACACATACATCTTTTAATAGCTCCTAGAATGAGCAGATTAGCTGTGCCATCATCTCTGGAATTTGGGCAGGAAATGACTGAATATGGTGAGTACTGACACCTGCCCCTATTCACCAACACTACTTCTCTAGAGTTAATGTTGACTTACTGTTTTGTCTGTTTGTTTGTTTGAAGGAGGATGAAGCCAGCTGAAGAAGATATCAATTCAATGGCCACCAAGTGCTGCACTGCTGCCTGAACCCATCAGGTATCTGCTGTGAAGACTGCTTTCATGAACAGCTCTACTGTGACAGAGCAGATGTTATGGCACATAAAAGTAAACTTCACAACTGAACAACTGATAGTGGTGGAGGGATTCTTTTAGCCCATACCTCCAACAAGAATCAATAGTAAGTCCAGTGCAACAATTATAAATAAAAATACTATATATTGTTTATTGATTTACCACACCCTAAATACATGCTTTGTCCCTCCAGGACATCAACACCAGGTGGAGAGTGAGAAGGATCGTCAGATACTCCAGCCACCCGAACCATGGATTGCTCTCACCGTTACCATCAGGCAGATGTTATCACAGAACCTTCACCAGCAGACTGCAAGACAAGTTCTTTTCACAGACAATCAGACTGAACTGAACTCGCACCAGTAACACCACACACAGCACACCAACCTCTTATGCACTCTATCACTTACACTGACTGGACTCTGACTCACTATTATTCTGCACCCTGATATTCTGTTTGCACTAATTCATGCCGTACTGCACTGCTAAGGTATATGTGTACCGTGATTATTGTGTTTATTATTGTTTTCATTTCATGCTCTCTGTGTAGTATAATATTTACCATACGTTGTTCTCTACCTGTAATGAGTCCCTTATATGTGTGTTGCATATATATTCAATACTTTTCATCCATACTGTCATGCTGCAGTTTGCTCAAAAGACTTTCACCACCTGTACACTTGTATTCATGGTATTGTGACAATAAAGTGATTTGATTTGAATTGGTCACATGGCTTTTGTTCGTCAGTTGTACTGTACGGTGCTGGATAACAACTGCAAATTGTTTAAGTCATTGAAGAAGAAGTTTATGATAGGGTCATGGACAAGCAAGCAAGAGGAAGAAAACCAGGAGAGCTCTGATGATGAGCAGGAAACTTAATGTGATTCTGTGTTGCTCAGGACATTTCACCATGCATGGGTGGCTTCATCTGATTAAATTAATATGGTTTTAAATAACTCATTTTTATTTCTCTTGAATATGCTTTGTCTTTATGCTGTATCCTCCAGCAAAGTGTTGTACATGGTGTTGGATAATAAAGTATGGTGAATATTCTGTATCAGGGATGGTGTTTGGTAAAGACACCATTTAATTTTGTAAACAATAAATATAATTACTATGATTGTTTTAATTAAGACATGAACATTTGGTCATTTAATGACTCTGATACATGAAGGGAATGCTGAAAGATGCATTAGAAGAGACTGCATGGACTGTATTGCTACAGGCACTTCATGCACAACTGAGGGTGATGCACCAGGGAAAGATCAACATGAATCCTGTACTGTATTATAAGCAAGATGAGCATGCACATTACTGATGTTTAGCACCTGAAGAGGACAAAGATGAGACATTTTTGACACAGATATACAAATTAGGTCTTTTATATTATGATTCTTTGAATTGTATGAATTGTATGACTTTTGCACCATGAACCACACACTGTCTGTACCTTGTCTTACTGAATGACACATCGACATTGTGTGATAGTACAATTAAGTGTCAAATAAGTTGTTGAACAGTTTGTTGTGAATGATGAGAATAGATATGTGTATGTTTTACTGCCCTTCCATCCCCAGGGGCCCAGTAGAGTCCCCTGGAAGAGCAAAAAAATTGAACATTTCAAATGGCTGTAAATCAAAGTTTGACTATAGTTTTAAAGCGAAATTTGACAGGACGACTACTTATGTTATGTTATTCCTATTACGTACGATCTTTCCTGTCACCAACCAGCTCAGTCCTCCTAATCAGCTCCACCTGTAATCAATTAGAGCGAAAGCAGGAGAGACAGAAAAACACAAGGAAAGATCTACACGCACACACAAACGAATGATACGCCGTTTCCCTAGCAACACACAAATCCATTCGTAACAAAAGGTACAATTAATCACTTTTATGTTTCCTGGAAATGGACCCTACAAACTCATTCTTAGCTCTGCCAGTTGAACTACAGGAATATATATATTTTTATTTTTTAAAACACCACACACATTACGAATTTCCCAAAATTTATTGATATGTCAAACTTTTCCAAGACAAACAATCTCTCAGTTTGTTCCACTATGAAAAAAAGGCAGTTATAGTGAAATACAACTGATTGATAAAGTAATTAATGGGTACATGGAAATAAATATGTAATTAAGAAATATGCAATAAAAACCCCTTTAAAAAAAACATTGTCTAATATTCAAAAATAAAAAGAATTTGTTTACAGAAAATGTCATAAGATGCCAAACAATATTGTACAAACCGGGAGTTTTGAGGCTCCAGTTGAAAAAATAATATTTTCTTCCCTTTAACCCTTTAATGTGCATTGTAACTGCATGGTTGACCTTTTTTTGCGATCAAATTACGGTAATTAAACCTCGCCAAACCCCATTTTTGGCTGTTTGTCCTTATACCCCTTATTGAATAGAGGGTGTTACTGCAATTATATCCACTGGGTGGCACTGCAGCAAAAATATACTGTTGCCGAAAAGCTGCAACAAAACCAACCATTGATGTGACGCCTCCCTTCTAACCCTTCTAACAATGGTATATTTTGTTAAATGGCAGAAACGTGGTGATAAAATGTCTCTCTATTTTTACTTTAGATAAAGTGCTCAACCGCTCGGTTGAGTTGCCCAGTCAGGGTAAAATGAACTGAACGCTAGCTATACTCAGAAACGCGATCATAACTCAGTATATAGCACTGCACAAGATCATAGATGAAGTTGTTCCTTTTTTTTAACAAAAACCAATGCTTTGTTACATAGAACAAATTATTAAAATGATATGGTGTGATATTATATTTCTGTTATATTGACTATATGCCTTTTACCTTACATTTTATCCAGATTGTCATTAATCTATTTGTAATGCGATTTAATAATTATTTTATTATGTTTATTGTTTTCATTTTCATTATTTTGTTTTGATATATTTGTTTATTTACTTTAAATTATTAGATTTCTATTACATTTAATGTTGAATTTTTTTTTTTACAGTGGATTGTTGTGTAATAATAAGAACAGCATTTTTTTATATATATAATCATGGGTAAATCATGGGTATTGTTAACATATTCTACTGTCTGTAATGTTTTTATGCACAAAAACCTTAAACTTCAGTTGCACAAATGAAAAATTCCATTCATGCATTATACTTTTTAGTTCATGCCGAGAATTACCCTAAATTGGCAAATCAACCGGCTGGTTGACTTGTGTATCTGCTTAGTGAATGGGTCATCTGAAAAAAACCCTGAAAGGTTGCTCACTGTGGTGTCAGGAACACAATTTTAACAATAAATAATTTTTGGCAAATGTATTTCTTAGTGTGACTGTTAAAAGGTTAATGAACAAATAGTCTTAAAAATGATTAAGAACTATATTTCAATATTTTACGATTATTATTCTCCTGTAATCATTGTTTGCTTCTAATGTGACTAAATGCAGGACCAATTAAAATGTTTTTTTTTTGGTTCTTTTTATGCCTTTATTTGGACAGGACAGTGTAGAATAGACAGTAAAGCATTGGGTGAAGAGAGAGAGGGGAGCGGGATCAGCAAAGGACCACGATTTGACCTCGGCTCACCGTGACCCTAACCGCGAGGCTATTGGCGCCGACAACAATTATAATTTTTTTTTTTAGACAATTATATTTTTCATCAAGAATATATATATATATATATATATATATATATATATATATATATAGTTGTGTAATATGCATAATAATACAATTACCCTGCCTCATTGTTTGATGTATTTAGTTAATATAATTATGTCTAATGGTGTATTATTTTGTTTATTTCCTGGAAAAGCCTCATATGGGCAGTTATGTAACTGCTTCATGTTATTGTATTCATTGTTATAAGAAAGTGGTTTATGTAAGGGATAATCAACGGCTAGCTGTGCATTAAACTATTTGAATGCACGACGTGGAGGCGAAGAACCGCCCGACGCGCAACAGAGGGTGGTTGCCTCCGCGAAGTGCATTCAAACCGTTTAATGCACAGCTAGCCGTTGATTATCCCGTTCATGCCATGGTCATTTCCCAGCATTCACATATTAAAGATGTTAATAATATTTGTGCTGCAATATTTGACCGGAACGATAAAAATTATGGTTATTTTCGTCTGTATTACTATTTAACTGTAACTGTATGTTACTATGGTTACCAATGTTTATAGGAAGTGCATTAATATAGAACGTGATTAAACTGACCTGGAACTACCTGCAGTTCAACTAATTTAATCAACACCTGCCAGCCAATCAGAATCCAGTATTCAGACAGACCATGGCATAATAAAGTGTAACGGGGCCGACAACACGAGAGGAGTGTGGATCCATTTGCAAAGCTTTATTAGACAGAGACATGGTCATAACAGGCATGGTTCAAACAGTGGCCAACAGGTATATTGAGGGCAAGACAGAGGAGTACTCAAGTCAACAGATGTGGTCTTCGATCGGCGAACAATATCCAGAGGGCTTGACAAGGGGGGTAATCTGATAACGCGAGCAATAATCCAGGCGAGGTGCAAACAGAGTCCGAAACAGCAGGCAAAGGGTTAATCCAAGATACAAAGTCAGAAGATCAAGAGACAGACAACAAGGCAATACAAATAAACTAGACTAAGACTAAAACTAAGACTGGAAATCAGAATGGCTCTGTAAAGCAGCTACCACTAGGCTAGTGTTAAACTGACTGAGGAAGTCCATGGCGTAAGTAAAGTGTGTGATGGGAATCAGCTGTGTGATCAGTGCAATCAGCTGTGTGTGTGTGGTCAGTGCAATGGATGATGGGAATTGAAGTCCTGGGTGACGTGCAACAGTTAGTGTAGTGCAAGAGTCAATGTGGTGAGCGAGTGACCTCTGGTGGTGAGTGAACGGAAGTTCATAGACCGGATTCGTGACACAAAGACACCACAAATGTTATTGTAACTGTTTTGTTGAACAAATAGTTTATTAAGAAATACACCACACGTGATATTGTATTTGTTTTATTGAGAAAGACACCACACGTTATTGTTTTAAGCCTTTATTGAGAAAATGTTTACAACATGTATTAGTAAGAGTATAGCTAGAGATGAAACATGTATTAGCAAGAGTGTTGAAGAAAAAGAAGGGGGACAGTACCTCAGCTGGTGTGTTTCAGATGAAGAGTAGAAGACAGCAGAGCAGAGAATCCCGGAGAAGAAAAATTAGAAGATTGGAAGCCTTTTATAAACAACTTCTGAGGGGATTTCCAGTATTTCCATCACAAGACATTAGGATCCACCTGCTGTCTATAAGCAGTGGCGTACCGTGGGGTTTCAGTCAGGCTTCAGTAAGCAACTGTAAACTACATGTACACATCTTACACATCTCTGTTACAGCTAATGCAGCCATATGCATATAATGCACATATTATGCATATATTACACAGGCTCAACAACAATAACGGCTGATCAACAATTTCAACAGTAGGGGTCACTATACACATTCACGTCACTCTAAAAACCACCTGAAGAGCGCTCCTCGGCACCAGAACCAATTGCTGATATTGTCTTGAGCAAAGAACTTTTTCATATTTATACTTTATTTAACACTTATATGCAGTAGTTGTAGAATATTTGTATTGCTTACTTACTAATTGTAAGTAAGCAATACAAATATTTATATAACACAAGTCTGCCTCCCTGGCATTGATTTATAGCTAAGAACAGACCATGGAGAAGTCTTCTGTGAACTGTTTTGTAAGTATGAACTTAGGCTGCATTTACACTGCAGGTCTTGATGACCAATTCCAATTTTGTGACTATATCCGATTTTTTGGACGGCGTGCTTACATTTCTTTTAAAAGTGACCTGTATCCGATGTGTGCCTTTTATACTGCACTTGGTGAAACAAGCCAAAAATAGCATATATGACATCACAAATCAATTTGAATGGTACATTAAGTTTAATTTATTGACATGGAATTCATATAGAAACGTTTTTAATGGAATAGTTACATCTATACATCAAAATAATTATATATCCTAGTACAAATTCTTCAAGACAGTGATGTACGCAGCTCCGCTGAAAGCTTGCGAGTGGAATAATACTCAGGTGGTAGATATTAAGCATGTCACATCGTCTGTGTTTTTTTAGTAATTAAAACTAAATGCGTTCATCAGTGATTGTATATCAAAGGCAGGGACATGTTTGTGTGCATTTTATTTTGTGGTTTCAGTGGAACGAACAGGACTGAAGCGCTCGTCTGAGCACGAGCCGCCGAAACTGACAACAGCAGGAACGACCACTCAGCGTGATTTCAAAAGCTATACATTTCAGTGTCAAATCGCCTTTTATTTAACACAAATGAACTAAATTAATACTCTGCTACTCAACTAGAGATATTTCATTTTTTACAGGTATGTCTGTACCGCGAAATGTTTCAAAAACCTCACTTTTCAATGACGTAGGAGTCGCATTTACAGGGGAAGATCCGATCTGACCGCTTACACGGCAGGCGCAAGTGCACGGATCCGATTCAAATCTGATTTATTTCCACATATGAATGAGGCCTGAAACCGATCGGAGAATATCGGGATCCATGTGATTTTTTCCTGCTTACACGGTCGTAGGCCATATCCGATCTGTGCCACATGGGAGGAAAAAAAAACGGAATTGGGTCACTTGAACCATGCAGTGTAAATGCGGCCTTAGATGCTTATGAGATAGGACAGATTTGACTTTCTTTACCTAACCTAAATAAAATAAGGTAGAAGGTGTAGGAAATTTAGCACTATAAAACGTGGCGCCCAACGTGCCCTGGGCAGATTGATCATCAATTACTGGCCAGGATTGATGACCAATTACTCAGCAGTTGGCTTACTCGTTCGTACGTTTTTGAAGTTTAGAACATGAAATAAGAAACTGAGGAAAACTGTATCCTGTCAGACCCAAAAGAGAATAGAAGAATTCAGAGGGTATTATTTAAACAACCCAGAAAGGGTTGAGAGTGCACATGAAAATTAGTAAACCTTACGAGCTGAGAGGGCTGTGAAGGTTTGTTTAGTCGATAAAGAGGTGAGACAAAATCTCCCACGGCAGGTCTCAGAGAGGCTAGAATAGCCGAAGAGACAGGGCTTCTGTTAGGAGAGGGACGCTTCACTAACAGAGAGCCAGACTCTTCATTCAAGTTTATACGAGTGATATGTGCTTGAATAGGAGTAAGTTGTTTTGAAGGCAAAATATGAACTGATTCATTGGATACCGTCCAGATTGAGTGAGAAAAGGGCAAAATACTCAAAAGTGAGTTAAAAAGTGAATACTAGACTTGCGAGCTAGAAAATTAAATAGTTGAAGAATAGTATGGCTACAATTAAACAGAAAAAAGAGAAAGGCAGAATTATTAAAAGTTGAATTTAAATATTGAAGTATTTTTAGCAAAATGATATGTTAATAAATAATATCTGAGATTAACATGCCCAGGGCACATATTTTAGGTGTACGAGTGTTGTAAGAGAAAGGAAATCTGTGTAAACAGCTTCAACCACAGAGAGTAGCGACGGCCGAGGCCAGATCTGGTTTCTTTCAGATGAGTTACGGCGTACCATTGAAACAGATGAAAAACTTTTGAGTGCAGCGAGATTAAAGTTTAAAAACTAAAACCACAACAGCAACTGAGATGACACAATAAATGTAGAAAGAAAGTAAAATTAAGCAGAGAATTAAAGTAGATATTTAACTTTAATCGGTACAAGACAATTTTAACATCTGGTCATTTTTAATTGAAGTGTAGCTATGTGAAATTACAGGTATAGCTGAATTAAATGAACAGTAAGTCTGTTAAATAAACAATACAAATTAGAAACAATAATACAAAGAATCTGACAAATAAAAGTAATAAAAATAAGAAAGGAGATGAGCAGCCAGCAAGTACTTCCTTTGCTTGCCGTTATTAAACCTCTCGTGCCACTAATTCAACAACGCGACTCACTCTTTGCACCACAACCTTCTTTGTACGGCACCACGTTGTACGGCTGCCTCTTGTACCAACCTCCTTTCCTCATTTCCATTTCCTCTTTTATTCACAAAGCTCCACCTACATTTCTGTGACGTCAGTTTTTTGTCTCTTCCGTGATTGGTAAGACTTATTCATTGATGTGAGGTTCGTTGCGAAACGAACTCGTCACAGCAGCCCGTAAAAATGCCTGTAGAAGAGATTTACAACAGTCACAATGAGAGAGCCTCATGCGGCTCGCATGGCAGTAAATAATATGATGATATGATCATGCAGTCAATACAGATATTTCATAAAAACATTAAAAACAAACAGGGCTATAACATAACCCATTAAAAAACTCACACCATGTCTGAACCGGACGCAAGTAGCACGATCCGACAAAAGACAATAGAACCCATCAGAGTAATTTGAATGGAGCGAGGAGCGGATTTTTTAAAAGTCGGAGCATCGTGGTTTTCACTCGCTCCACCATCGCTCCATCACGAGTACAATTCATGACAACGGCCCATAATATAACTGCATATTTAGCAAGAATTCACATGTTAAACATATTTAGCTAGCTTGATGAATCACTCAAATGAAGAGAATGTGAAGGCTATGATGACGTGAGCTGATGTTATAGTTCAAGGAATTTATAACTTTGTTCCTTCTGATAGGCTACTTATTTCCAGGTGAAAGCATAATTTAAATAGTTACAACACTTATTTACACGCATCGCTCTCTCAATAATGCATTCAAACAAATGTAATCTTACAGTGCTACTTCATCTGTAGGGCCTATAGCTGATTTCGAATGAGCAGAAATCTGTAAGAAATGAAGCGATAATAGTAAAATAACTGACGAAAATGTACTGTTCTTTTCATCTGCAAAAAGCAACAACTATACCTTTTAATGCTTATTTTAGCTTGTCATGTGGTAGGAAAAAAAAAGTTTGCACACTTCCAATAAGCCACTTTGAAACTCTCCTGTTATTTTATTTTATTATCCTCTCTTCTTGTACATTATGAACAGAACTGTGATATTTCAAACATACTGAAATACTTTAGACGCAGAGCGGTGTTTCTGACATCAGTGAGCGAGGAGTGGAGCGGGGAATGCTGAACCCTGGAGTGATTATTAAATGCTTGGACCGCGGAGAGGAAACTCCGCTCACATACTCTGGAACCCATGTTGTCTACACTGGATGCGGCGCGGTGCAACACGATCCCCTTCAGTAAACCGATGCCTCTTCAATTTATGACAAACTGTACTAGTGGCACTAAGTTTTCGCTTTTTCGTGTCACGTGTAGACAGACTTTTAGCGCAGCGGGGCGCGGCACAACTGTCTGGTCTGGTGTAGACACGGTCAGACAGTGTCTGCTCTATTACAAATAATTTATATATATATATAAAAACCTAAAACAGCGCCATTACAAGATGGAAATAAAGACTAGAGATATTTACACTTGCTCTGATCTACGTCCATGACACTGACTCACTGTGGAGTTGCCAGTTTTAATCTTAACAGCTCTTAATGGTTAGATGGTTAGATAATGGATACATGTTAGGCTAGTATAGAAAAAAATTACTTGAGGTCTTCCCAGCATTAAGGAAATCCTTTTTTCTTTTTTTTTTAATCATCTTGTCCTAGTTACAAATTTGACTGGTAAATGATAAAAGAATGATAGCCCCTTTTGTATTGCATTGCATTGCATATCAGGGATAACAGATTGATAAAAAAGACATGCTATTTATGACTGGATATAACTTAAAAGTGGCTCTCTGATTGACTTTGCCCTATCAGTGCGGCTCCCATGAAAAAAAAATAGTGAGGACCACTGCTTTATAGCATAAAGATATAGCAAAAAATAGTGAATCACACAAGTCAGAATTTATGCAGTGTTTAGAAAGACTGTGTTTAAATAAAAGTGTATGATAAAGAAAATTAAATATTTAAAACAGGAAAGAGAATAAGTCAAACATTAAAATTAAATAGACAAAAATATCTAGCAAATAAAATAGAAAATGTTGATGAAAGTGGAACAAGAAAGCTGTTCCGAACAGAAGTGTAACTTACATAAAAAGATTAAGTCATTTACAGAGCGTTGTGCAGCTTGAAAAGGAATTTAACTTAAATTTTAATACAGGAAGGTTACAATTAGAGGATAATAAACAAATGACAATGAGACTACAATTTAGAATAAGTAGAGTAATGAGATTACTGAACAGGGAAAAAATGAGAAGTTGTAAAATCAAGCGTCTAAAAACTGGGAAAAATTCTCAGAGTGCAGAAGAACAGAGATGAACCAGACACATTAAGATTCATGATAATTCCATTAGACACTAGGAATGTAAAACCTAGTGAGAGCAGAATAACAAACAGAAAAGCATGAAGAGACCACATTACAAAATAAAAAGAATTGCAGAGGCAATTTTTAACCTGCTAGGAGTACAAGCAATTAGAAGAAATGTAGAATACACGTGAGCAGTTAGAAGTGCAGAGTCCAAGATCAGGCAGAACTACCACCGAAGCGCCTCAGTGGAATAACGCACGCTGTTATGACAATTTATAGAGCGGACATATGTACTATTAAACGCTCCGAGTTAGAAGCTGGCTAGATTGTATTATTAAATAATATAAATAGCTATATAATAATATATATAATAGCTATATAATATAATAACATAAAGTGCACAAGACTTGTTATATGAGCAGAAGCCATAGAAAAAGTGAGAAGTTTAACAGAAATAGAAGATGAATATTCACAATACATCTAAAGACCAAGTTCCACTGTTAAAGTGCATATTGCAGGTTACAATTGAAAAAATGAAAATATCATATGAACCGTTATTGCAAGATTTTAAAATGTTTTACAAGGCGTGAGGGCACAAATTTAGAAGAAAAACCCAGCTAACACTGTTACGTCGTGACGTGACCGGACCATATTCATTACCTTGAAATACATATAGAACTAATAAACTCATCTTTGGTGCAAAAAAGAAACCTTATAAAATCTAATAGTAATCTAATTATAGGGGATTTATAGTAAATACATTCATTACATACATGAAGTGCAAACCAATTCAAAAACACTAAATTCTAATAGAAAATAGACAAAAACACAATGCATTCATTCATGAATCAACATTTATTCAGTGCTACTTTCTACAAATACTAAACCAAAACATTCTGAACATTACAACTGTTCTTTAACCATGCAAAGTGTTACCAATCATGAGCACAGAAACCTGAACACATCAATTCATAGATTGCACATAGTTAAATTATGATGTTATCAGTGAAAATTATCAATAATTATCAGTACTCTTATTGATACAACTCCCTTAATTTGGTGCCAAAAAATAAAGACATGATAAAAAGATATGAAACAATTCAGTAGATACTTCATTATTACTTTTTTTGCAGAAAAAAACACAATATTACAATCACCAAAGAACCATAGTTCTTGAGCTTCTCAGAAGATAGAAGAAATAAAGAAAATAACAACATTCATAAAGAGTAAAGATATGTCAAATGAACAATATAGAGATTTCTAGCATCACTCCTGTATAATTTGGCCCACCCCAAAAAACATAAACAGTTTTTGTTTAGGAAAATGAGCGTGTTGACTTTCTCTGGAGAATGTGTGATCTCTGATTACTGACTGTGGAGAAGACTCTTTCAGACAGTGCTGAGGAGGCAGAGTTAGGTGCTGGACGGCTGTGAGAGACGAGGAAGAGTGTCGTTCTTACCCCAGCAGCAGAAGGCAGGCTCTTCTGAGGGAAGGACAGGAGGAGACTCTTCACTCTTCATCTTGTCATGGAGGGTCGATGCAGTGTTTCGCTGTAGAACAAGGCTCCTCCTCAGCACTTGATCTTCTTCAGCAAAGAGTTCTTCTAGTGCAGAGTCAGAGATTCCTTGCAAACTGGAATCTTTTAATCAAATTTACCATATTACTGTTGTCAGGTTTATTGTTTTTATTATAACACATGGCAAAGGTATGAGAAAATTATGTTAAAGGTGTTCTTCCTCCTCTTCGCCATCCTGAGCCTGCACTGTCAATATCCTTCTCTGGCAGCTGAAAGGGAGGACTCAAATTTAACTCAAATTGTGAAACTCGTGTATTAAATAAATTCAATGCACACAGACTGAAGTAGTTTAAGTCTTTGGTTCTTTTAATTGTGATGATTTTGGCTCACATTTAACAAAAATCCACCAATTCACTATCTCAACAAATTAGAATATGGTGACATGCCAATCAACTGAAAACACCTGCAAAGGTTTCCTGAGCCTTCAAAATGGTCTCTCAGTTTGGTTCACTAGGCTACACAATCATGGGGAAGACTGCTGATCTGACAGTTGTCCAGAAGACAATCATTGACACCCTTCACAAGGAGGGTAAGCCACAAACATTTATTAGCTGTAAGCTCTAATCATCAAAATTAGAACAAAAAAAAAAACTTTTGAAATGTTTTACTTTACATGTAATGAATCTAGAATATATGAAAGTTTCACTTTTTGAAATACGTTACAAGAAAAAATAAACTTTTTCACGACATTCTAATTTATTGGGATGCACCTGTACATTAAATGTATAAACCAAGCAATTTTATGTTTACCTCATGTAAATATAAGGCTGAATTAACTTTTTTTATTATTATATTATAAAATGACATCCATCACATCAAAAAAAGAATTTTAACAGAATTATTGGACCGTTAAATGAAAAACACATTAGTGAACAAAGATGACTCATGTTGTGTAGTGCACAGATGAATGAAAACACTCATCAGACTTATTTAACTTTGTCTTTTTGGTTCCTTCAGGATGCAAACCAAAACATTGTCAGAATGAAGTTCAAGGAAACATATTTTTTCTTCAAAACCTTTTACATTTGAAGTGTTTTTGGAATGTGGTAAGAAATACATTTTAACATCATTTTTGATATTCTGATTTTTTTTAATAGTAATATAATTGTAATAATAGTAATATAAGTTGATGAGGAAGCATTCGACTACCTGCTGACATGACCAGACCAGACCTTGGTGTCCTAGAAATTTTCATCCCAGGCACAGCAAGTCTCAACGGTAAATTGTTTGACATGCTTATCAAGTTTTCTGTTTATTCTTAGCAATATTCACTGATTTGCATAGGCTAACATATTGGATTAATTGTCAATAGTTGTATAGCATGCTATCAAAGTAGTATGAACAGATAATCAGACCATTGATATGGTTTATATTGAAGATTATTTAAGCTCAAGCTCATTAGGAGATACAATGTTGATTAGAAGTCCTCCTAAAAAAATCAAGTTGAGGAACGTCGTCTTGCCCAAGTAAGAATCGGCAGTCTTGCCTCTAATATTTAAGTCATTCTATACAGATGTAATTCAAAGATATTTGGAGCTATATACACTTGTCAATTGCTAATTTCTCATCTCTGCTCAATATTTCATCATTCCTCCCTCCAGATGTTCAAAGATAACCTAAAGAGCGGCCCTAGAAGTGAAAAGGTCATAAACAAATACGCACGCACTAAAAGTCTGTCAGATGGCCGAAGACGTGACATGGTGAAAATCTTTTGTCACATTTGACAAATGAACATGGGTAGGTTGTTCATACAGTTCTTTGTAAATTGATGTTTATGATGTTATGGGTTGTAATTGGTTTATGTTTGTGTGTGTAGAACAAGCCCTTCCCCAAGTTTAAACGAAGAATGTGCAAAGGGAATCATCTCCCTATTCCCATACTTGGTTGACCCCAGGATCAAGTTTGGTTATGTAAGTAGCTGTTGCCTCTCAATCTTTTTGATTTATTTTCAAACATTTCTACTCTGATCTTTTCGCAAGGGCCTAGTACAGGAGTTGCAGATTTACAGTTAGAAATTGTTTTCATTTGGGACTCTGAATAACCAAATCATGTTGTTGATAAAGTTTAACTGTATGGCTTCATTTCAATACTTGTAGAGGTTTCAGCTCAATTCATCCACATCTGTAGTCATCAAGACTTGGTCATGAAAATGCTGTTAATACTGAATCTGTGTGCAGCATAAAATAAAATACTGGAGTGGTTAATGTATTTATATTGGCACATCTTCCAATGAAGTTAAGTCAAGTTAAAATGAGCAAGAGTGTATGTTCAACTCCTAACTAAAAACCTAAAGAAAAATTAGTTTATTTTGTTTTCACTGTCTCTAGGTTGGGACAGCGACATGTCCTCCATTCTGGTGCTGGTTCACCTTTTGCCACCCTCAAGTCAACGCCGCCAAAGACTGGGAAAGATCTCTGCTAGACAAGCATGTGATCGTCTTGTGAAATTCATCAAGGTGAAGCAGATCGAATGACACTAGTTCATAATGTTGTATTAATGTGTGACATTGAACTTGCTTATTTCTCAGAAAGGTTCTTAAAGGGTTAGTTCACCCAAAAATGAAAATTCTGTCATTACTCACCCTCATGTCATTTCAAACCTGTAAAACCTTCATTTTCATCTTTGGAGCACAAATTAAGATATTTTTTGAAGAAATCCGAGAGCTCTTTGACCCTCCATAGACAGCAAGGGTACTACCACGAGGCCCAGAAAAGGCCCAGAAACGACGTGAGGACATTGTTAAAATAGTCCATGTGACATCAGTGCTTCAACCATAATTTTATGATGCTACGAGAATACTTTTTTGTGTGCAAAGAAAACTAAAATAATGATTATTCAACAATTATTTTCCTTCAAGTCCTCATCCTCAGCCGCTATCAAGAGTACCACGATGCATGCGTGTGAAGCTGCTGACATCGAACATGCATGCGCTGCGCCTTGTTTACGAGCAGAGGCGACTTGGCGGAGAAGAAATTGTTGAATAAAGTCGTTATATTTGTTTTCTTTGTGCACAAAGTATTCTCGTAGCTTCATAAAATTACGGTTGAACCCCTGATGTCACATGGACTATTTTAACAATGTCCTTGCTACATTTCTGGGTAGTATCCTTGCTGTCTATGCAGGGTCAGACAGCTCTTGGAATTCTTGGAAAAACATCTTAATTTGTGTTCCGAAGATGAATGAAGGTCTTACAGGTTTGGAACGACATGAGGGTGAGTAATTAATGACAGAATTTTCATTTTTGGGAGAACTATCCCTTTAATGATCGCCTGTTCTCTAAATTGTTGTTCTTGTGCTATTATTTTCTACTCGGCACATTTAGTAACAATCTGTTGGAAGTGTGTAAAACAGAAACTTTGGAAGACAAGACGTCACTGTATCTTAATTCATGCTGTATTTTGACTTTAACTGTTAAGTCACATTGACGTGTTAATGTGTTTTCATCCTTTCACAGACTGTTACCAGTATCCAAGGGCACTTGGATAGCATTGGAGAGTCTCCAGCTGTATCTACTTGTTGTTGGGCTAAAAAGAAGTAGGGTCCAGTCTTGTGTTATTGTAATTGTCCAACATGCTCTACCCTGTAAGGCCTCTAATTCACTGGCCTGTGTTGATGAGTTTTTCAAAGCCAACTTTGTTTTAAGAACTTCATACTGTCAGGAATTGACCATTGTGTATAGCTTTCTGCAAAACACTGCCTATGATATAGATGCTGAAACCATCAAGTGATCATGATCACAAGTGAATCAAATGTAATATTTTTTTTAATGGGAGCTTAAAAAATAAAATTGTGAGACATGAGTATACAGTTTGTTGTTGACTTTATTTTCAGATTGAAAATTACGTTTTTTCATTTATATTTTAGGGCTTTTTGAGGATAAAACATGAAGGGTGTAATTTAGAAGATTAACTTTTGGATAGAGTTAGTTATTCTTTAAAGTTCACTTGATGATAAACAACTCTGGAGGGGAGGTAAATTGTGGTAGAGTAAATTTGACTTCCCTCTGAACTGAGTAAAATAGCACGAGTTAATTTAAAAAAACACTAGAATCAAATATAACAGGAAAGAGTAAAACATTAACACTAAATTGAGCAAAATTAACTCTTGAAAAACAACTATCAAAAGAGTAACTTTTACTCTTTTTAGAGAGGGACCAAATGTTATCTGGCATAGAGTAAAATTTTCTTCAATTTGAGTAAATTTTACTTGGGCAAATTTACTGTGTATGAGGTTTGTCAAGCAAAATCAATTCAAGAATTTGGGTGAGCTTCACAAGGAATGGACTGAGGCTGGGGTCAAGGCATCAAGAGCCACCACACACAGACGTGTCAAGGAATTTGGCTACAGTTGTCGTATTCCTCTTGTTAAGCCACTCCTGAACCACAGACAACGTCAGAGGCATCTTACCTGGACTAAGGAGAAGAAGAACTGGACCGTTGCCCAGTGGTCCAAAGTCCTCTTTTCAGATGAGAGCAAGTTTTGTATTTCATTTGGAAACCAAGGTCCTAGAGTCTGGAGGAAGGGTGGAGAAGCTCATAGCCCAAGTTGCTTGAAGTCCAGTGTTAAGTTTCCACAGTCTGTGATGATTTGGGGTGCAATGTCATCTGCTGGTGTTGGTCCATTGTGTTTTTTGAAAACCAAAGTCACTGCACCCGTTTACCAAGAAATTTTGGAGCACTTCATGCTTCCTTCTGCTGACCAGCTTTTTGAAGATGCTGATTTCATTTTCCAGCAGGATTTGGCACCTGCCCACACTGCCAAAAGCACCAAAAGTTGGTTAACCTGTTAGCTAGCACCAGGACGCCGGCGCACTGAACGCTCTCTGTTTCCACATGCCATTGTTTACAATAGATTAAATGAAACTTGACAAAATTAATCTTGACAAACTATATATCATTCTGATGGTCTAAGCCTCAAGCATCGAACGATAGATCGCTGTTTTTCGATGGAAAGCTTATAAGGAATGTATTTGCTAAATTTGTGTAAAGAAAACAAAACATAAAAAATGCAGTACATACCATATTCATCTTGATAAGGAGTCACAAACGCATCCACTGCTGTAAATCCTGGTTTAGTTAGAGAGGTAAGGGTCCATGGAACAACATCCCACAGAGAACTTTAGTCCAACGAAACAATAACGTTGTAATATGGATGGATATTCCTTTGTTTAGATTTCATTTCTTCAGGGAGAGTTATTGTTTGTATTCGTTATGGAATAACTCGCGCTCAAAAAACATTGGGAAAAAAAAGTGGAGAACTGTTTATTTGAATTTGGCACCTGTCAACTGATGAGGGCGAAACAGAGTGATCGGCTTTTTGGACAAAATAAACTTTTTTTTTTTTCTTTAACATTTTTCATATATGTGTATTTGTGTTTTGTGGGGAATGAGGCTGTATCTGTATGATTAGCATCTGTGTGGCTGATAATAAGCGTGTGATTACTCTGAATGAATGACCGCTATCAGTATGAATGGATCAGCTATTATGGACTAGGGCCCATATCTGTATGATTATCATCTGTATTACCGTACATCAGCGTGTGATTGCTGACTATTACCAACAATCAGTGTGAATGTCTGGCAATATCAGTGTATGGCTGGCAATCAGAGTATGTACTACTCAAAAAAGCATTTTTTCTATCTTTTTATTACTTAAATGATTCTTATTGTATTTTTTGTGGTTAAATAAATCACTTATATGATGTCTAAGATTCTGTCTATGATCATTTTATAATTGAAAAACATGCAGTGGTATGTATAATGACTAAAATAGTTTGTAGAACTCTTCAATACATTTGGTAAAAAATTGTTTTGGGGTGCATGCTAGATATAGTCTCAGAAAAATCTCATTTTTCATGGTATCTTCTTCAGATTTGAAATATAAACTCATGAGACATGTGACTTTCAACCCATTACATTTCTGGATCGCTCCAGGACTTATTTCATGTATTTTTAAAACTTAAAAAAATTAAAAACAAATTCAGTGTGATACAAATTTTTTCAAGGCACTTCAGTCTCACTTCAGGAGCCCCAACCAAGTATTGAGTACATATACAGTAAATGAACATACTTTCCAGAAGGCCAACAATTCACAAAAAATGTTTTTTTTAATGGTCTTATGAAGTATTCTAATTTGTTGAAATAGTGAATTGGTGGGTTTTTGTTAAATGTGAGCCTAAATCATCACAATTAAAAGAACCAAAGACTTAAACTACTTCAGTCTGTGTGCATTGAATTTATTTAATACACGAGTTTCACAATTTGAGTTGAATTACTGAAATAAATTAACTTTTCCACGACATTCTAATTTATTGAGATGCACCTGTATTATTACAGTAACTAAGTTACTACTAACTAGTTACTGCCCAACACTTCATCACACCGGGTCCTTTTGGGTTTCTGGCATCTTCCTACTGAAATAAACATTTAGTAAAGCAGGTTTGGAATATTTTTATTAATCAGAATATGAATTATAATCGATACAAGTATATAATACAAGTGTAATCAATGGTATTATAGCCTTTCATGTGAACAAGTTATTTTGCCATTCTAATCAATGTATTTGTCTGAATGCAGAGGATTGTAAGGGAATGGAGTGCAGCTGCTCGTCACCTGTCCACTTCTTAAAATAAAAAAACTGCAAACAGTGACATGTAAGGAATGCTGATGGAGTGGATTGTATGCATATATAGGAACAGGAAGCCAGACTCGACAGTTGCTCTACAGACCAACTCGGCACCTCAAGACTTTGAGAGTGGTTTTTCTCAGAGCCAGAAGAAAACTACAACACAATGTGAGTAACATTTATTCATTCAGACCTGAGCGATTTTGAGTGCTTTTGTGTGTTTGTTTGTGTGATTGTGTCGATGTTTGGAGTAAAAAAAACTGTTATTGAATGTCAGGTCAAAAGCAGTGGCGGCTCGTGGGTTTTAAAATAGAGGAGGCACACTAATTGTATTGGTCTGGTGATCCCTGCCGATCATCATCATCATTATTATTATTTGCTTAACCACTTTAAAATGGCTTTTTGGTTGATTAAATGTAAAGAAAAGACACACATACAGCACTTACCTGGCCTATCACTTGAAGCAAATCCCTTCTTAAAAGTCTGTGTTAAAAGAGAGCTGCCTGTTGTGCCATTTAATTAAGCCGACTGATGTAGCCTACATCCAGCTTAGGCGTGTTCTCCCTTTATCTTTAATTTGTATATATACTGTTTGAATGACAGCTTGGTAAATCTGTTGGCGATCAAATATTCAGTATCACTACTCATCATAAGTGCTTGGTACATTATCAGCACAGCGGGAGTAATTTACGTCTCTATAATGATTGGTTGATATACCAATATATCCGGCTGCTGAAAATTAGTTCACCGTGACGTTCTGCGTATTATCCCGCTCTATGCGTGTCGCCCCACTCATATACCGTTCATGCTCATCAGAACAGCAAAGTCCACTCAAAAATAGAGTCGACAGGAAACATCTATGTATTAAAGTATTGTTTCTGTTTGTAATAGCCCTACTGTGCTGTAACATGGTGTACATGGTATATGGGCAACTCTGGTAACGCTACCTTCTCATTCATTGATCTGCTAACTGCTATGTTATGCTCACATGTTCTGATAATAATAGTTTTCTAGGACTAAACATTATTCGGATAATTGGTACAAAAAAACAACTTAAAAGCAGTTTATTTAATTTGTATGCCTATTGTTATTTTTAATTTGTGCTATCGTTAGTAATTTGTTTATTTGTTCTTATTTTATTACTGACTGCTTATTTGTCATATTTTATTCAATTCAAAGTTTGAAATCTCCTTACCCCACTGTAAAATCAAAAATACACTGAGTGAGCAAAAATGTTTTGAGATAGCTAGTTATAATGGTAATTAAACAATGTTTACATATGAATAAAAGCCTACATTAAAATATGTCATATAAATTGGTCTCTGCATTACTGATTGCCACCATTGATGGACAAAACAATTTCATAATATTAAAAATATCTGTATGACAGTATATTCTGCAGCTCTTTCCTGTTGTACCGAATATCTATGCTTTTCAATGTATCATATTGAAGTTAGAAATTCAAGTATTGTGACAAAATTAATTTTGTAGGGTGCCACAAATTTGTAAAAATTTCCAAAGGGTGCCGCAACACAAAAAAGGTTGGGAAACACTGGCCTAAACAATATTGTATAGGTTTGGGAGTGACTTAGAAAGACTGTATACTTTTTATTATTTTATATTGGTATTTTATTATAGGCCTAGGTATTTTTAACCTTTTGTTATTGAAGAAAACGTGATGGAGATTACTGAACAACAAAACTGGACATATAGTGAAATGAGTTAATGAGTTTCTGCTATGATTTATAATTCACAAGTCTACCTACCTTATGAAAGCTTATTCGTCGATCTCAGCAACTTCACACCAGCAACTTCCCAACACCACTATCACCAAATAACATTGCATGATATACCACCAAGGTTCAATGCAGCTTAAAACAAGCAGCTATTCGCAGAAAAAAATACATTTTTATTTCAGTGGATGTATAGCCTACTGTGATGTTTTTATAGCAAAAAAAAAGTTTAATTTGGTCATCAAACAATTAAATTAAAACTAGTGCAATATTTTTCTGTAATTACTGTGCAAATATACACTTGTTCTGTGTGTAGCCCAACTTGTTCCCCCCTTATTCCATGTAGTTACAGTTTTGAGTAGTTAGAGTTAGAGTCTTGAGTAGTGTAGAGTAGTGCTTGTTGTTTGTCGTTTCTCCGATCACAAATGCAGACATGGTGTTATCTTTAAAAAGATAGTATAAGTCACTATAATCAGTATCCCTGTGATCCCTGTTTCTGTTAAAACTGTTGCATGTGTTGTTCAAAATGAAAGTTTAGTATGAATGAATGTTTTAAAATATTCAGTTGGCACTTTAATCCTTTATGTTGGAAATACTTGAATAAACAACTGAAATGTGATCATGAATGCTGTCTTTATTTTATTTTTTTTTAATTAAAACTTGTTAGAATAGTTTTAAAAAATGTAAAATCTCATTAAAATACAGTACAGCAGAATCAAATAGTAAAGTATTTTCGATCACAACCAACAACAGTAGTAGCCCCAATTATGTACCGAAAACTCAGTGATTTGTAGGTTTCGCCTTCAACAGAAGAAAGTTAACATTACTGTAAAATTAAAACATAAGAGACAAACCTGTACATTTGTTATATATACAAACCTGTTGCCAAGAATCTGAGGGTCAAGGAGAGCCTCTCCCTGGCCGTAATTGCCCACCTCGTCTTGGTGTCCTGTCAGGTGATCAGTGGCTCTACTCTCCCTTGCAGGGTTTCAAACTCATCTGAGGTCAGCCGCAGCAGCTCCCTGAAGCCTGACCTGTCCTCCAACATGTTATACATGAAAACAAAAATCATATTTTAAATAAGCTTAGCCTTGGGTTAGCCATATTTATAAACATAACCTTTACATAACCATTTTGAGTCCCACTAGTAATAATAACAATACTATTAATCATAAGTATAATGCAGATGAAAGATAGATAGATAGATAGATAGTGTGAAAGAGAGAGAGGATTGTGTGTGTGTGTGTGTGTGTGTGTGAGAGAGAGACAGAAAACAAGCTGTAAACCAGGTTTTAACGTTACATTCAGTGAATATACTGGTCAACCACTGTTACACCTACACACTCCTAATCAGTCCTGTTGCTTAACAGTCACATACCCTGTCTCTATATTAGAATATGTAGACACTTTTCTTCATAATAGGTAATTTTATTTTCATTTTACAGCACAGATCTACACTGCAACAGGTGACAATATCACTTTTGAACTAGCCAGCCATTAGCTCTATAACTGTAAAAATTCGCTAACAGATAGTAATACTGGTAACGTTAGTTAAATTCTTACCTCCAATTCTCGCTGAAGAACTGGCAATCCATGTTACAAACAATAAGCATTTAAAATGGGGGGAAATATCATTATGAAATAAATGTTTTTTCTCTAATACACTTTGGCCACAATTAATGGCACCCTTTTATTCAATACTTTTTGAAACCTCCATTTGCCAGTTTAACAGCTCTAAATTTTCTCCTATAATGCCTGATGAGGTTAGAGAACACCTGACAAGAGATCAGAGACCATTCCTTCATCCAGAATCACTCCAGACCCTTTAGATTCCCAGCTCCATGTTGCTGCTTCTTCTCTTCAGTTCACCACTCATCTTCTATAGGATTCAGGTCAGAGGACTGGAATGGCCAGCAGAAGCTTGGTTTTGTGCTCAGTGACCCATTTTTGTGTTGTTTTTGAGGTTTGTGTTTGGATTATTGTCCGGTTGGAAAATCCAAACATGGCCCATTATAAGATTTCCAACAGAGTCAGTCACTTATTGATTTTTTATCTGTTGGTATTTGATAGAATCCATGATGCCATGTGTCTAATCAAGATGTCCAGGACCTCCAGCAGAAATATAGGCCCACAACATCAAAAATACAGCATTATATTTCATGGTACACATTTTATTCCTGTGTTCACCAAACCCATCTTGAGTGTTTGCTGCTAAAAAGCTAATTTTTTAGTTTCATCTGACCATAGAAGCCAGTCCCATTTGAAGTTCCAGTCGTGTCTGATAACTGAATATGCTGGAGTTTGATTTTGGATGAGCTAGGAGAATTTTTCTTGAAACCCTCCCAAACAACATGCGGTGATGTAGGTGCTGTTTGACAAATTTTTTAAAGGTTTTCTGACCCTGAGACTCAACTATTTTCTGCAATTCTCCAGCTGTGGTCCTTGGAGAGTCTTTGGCCACTCAAACTCTCCTTCTCACCGTGCATTAGGACAATATAGACACACGTCCTCTTCCAGGCAGTTTCCTAACATTTTATGTTGATTGGAAATTCTTAATTATTGCCCTGATGGTGGAAATGGGGATTTTCACTGCTCTAGCTCTTTTCTTAAAGCCACTTCACTAATTTGTGAAGCTCAATCATCTTTTGCTGCACATCAGAAATATATTCTTTGGTTTTTCTCATTGTGATGGATGATTCAGGGAATTTGGGCTTTGTTTTCCCTCCTATTTATATTTCTGTGAAACAGGAAGCCATGGCTGGATAATTTCATGTTCATAATCACCATGGAGTGCTCAAAATTGTGAATATGAATGGGAATATACTTCAGAGATATTTTACTCATAAGAATTTCAAGGGGTGCCAATAATTGTGTCCAACATGCAAACACTGAGAATAAAGTGAGATGATCTGCTGATGATCCTGAACAGCTTGTTGAATGAGTGTTGATAGTCTGAGGCTCATAAATACTAGCAGAGCTGCTGAAAAGACTCTTTATTTCATTTCAATAGTTCCTGTTTTCACCTCATTTATTATGCTGATGTCTTAATGAGCTTTAAGTGGCAATTAACAAGAGATCTGGTAACATATTGAGGGTTTTTGATGGTTACAAATCTGTAGTATTTCTGTGTTTATGCTTTCAACTGTTTCTAAATATATATATATATATATATATATATATATATATATATAAAATGCTGTGCTGTGAAAACAATCTTACTTCAGTGATGTATTTTTTGTTTTGTCAGATTAGCTCCTCACATGCTGCAATTCACCTTCAGTGAAGCTCCTCCCACAAGAAACGCATCATCAGTGAAGCACCGCCCACAGTAATTCATCAATATATGCTGGAAGATTCCAACCTGTTTACAAGTGAAGACGAGTATCAGAGCATCAGGAAGAGCTGAAATCTGCAAAGACTGAGTTTATTAAAGAGGACAGAGAGAAGATGAGAGATCCAGAACCCTGCAGAATTAAACAGACTGAAGATACTGAAGAACAAACAGGTTGGTGTCTATTTTTCTTTCTTTATTAAATGCTTATGGTTATAAAGCTTCAAGCAGATTTAGATTTGCTGTAATAGGAAAAATCTTTAGAGCTCTGCAATAATATAGCTTAAGCATCAAATAATAAGACAGGGCTCCAGACTGCGACCTGTTTTTCTGCCGCGACAAAAATTTTCAGCACTGGTGAGACCACCACGTTGCCCAACTAATAAGAGCTGCCATTTCTATTGATTATGAGAAACTTCAAATGGAAAATGAAACAAAATGTAACAAAACAGCGCTACTTGTTTGAGCTGCTTATCAGCTCGGACCAATAATTGACCATATGCACAGAGCGCTATTTAGAACTTCCGGATAAAGATAAGCCAGCTCGTAATCTTCCGGTGAAGCTCATTTTATATGTTCTAGATATAGATAGAGACAATCACAGAAACAACATCTGCCTCATTCTTATCAGAAACTGAGAAACTAAATAATTGCAACACCGTAAATAATGATTGCGGATTGATTAATTAACAGTTTCATGTTATTAAAGAACATATAATTTTATATGCAGAGTCTGGTAATTCCAGGAAAGTACCCACGTAAGTATAACTGTGCATTTAAATGCTGACAAATAAACACTATCGTAACTGTTTAGGCAGTTAGGCTAATGTTTTCAACAACGTCTTAATGGTATTCTCGATAATCAATATCTGTCAGTCCTGTCTCGTTTCCCCTCCTCTCGTGCCCATATTTGGTTTGTTCCTGTTCCTGTCATTGAGTTCATTTGTCCCCAGCCGTGTGTGATTGTTCCCCACCTGTTTCAGTTCTCCTCCCTTGAGTTCCTTATGTTCTTAAGCCCTGTGTTTCCCTGTCGTCTTGTCGGTTGTTAATTGTTATAATTGTGATGTGTGTCCTGCATTCCTGTGTTCCTGCATTTCCAATAAAGTCTATGTTTGGAAGAACTCCTGGTTCCCCGCGTTTCCCTAGCTCCAGCAGGACACCTGACAATATCTTACCTTCAAAGCCATGAACACATTTTTAAAATCTTATAAAATTTTAAGGCATTTATTATTTCTCAACTCTGTGTGGTAAAATTACCATTATTAAAGGTTCAGTTTTCATTCATGAAGACGACATGAAGAAATATGCTAAAAACGTGTCTCGGCGAAAAATAGACTTTTTAAGATGGAAATGAAATTACCGTTATAACCAAGAGATGGCAGTATAGGATCACTCGTTAGCTGCAGCTGCCATTTCAACTTAAATTTTCACATCTTTTGATTTATTATAAAATAAATATTATAACAAATGTAGTACTTTGTTATAACTAGTGTAGGCCTATAATGCTGAATTATTTAAATACCTATATAATCAAATACAAATTGAATAAGTTGGTATAACAAATAAATAATGCATTCAGTATTTTGAAATGTTTAGATTTAATTTAAATAACTAAGCTACATAGTTTAAGTTTTATCCAACACAGACCTGTAGTTTTGTTAGTCTGAATTTAGTCTGAATCACTTAATGCACAGCTTTATTTTAACATCGGGTTCATTCCGTTGCCACTGTCAATCATATGACTTGCGGCATGATTTAACGGATTCCCTCGCGTAAGTTTAATATTCGCATTTTGTCATTCATGAAACGGAATATGTGGACATTTGGTCATCTTAGACAAACAAAACTTTTCTCCTAATTGTGAATGGATTATGTAGAGAAACCGAGTAAAGGACGCTCGTCTTACGGCACAGTACACTTGACCGGAAATGAATGAGCTGGCTCATTAACAACCAGGAAGTAACCGTGCATAAGGTCAATTGAGTGCAGCGCAAACGTGTGCAGACTGATCAGAGCTCAGAACAGAACCAATGCTGATCTCGCCACACTGTTACTGCACACCGCTGAGGAGATCCAGTGAGAAGTGTTCAAATTCTGCATAGATTTACCTGTTATAAACAGATCAGACAGCGCCGATGTAGAAAACCAGAAGTAATGCTAACTACAGTAGCCTATGACCTATATAATCTAATGGTGTTGTGGCAGAAATTGTCAAATGTTATTGCCTTATTAATTTCAGGGTTTGTACAACTTTTTGAGAGAGAAATTCAAGCACTATTCAATGACAACACAACTATTTACAGCACTTTAAAGCTCTTAAAACTAAATACATCAACATACACCACTATAACCAGTAGATGGCAGCAGAGGAGCACTTATTTGCTTATTAGTCATTAGTTTTTACGTTTTGCTTTATATTTTGAAATTATAAATTCACTATTATAAAATATCAAATGAGCAAGAAATCAAATTGTGTCAATGCTTGCACTTTATGATGTAAGAAAAGTCACAAAATGCCTTGAAAATCACAAACTTTCCTTTAATTTGCAACTGAATCACACATCAAGAGCATTCCTTGATCACTGAAGTTGCCAGTCAGTTCTGTATAATACTGTAGAAGAATAATGGCACACAGTGCCACACTAGCTTGTATGGAGCCCTGGACAAAACCTTCTGCCACCTCTAAATGAAATTCATTTTACATAAACTTTGACATTCAGTCAAATAAATTTAAAAATACCATAAATCTCCCCAAAAATGCCCTTTTTTTCTTTTTGACGTTGGACAGAAAAATGATGTTGTTGGACTATGTGTAATAATGGGCAAGCAAAATAGCATAACATAAGTGATAATATCAGCCTACTTTAGTGAGATGAGTGATCTTTTGTACATTTCCCCTCTTTTTTTCTTTTGTGATGTATAATTACTGAAAATGAACCATTTTTACTTTTTATTTAGAGTTGATTGAAGAAATCGATGAGAATGAAGAACTGAGTGAAGTTGAGGAGAAAAATCATGTCAAACCTGGAGAAAAACCTTTGAGTTGCTCTCAAATCAAACAGAAAGATTTAAAGAAAAGAAGAGCCAAGAAATCTTTCTCCTGCACTCAGTGTGGAAAGAGTGTCTCAAGCAAACCAAGTCTTGAGCGTCACTTGAAAGTTCATACTGGAGAGAAACCGTTCATTTGTGATCAGTGCGGGAAGAGTTTCACACGATCAGTACACCTTAAGGAGCACATGAACATCCACACTGGAGAGAAACTGCACAAGTGTTCACACTGTGATAAGAGATTCAGTCGGTCAACACATCTGAAAACACATGAGAGGATCCACACTGGAGAGAACCTATACACATGTGATCAGTGTGGGAAGAGTTTCACCATAAACAAACTACTTACAGCACACATGAGAGTTCATACTGGAGAGAAACCGTTTACTTGTGATCAGTGCGGGAAGAGTTTTGCACAATTATCACACCTCAAAGAACACATGAACATCCACACTAGAGAGAAACTGTACACATGTGATCAATGCAACAAACTGTTTTTGAGAGCTCCACACCTGAAGCAGCACATGAGAGTTCATACAAAGGAGAAGCCACATTCATGTGATTTGTGTGGAAAGAGTTTTTCACGTCTACAACGTTTGAAAGAACATCAGAAAATACACACTGGTGTGAGAGAGTACATGTGCTTTAAGTGTGAAAAGACTTTTACTTCAGCGAGCAATTTAAAACTGCATGAGAGGATCCACACTGGAGAGAAACCTTGCAAGTGTTCACACTGTGACAAGAGATTCATTCATTCAGGAGCTCTGAAAACACATGAGAGGATTCACACTGGAGAGAAACCTTACAAGTGTTCACACTGTGACAAGAGGTTCAGTCAGTCAGGAGACCTGAAAAGACACGAGAGGATCCACACTGGAGAAAAACCGTATGACTGCACTGAATGTGGAAAGTGTTTCATTCAATCATCTTCTCTACACAGTCATACAAAAAAATATCACAGTAAGTAGATCATCTTCAGATCCAGCACTTACAGTTCTGATGCTGCGTCCTCACCAAATGCGACACAATAATGCATCAAGCAATAATATATCATCTGGATAAATCTGTCTTAACCAGCCATAACAAGCAGCATGACAAAGAAACATTAACTAAAGTTTTCACAGTGAATAAAGTTCATCTTCATTTTCAAAACCAGCAGATTCAACTGAGATTCAGATCAACTCAAATATGGAGTTCCTCCTCAAAGAACAATGTCAAAAAGTTGTATTCTTGTATTTAATTTTGCTTCATGATATAAATTATATCATTGTGCTTTCTTATGAGTTTCATATCATGTTCAAATGTCTTATGATTAGTGCTGTCAATCGCAATCAACGGCTAACTGTGCATTAAACGATTTGAATGTGGTTGCCTCCGCGAAGTGCATTCAAATCGTTTAATGCACAGCTAGCCGTTGATTATCCCGCTTATGCCATGGTCATTTGCCAGCATTCACATATTAAAGATGTTAATAATATTTGCGCTGCAATATTTGACTGGAACGATAAAAAGGACGGTTATTTTTGTCTGTATTACTATTCAACTGTAACTGTATGTTACTATGGTTACCAATGTTTATAGGAAGCGCATTAATATAGAACGTGATTAGTTGAACTGCAGGTAGTTCCAGGTCAGTTTAATTTAATCAACACCTGCCAGCCAATCAGAATCCAGTATTCAGACATACCATGGCATAATGCAATAATGTCACATTCAATCTTCAAATTAATGTACAAACAACATATATTTTTAATATTTGTTTAATGGCATGTTTATTTTACTGATACCAAGTAATACTGATTTCCCTATAAAAAAAATGTCCCCTAATATTTAACCATTGAGTATAGCCATTAAACATTACATTACAATTAAGAGCTATCAATTTTACCTAATTTAATGACCTAATTTAAGTGAACTTAAAACAATCTTCACATAAACCCATTATAATAAATGATATTAGCTAGGCTACCTGTGCCCCTCAGCAGAAATATACAGAAATTGAATAAAGTTGTCAAACACTAAATTTTAAACTAAATACAGATAAATACTGACAGCTAATACTAAAAGTTATTGATTTCCTCTTTTTTCTTTTATTCTTGATGAACAGACATCACAGCAGCTGGTTATTAGGTTGTTTTTGGCTGCTATTTCTTTAAGAGCTGCCGCTACTGAACTTGATGCGGATCTGACACGTATCGTATTTTCTCTCAACTCTCATCATCTTTTCTGACCCATTTCAGTCTATTCTAATGAGCTGACGAGTTGAATCGTGTTGTGTTAGATGTGGCTGCTCCAGGACAGTTTTGAAAACCATTTCAGAGACATGTTCTTAATGTAACTCATATATAACATGCACGCACAGTTTTAAGGCATGTAGTTTTAATCGCCTTTTTGGTAACTTCATGCCTTAACTGACCACGACATTGCATGCATGTAGTTTATTTCGCGCTTTGATATGAATTTATACAGGCTACAGCGCGCCGGTTTCCGCGCTTGTTTGACTCGTGCCTGCCGCTGAAGTGAAGCTGGAGCGCACATCTGAAGCTGAAGAAGAGGCTGTAACACTTTAAGAGAGCTGAGATTTATTTTTAACCTTTTCATTCACTGTTGTTTTTAAAATGAATATTCTTCCACTTATGATGTATTTAGTAACACAGATGCAAGGATATACTATTATGTAACTTTGTAATTGATCGATTTTGCTTCTCTTATAAAAAGGGACGGTACCGGAACCTGATATTTTTTCGTTGAAGGAAAAAAAGAAAAGAATACTGTTAAAGAACTGGAATGATGTGCAGTATCGTAAGAATAGTAATACCGTTTAAACCTTCATGATACCCATACTTGTAATAAATTATCTTTTTATATTTTATCAACAACTTTTATTGTCTGCTAATTGTATTTGCATATGGAAAATGTTTGCTTTTTGGGCTTTTTGTTTTAAAATTTGTCAATAAAGCTTTTGAATTTAGTGACTGAATCATAAAATTACACATTGAGCAATCTGAGTAAAGTCAGCATTGACAGTACTGCACATTGACCTCTACACTGATATGAAACAGAAAGTATACAAAAACTACAAATTAAAATGGAATAAATGGCAGTAGTGATTAATGACCAGATATAGTCTTGCACACTGATGTCACATTTAGTGAATTTGTTAAGGTCTTGATAAATAAAGTAACCATGTGATCGTATTGCACATTGACATTCTGCATATTGTATAAAAACAGCAGTATAGACAGAAAAAAAATAGATTGGAATAAATGAAGAGACTGCAGTTGAATAACATGACTGGAAATATTTTAACACTGACCTCTGCCTCAGTGCATTAGTGCATTTGTGAGTTTAAAGTCCTGACAGTAACAGGGCAGAAACTGTCATGTAAGCGAGTGCTCCTTGTTCTTAAGGATCTGTAGCACAGATAGCAGCAGATTGAACAGGTGATGTTCTGGGTGTGACGTGTGTCCTTGATGACGTTCCTGGCCCTTGAGAGATTGTGGGAGCGAGCGATGATTTCCAGGGAAGACAGTGAGCAGCCAGTGATTTTCTGGGCTGTGTTGATTCACCTCTCTTGTCTGCTGGAGTGTAACTGGACCACCACACTGAGATGCAGTCAGGGCTGGACTGATAATCGGGAATACCGGGCATTTTCCCGGTGGGCCGACAGAATTTAAAAAAAATTTTTTTTTTGGCAAGGACCATCACGAGCAGCCAGCCAGGTTTGTCTCCTGTACTGACAGCGTAAACCACCCAATCACAATGTGCTATAGACGGAGCCATGAAGTGTTTTTGGTAACACTTTACAATAAGGTTCATTAGTTAACTACATTAGTTAACATTAACTAATAATAAATTGCACTTATACAGGGTTTATTAATCTTTGTTAATGTTAATTTCAACATTTACTAATACATTATTAAAATCTTGTTAACATTAGTTAATGCACTGTGAACTAACATGAACTAACAATGAACATCTGTATTTTTATTAACTAACGTTAGCGAAGATTAGTAAATACAGTAACAAATATATTGCTCATGGTTAGTTCATGTTAGTTAATACATTAACTAATGTTTAACTAATGAACCTTATTGTAAAGTGTTACCGTGTTTTTATATAAAGAACGCTTCACCCCAACTTCTTCCTCGTCGGCTTTTCCCTCGTTTTCAGAGCAGCTTCATCAAGAACAGGCTTACTCTGCGGTGAGTGATGCGGCGTAAAGAGCCAGGAGGAGGAGAGGAGAGCAGCTGAATCGGTAAAGTGCTTGTTAGGGACTCACAACACTTTTATTTAGCAAGGATGCTTTAAATTGATCAAATATGATTGATGATAAAGACATTTATAATGTTACAAAAGATTTCTATTTTAGGTAAATGCTGTTCTTCTGAACTTTCTATTCATCAAAGACACCTGAAAAAAAAGTTATACTCAGCTGTTTTCAACATAATAATAATAATAAATGTATTTTGAGCAGCAAATCAGAATATTTGAATGATTTCTGAACGATCATGTGACTGGAGTAATGATGCTGAAAATTCAGCTTTGATCACAGGAATAAATTACATTTTAAAATATATTCAAATAGAAAACAGTTATTTTAAATAGTAAAAATATTTCAACAATATTACTGTTTTTGCTGTATTTTGGATCAAAGAAATGCAGACTTGGTGAGCAAAAGAGACTTCTTTAAAAAAAATAATGAAAAATCTTACTGTTCAAAAACTTTTGAATGGTAGTGTATATCATATGTATATCATTCATATATATATATATATATATATATATATATAGTGGTGGGCCACCAGGACCAAAAAAGGCCGATTTTTTTGTCCCAGTCCAGCCCTGGATGCAGTACAGCAGCACACTTTCAATGGTGGAGCAGTAAAAGCACACCAGCAGCTCACTCTCCAAGCTGTTTTTCCTGATCACTCTGTTGCTGTGCTGTTTTGATTGTTGCTGACCAAGAGAGCTCATCAGATATGAGACTCCAGGAGTTTGAAGGTGTGGACTCTTTCCACTCAGTCCTGTTGATGAAGAGTAGATCTGCTGAAGTCCAGAATGAGCTCTTTTGTTTTGGAGGTGTTGTTATCAGAGCAGTACAGCTCTTGTTTCTGAACTTCATCTCTGTAGCTGATTCATGCTCTCCTGAGACGAGTTCAATCACTCGTCTCAGATCTGGTCTGCAGATCTGATGATGAACGAGTGCGAGTTCAGTCACATACAGGAGTAGAATAGAGGACTCAATACTGAATACTCAATACGCCAGTGCTGAGCGTGATGCTGCAGGAGAACTGGAGATCAAATCTGACTGTTTGGGGCTCTAATAAATAAATAAAAGTTTATAAAAATGTATATAAAATTTGAAATAATAACAAACATCAGGAAAAAATAGGAAACAATACCTTTCCGTATACTTGTGTCGCTTACAGTTAAAGTCCTTCTGTGATTTTATTGTTGTTTGCAACGTTACTTGGCAATATTTTAACGATATTATTATTATTTATTTTATTTTATTTATTTATTTTTTTTGGTATTTTGCATGGTCTATTATTGTCATCTGGGTGGGAGTTTTAACTCCTATTCACTGGGAATAAAAAATGAATGAAAAAAAAAAGAAAAAAAAAAAGATTCATTCAGTTGATGTAGAGACGTAGACCGGGGCATCTCCCCACGCTCTGAATATTACACATCATAACGTAACTACGTGTAAACGTTATTTGGCGGTTTTTACTTGGAAAATCAGCTGTTTTCTAGCATTCGAGTAACTATGGATAAACCTGAAACGATAGAAGGATTGGAGATGAATTTCATTTACAAATAGCCTAAGGTAGGAATGTGCATACTTTTATATCGACACCTGCCACGGTGTTTTCCTCTTTGAGTGTGTCCTAAAAGCGATGAGGGGGGGTCTTAATCTTAGCACTCAGCATACCCTGTTAAAAAAGTCACCGCTCGCCACTGATATATATATATTAAATTAAATTTGCAGTGACCCTATCATGACCACACAAAAATCTCTTTTAAAAAGTTTAATTTTCTACATTTTATGATGGTCAAAAGGTACTGAATGACAGGAATGACAGGAATCTAAGCTTTGAAAATGTTATATTTGTATAACTACTGTATTGACCCGAATATAAGACGACCCCCCTTTTTCCAGATGTACCTTTTGGAAAAAGGCTTTTTGAAAGCCAAATCTTGTTTGTTTGTTTTTTCTCTCTGTAAAACACATTTTTTCTTAAATTATTTTCACATTGCATATTTTTCCTATTTTAATTTTAATTTTTCTTTTGAAAGTATGGTAAATATTGGTAAAATGTACCAACAATGACACTGAAAAATATACACTTTTTGATATACCATAAAAATAACAGGTAGCCCATCTGATTTATATAACATTTAGGCTATCCATCTCATAGTAGCCTACCAAAATTTGATTAACAGTAGAAGTGAAATCTTATTGTAGTCTTCAAATCTGGGTACTGTCTTATGTTTTAAAATCACTTACAGAGGAAGTTTGGTCCCATCAGGCTAACATGACATAACATTTTGTTTTCACTTGCGATCTTTACAACACACATCACATTACATATTTCATGGCACACTCGTTTTAAGTGTGTTTGGCGCCACCTATTGTTGTGGGTGTATTATTGACATGTCAAAGTCTAGACCAGGGCTATTCAATTAACTTCATTTGAGGGCCGGATTATCGAATTGAACATTTGAAGGGGGCCAAGGATGTGGGGGGCTGTCCCAATCTTTTTTTGGGGGGCCTATAAAATTGGATATTAAATTTAAATGCATATTCAGCTGTAAAATGAACTAACATTACCAACAGTAACATAAAAGGTTAACATTAGTGCTGTCTGCCATTCAATAAAAAAAAAATTCTGTAATTAATTCAAATAATGTTACTAAATGCATATTAATATATTTGTGTTGTCATATTTTCAAACTTCCAAATTAATATAGAAACAACATAAAGATGGTATATTTTAAATATGTGTTTAATGGCATCTTTTTACTAGCCTATTGTTAATGAAGAAGTATCATTGATACAAATAATGTTACTGTTGTCTCTATTAAATCCATTTTTCCCTTTAATTTTAGCCATTAATTATAGCCATTTAATATTACGGTATAATTTAAATGTTATATTATTTTTAATGAAAAATATAACTTTTTATAAGTGAACTTAAAACAATTTTCACATAAACTATAAATTGTATGCATAAACTATATTGATTTATTCTTTATTCAAGCTGCAAAAATTAATCAGCAAGCAAGTGATTTCTCTTTTTCTTTAGTTTTTTAAGCAGCCTACAGCATGTTTCACTTTAAAAGCAGCGCTGTTTCTTTAATAAAACCTGATGCACATGACGCGGATGTGACATCCAATTTTCTCCCAACTTTTTACGGTCATTTAGGATTTTATAACTGATTTAAGACTGTGTTTATGAGGTAACTTGCCAAAACCACGTATTTTTACATCATTGTGTGTGGTTTTGTGCGCGTGTCTTAAGCGGCTCAGTTTTTGACCAAACGCGCAGATTTTCAAACTATACTTCCTGCTTTGATAAAAATCTTCGTCCAGTGTCGGCGCTATTTCTCGCCAGAAGTTATGACCGATAACACTGTCTTTAAACTTGTTTAAACTAACGTTATAATTGTGGATATAACAATAATTCCCTCACATAAGGGCTTGTCAATGCTGCCATCTCGCCATCTACGGTCTCCGGTAGATTGTTGTTATTACGTCTTTCTATTTGTCTGGCCCTGGCCAATGTTGCCACCTTGTGGACAAACTAATTAGTGCAAGAACAATTCAAGGCGAATGTGCAACCTGCGTACTCTTCCTCGGGCCGGATGAAGATGATTGGCGGGCCGGATTGGGCCACCAATTGAATAGCCCTGGTCTAGACCCCGAATATAAGACGACCGCATTTTTTCAGATGTATTTCCAAGAAAAAAACATCATCTTATATTCAGGTCAATACGGTATTAGTTTATTCTTTTTTAAAAATAACTTTACTCATTTATTTGTTAGTTTCTGTTCGATCTGTGCTACTACATAGTAGGCATAAATTCAATCTCATCAATTATAAACAGTGCCTGGGCACATTCCAGCTTGGACAGACTGGAAGGCCTCAGCTGGATTGCTAGTATGTTTTGTTTTTTTCCCCCTGGGGGTGAGGTTAGATGAGCACAGTGATATAATTCAATCACACTTCACCTGAGCCCAAAATTACTATCACATTCATTTTTTTTTTCAGTCTTTGTTAGACCATCAGGATACGTTGCTGTGGTTTTGTAAGTTGTAATTTGTTTGTAAATGTCTGGATCCATGGGTCAATTAAAGGTGGGGTAAGTGATTTCTGGTAGCCAATGTTGATATTTCAAATCACCAATACAAACTCGCCCCTATTTTGATAGCTCCGCCCCACACATACGTACGCAACCCAGGCACCGATTAGCACTGAGTACTCTCTCCCCTGCATCATGAGTAGACACGCCCCTTACTGCTGATTGGCTACAAGTTTGTTTTGCTACGTGAACTGACGTCATGTGCATTCATGCGGAATTTGGCACAACAATGAACTAGTTGTTCACTAGTTTTGCACCAAGCTTTAGCCTATTGGATGCGCAAGAATGCAGAACTCTTGGCAGGGATGCTAAACACCATCTGAGCCGCTCTGGACAGTCACAGTCTTGTGTTGTTTCCACCAGTGCAGCAAATCTTTTTCATCACCATAATTGATGGATGTCTAAAATATAAAAATAAGAAGCCTAAAACAGGCCCTAGGGGCATAAATAAGTCAGGGCCCATCAGACTCAGGCTGAAATGTTCTTCTCACTACTGCGTTACTTCTGTGTGTTGAACTGACTATTCCTGCAGGAATTAAAAGACAAATACAAATCCTTTGACTGGCTTTTTATTCTCAGGTCCACATTTATTAATTGATTTAGCAGTTTTATGTACAGAGTTTCATGAGTACAGAGTGATGTTCTTCTGAAAGTGGATTAGAATGATAAAAAGTGATACAATTATTAATGTTTAAGTGTGGTGACAAAAATGTCTGCAAAATATTGAAAAAATTTTTTTCTCTTTCTCCCATGTCTTGAAGAATTTGTTTGTGATGCAAAAAAAGCAAAGAAAGTAACCAATAAAATATGAAAATGGCAGGAAAAAAGATGTTTTTTAACCCTTTGACGCGTGCGATCACACCGGTGTGATTAGAACGTTCAGTGCGTTACGTCATCAAGTGCTCAATTCAAATCTGCTTTCCCGCTTTGATTGGCACTGATCCATAGACTGACGCGTTCAGTGTTTTTAAGCATGTATATTTCAATTTTCATACACTTTAAATTACATTAAATAATCACATTAATAGTAGGAAAAAACTAACGCTACATGTATTTTGTAATATAACACTGATCTCTGTTATTGAGGCAAAATAACGTGAAGTTTTATTCAAATCAAACACACGTTTAGATATAGCTATATCTATTCCTCTGCCAGTTTGCCAGCAACTTACATGTTTTTCGGGAAGAGTGGGTGATCTTGTGCATTGTAAATCCAGGCGGCTTCTACTCCCTGACAGTTGTAAACAAATAATGGCGGCGCCCATAGCCCGTGATAACTTACCGATCAACTAACAGGAGTTGACTTGCATATATTTAACTGTTCTAATGCCATACATTTAACAATGTATTAAAAAAAAGTTTGTAAACATTTTGTATGAAAAAAAAAAACATAAAAGATCAAACAGTCATGCATTGCAGTCTTTTTTTTCCCGCCCAGACGTCACTTACCTCACACCCGCCTCGCCTTATTTGTTAAAGAAATTTACATAATTTCAAAACAGTTTTTCATTAATTAAATAAGTAAAAATGTCTGACAGTCATTTTAAAATAAGAAAACTCACAAACGAGGAAATTGAGGAGATTTTTTTTAATTCTGATGAGGATTTTGACAGTGAGGCAGACAGTGACAGCGATGAGGAGGTTCCCTCAAACCTTGAAGCTCTTGACAGGACTGAAGATGAAGAGACTTCCACAACACCCGCCCATGTTTTCGCTGAGGCAGACGGGGTAAACTCATCATCCTGGAAGGTAACAAACCATTTTAATCCTCCAGGCCCAGGGGATTTCGATGACCAACTGTGTGGAGTGCAAAATCCTCCAGAATCCCCCAGTGAGGTCAACTGTTTCAAAATGTTCCTCACAGAAGATGTTGTCGGAGAAATTGTTGAGGAAACAAACCGCTATGCCTCAGAAATACAAGAAGGAGAGATGAAAGGAAAAATGGTTAAATGGGCTCCTACAAGCATCCCTGAAATGTACACATTTCTGGCATCAGTTCTCCTAATGGGGATGGTCAAAAAAACGTCACTCCGTGATTATTGGAGCACAGACCCCATGTTCTTGACACCATTCTTCCGGTCTTTATTTTCGCAGGGCCGCTTTCTCATGCTCCTCCGCTGCCTTCACTTTACAAATAACACAACAGAAATTTTAAATGACCCTCTGAAAAAAATCTGAAATGTATTCAGTGCTCTCACCTCCTTCCGTCGCATCTTTGTGCCATACAGAGATCTCTGCGTGGATGAGCCCCTGATGAAGTGGAAAGGCAGGCTGGCATTTCGTCAGTTCATTCCATCTAAAAGACACCGATTTGGGGTTACATTTTTTGTTTTGTGTGATGTGCTCACTGGCTACGTGCAGGACATGATCATCTACTCCGGATCTACCACTGACATCCAACACTACCAAGGGCTTGGAATGTCTGGATCTGTTGTAATGACCTTACCTCAGAAAGGGTCATGTCCTTTATGTGGACAACTGGTACAGCAGTCCCACACTTTTCCAACACCTCCTGTCTCTTGGCACTGGAGCCTGTGGGACTGTGCGTGCAAACAGGAAAGCGATGCCATGTCCTTACCACAGTCCACCCAACTGGAATGGCAGCCACAAGGAAGCTCGATCACGTCACTGGGCATCCAAAGATGAAGCCAGTGTGTGTGCTAGAATACAACAAAAAAATGGGGGCTGTTGACAAAGCTGACATGATGACTGGTTTTCTTGAGTGCGCCAGAAAGTCCACTAAGTGGTACTGCTGGAGGAGTACAGCACATCCCGATGTCCATCCAAAGGGGGCCGTCCTGCTTTGGACACTCCTCTGCGCCTTACAGCCAGACATTTTCCATCTGAGGTACCTCAGACCACTTCCCAGGGCAGCCGGACCAGGCGACACTGCAAGGTCTGCCTCACGCAAGAGCAAGCAGAGGCGCCTCACCAAATACATGTGTGTGCAGTGCAACACTCCTTTGTGTGCTGCCCCATGTTTTGAGGAGTACCACACACTGAATCATTATTAAACCTGTAGAAAAAAAAAAAGAAAAGAAAAGTTTGTGAAGTTTTTTTTTAAAATTTTTAATCTTTGTACATATTTCCATTATTCATAGTAATTAACTTTGTACATTTTTGAAAATTTTGTAAATGTTAAACAAAATACATTGACTGTACTTTACAAACAACAAGAATTCTAGACTTAAAGAAATCTCTTAAAAGGAAATCTAGATTGAAAGAAATGTAATAAAACATCTGATTTCTTTTTAACAATGTCATAGGCCTGTGTTCAATGGTATGAATAATGCCAAACTTATACTTCACATATTTATACTACACTTTCTTAGTAACAAAGCAGAGAACAGCTACATTTACATTTCCCTAAATATCAACAACATTTGAGCAAGCTAATGGTGAGGTAGGCTTTATAATGCAGAATGAGAGAGCAACATAATTTGCAATGTGCTAAACAGCGTTGACAACAGAACAGCAGATATGTGAACATCCTATAGCATATTCATTGCATGCTTGTAAATAATGAAGTGCTTCAAAATCAAGAAAAAAACTCACCAATTGTAAGGCGGCTGTTGTGCAAAGTGGCACGTGCCAGAAAATTCAAAGCCGTGGGAAAAATAACTAAAACTCTTCAACCAACAGTTTATTATAGTTTGAAAAAGCTAACAAGTAATTTGAGAGGATTTTAACTTAAAATCAAGCAAAACGTGTCCTTGATTACTAACCTGCACGCAATCATCCATCCGGGGCGCCTATGTAACTGCGAGGTATCACGTGGCCAGGCTGATGCGTTGCCATGGAAATTAGAACGTGATTCAGGAATAATAACGGTCTTATTAAAGAACTCCCGCCAGAGGATTCGGAATTTACGTGCGAAAGGGTTAAATATTCAAATAAGCTATTTTTAATTTCCATCAAAGTGTTTCAGTCGTTTGGCTGCCAAACTAGCAGAGTCTCACCACTGTATTTGATCCGAAATACAAAAACAGCAATACTCTGAAATATTAAGTTAATTTATTAAGTAATTTATTTCTGTGATGGCAAAGCTGAATGTTCATCATCATTACTCCAGTCTTCAGTGTCACATGATCCTTCAGAAATCATTCTAATATGCTGATTTTTTCTTTCTGATTATCAATGTTAAAAACTTTTTTTTCAAGATACTCTTTCATTGATAGTTATTTTCAGCACTTAAGTGGACAACATGCATATTTAAGCGCTTTTTTAATTTATTTTTTCCTGCGTGCACATTTAATGGACTTAAACTTCGCGCTGTACAGGACCTTTATTTTGATATGATGACGTGACGTCATAAGTCTGCGCCGCGCTCCTGCGTTTGTTGTGATTCTGCTGAAGAAAGGTTTGTGTTTTCGGCAATAAGTTCATCACTGCTTAATGTAAGATTGCTTCATTTAACATTAATGAATGATATTTTGTGTGAGTAAAGCGCATCCACACATAAGTAACAGAGAAGGTGTATGTCATTTCGCTCAGTATATCGTGAGTCAGTTTATCTTTCACGAATTCAATCTCTGGCAACTAGTTAACTGGAGAAACGGAGCTTTATGAAACTCCGAGTCAACTGAATCAAATGATTCACAAAATGATTCAGTGATTCGAAGCTTTCGAATCGCCGCTCGCTGACAAAACAACGAGAACAACAAACACAAACAAGTGCAGGAGCGTTTCTTCTTCTTCTTCTTCTTCTTCTAGACTGAACACCGGTGTATTGCTGCCCTCCTCAGGTCACCTGGATACTCCACTTAACACTTAGATCCTTGTGTAAAGTCCAGTCATATGCAGAAAATTGATAACGACTTATAGTCCTTTATTCTTAGAATAGATTTTATTGAAGCATTCGTGACTCCACATTCATATAACTCTGAAAACATGCGACGTCTTGCTGCATGATGAATGACACACTTATTATATAAATTATTACATAATTAAATTATTATATTGACAGTTTTTTTCTTCTTCTGTGAATTAATAATTATTAATATTATAGCGTACTGCATAATGTTTCGTTGAGGAATGAATCATTCACATAGTTTCATTTGTAAATGAAAACACAACACGCTCATTTATCTTGACGCACTGTCAGGGCCGTAGCTGGGGTTTGTGGGGCAGGTTGTACCAGGGGGCCCTGTTTGAAATTGTTTAATTTGTATGTTCGTTCTATTTATTTGTTTGTAGGTGTCCAGGTACAGAAACCGAATAGTCAAATGTAAAATAGCACTGCATAGTCTTCACTGTAAAAATTAAATATACAGTCAAACCAAAATTTATTCAGACACCTTCAGCATTTCTCACATTATCACAGTTTATTTGCTATAGTTTAGAAAATGGTAATAAAATATGACGAGAACTCAGAGTTAAACTGTGTCAGGACAAATTAATCTTGATAATGTTAGATAACTTTGATAGAAAGGTGTGTAATGGATTGCAATCAACCAAAAATTCAGACAACTGTTAGTATGACAATATTTACACAACTATCCATACTTTGTTGACCAATTACCAAGCAATGCTTAATTTTGTTCAGTCTGTGGTGTAAAAAGTTTGCATTAGCAATTAAAGAAAAAACACTTCAGCAAAACATGGTCAGGTCAAAGTGTCTGATTTTAGTGATTTTACTGGTAGTCCACTGTATGAAGAATTTTTGTGTCACAGTTTACTTTATTTTGCTATACTCACTTACATAAATGACCTATAGTGTCCTGCACCTGCTAGTAAAAAAAATATCAAAAACTAGATCTGGTGTTTGAATAATATTTGGTTTGACTGTGAATTAATTATTGTTAAAACTACAAAGTAATTCAGTCAAGAGCAGTGAACCGACAGTTTTTTCGAGGATACTCTCCAAGACGGGTATTTTGACAAAATTTTGTATTTGTTGGTACAAGAGCAAGAAGAGGCAAATTCGGTGTTCAAGCGCTTTGATACACGTCTCTCTGTGTGCGCCTTGTGTGCACAGAACACCACGCTCTGGTGCTGAATTGGGCTCTTTCACATCTTTTTCTGTTTGCATGTTTAAACTGTGATTTGTATTTGTTTGTTCAGGTGCAGGAGGAGAGGTCGGTTCGGTCTTGCTGTCTGTGAGACGTGGCTCTCTGTGTGCGCACCGAACACGGCATGCAAGTACTCAGTTGAGCTTTTCTGCGTCTTTTGTTTGAATGCTTTAAACTCATTTTAATGTTTAAATTGGCAAGGCTTAAAAACACGTGCAAATGAAGCTTTCGTGACGACGCACAACTGTCCTGAGCGGCTTTTATAATCGTCACCACCTTTCGCCCCACTAGCGACGGCCCTGCGCACTGGCATAAATAGCCTACAATCATAAAGTATTGGCATAATTGATAGGCGTTTACAGTATTTGCAAAATGTATGGTAACAAATATTATACAGAACATTAATTAGGTAAAGCGATACACGAATTGAAAGGGGAAATAATAAAATATTATATTTATATGAAATAAATGTAAAAATATAGCCCTAACAAGTTAATATAACCTAATAATAATAATAATAATAATAATAATAATATACAAATATTAAATAAAATGTTTAATGTTAATAAAAATATTTTATCCATCCCTGATAATCCTGGGTTGCTATGGTCACGTAGGTTTGTTTACACATTAAACTCGTAGCCCTGAGAAAAATATGTCATTTCCTCAACATAGCATCTCGAGGCCACGAATTAATATCTTGTGGCCACGACAAAACTAAGTGAACCGAAGACGGCCCCTCCCGGGCACCGTACCTTACTATTTTTTTGTACTTTTTAGTTTTTTGGGCCACTGTGCCAAGATTGTATTCGCATGCAGTACAAATAGCCTATACGGCAGCATTGTAATGCCACACTGAAAAATTTATATTTTAAGAATAAAGTCAAAATTACAATAATAAAATCATGTTTTATTGCGTTAAGTTAATGTGAAAATTCCACCTCTGCCAAAAACCACCTGTCTGTGGCATCCAACTTGTCATTCTTAACATTTAACATGAAAACAGCAATAAAACGTAGGCTTATTGACTTTTTTTTAAAACTCTGATTGATTTCATAAGACATTTGTTCGAATTAAATTGTTCTGAATTGTTTTCAACATGCATTCAAATATTTATTCATGTTTATTTCGTGCAAATATTAAGAGGAAAATATCATTAATTCACAGGCCGCTTGAACCGAGACGAACATAGTTCTCTCACTACAAATTAAAGAGTGTAAAAATGTATTGTTTGTATTTTATCATAAAATTGATAGAAGGCAACAAGCACAAAGCTTATTGCGGTTATTGGGTGGTGTTACGGAGCCGATGAGACGAGAGGCGAGCAGATCCAAGTGCAAGCTTTTATTAATATACATAGTCAAATCACAGGCAGGGTCAAACAACGGCAAACAGGTATGGCAGAGACAAGACAAAGAGTAGTCCTAGGGCAAGTGTGGGTCTTCGATCGGTGAACAATATCCAATAGGGCAAGGCAGAGAGATAATCCAGGTACACGAGCAGTAGTCCAAGAGAGGTGCAAACAAAGTCAGAAAAGGAAGGCAAAAGGGTAAATCCAGGAAATACGGGCAAGAATCAAAACACTAGAAAACACACAAGGCAAGACTATGACAACAAACTGGGCTCCGTAGAGTAGCTATCACTTCAAATCAAATCAAATCAAATCTCTTTATTGTCACACATCATGTACACAAGTGTACCAATGGTGAAATTCTTAGGTGCAGACTCTGTGCCATGGCAGTACAAGCAACAAGATATACAAAATTTACAATATACATAGACAAGAATATACAACAATATACACACTTTACACAATATACACATTTGCACAGTATACAATAAACAATATACAGTTGTACACAATATACATTATACATACATATTTCTATAATATACATATAGTATATTATATGTACACATAGTAAGTACATGTGTTCTCAAGAGACTTAAAGATGTATGTATACCTTTTATATTTGACTTACAGTGATGTATACTGTTAGTGTTTTGACTATGAAGTGCAGTGCAGTAGTTAGTGCAGAAGAGAAGATGGAGCTGCATCTGTTCCAAGCTGTACAGTGCAAGACACCAGTCACACTGACTCTGACAGCACTGTAGCATGTGTAAATGGAATCCAGTGTGAGGGGTAGGGGTAGGTGGGTGAGTGTCGTTTACTATCTGGAGTTCAGCAGTCTGATGGCCTGCGGGAAGAAGCTGTCTCGCGTTCTGCTGGTTCGGGTCCTGATGCTGCGGTACCGTCTGCCTGATGGTAGCAGCGAGAAGAGTTCATGGCTCGGGTGGCAGGAGTCTCTGATGATCTTCCATGCTTTCCTCACACATCGTTGGGTGTAGATGTCCTGGAGGGAGGGAAGCTCACCTCTGACGATGTGCTGGGCCGTCTGAACTATTCTCTGCAGGGCTTTCCGGTTGAGAGCGGTGCAGTTCCCGTACCAGGTGGTGATGCAGCCAGTCAGGATGCTCTCACGGTGCAACTGTAGAACTGTCTGAGGATTTTTGAGCTCAGACCAAATTTCTTCAGTCGCCTGAAGAAGAAGAGACGCTGGTGGGCCTTCTTCACTACTGATTGTGTATGAGTAGTCCAGGTGAGGTCCTCGGTGATGTTTACGCCCAGGAACTTGAAGCTGCTGACCCGTTCCACTGGAGTCCGTCGATGGTGATGGGGGTGCTCACTGGTCTGCCTCCTGAAATCCACCACCAGCTCCTTGGTCTTACTGATGTTCAGAGAGAGGTTGTTGTTGTGGCACCAGTTAGCCAGGGTGTGCACCTCTTCTCTGTAGGCTGATTCATCGTCGTCTGTGATCAGACCTATCACCGTTGTGTCGTCCGCAAATTTGACGATGACGTTGGAGCTGTGCATGGCAACACAGTCATGCGTGTACAGGAGTACAGGAGAGGGCTGAGAACACAGCCCTGAGGGGCTCCAGTGTTGAGGGTCAGCGTGGAGGAGGTGTTGCTGCCTACTCTGACCACCTGCTGTCTGTCTGTCAGGAAGTCCAGGATCCAGCTGCACAGAGAATTGTTCAGACCTAAATCCCGGAGTTTCACTACAAGCTTAGAGGGCACTATGGTATTAAACGCTGAGCTGTAGTCAACAAACAACATTCTCACATATGTGCTCCTCTTGTCAAGATGGGAAAGGGCAGTGTGCAGGGTGAAGGCAATTGCATCATCAGTGGAGCGGTTATTGCGGTAGGCGAACTGCAGTGGGATGCTGGCAATACAGAGCTGATGTGATCTCTGATAAGCTTCTCAAAGCACTTACTGATGATGGGAGTCAGAGCAACAGGGCGCCAGTCATTCAAGCAAGAAGCTTTGGGTGTCTTTTGTATTGGCACAATGGTGGATGTTTTGAAACATTGTGGAACAACAGATAGAGAGAGGGAGAGGTTAAAAATGTCTGTAAAGACTCCAGCTAGTTGGTGAGCGCATGTTTTAAGGACACGGCCGGGAATGCTGTCTGGACCTGTGGCTTTGCGGATATTCACGCGCCGGAGCGATCGGGTAACATCCGTTACAGACACGGAGAGTGGATGAGCCTCAGCAGTCTCGGCCGCGGGAGCACTCTGTGTGTGGGAGGAGCCGCTGACTTCGAAGCGAGCGTAGAAGGCGTTGAGCTCGTCAGGAAGTGAGGTAGAGGTGTTTGTAGCAGGGTGTTTGCGATCCTTGTAGTCCGTGATGTTGTGGAGTCCTTGCCACATGTCTCTGTAGTTGGAAGTGGTGAACTGTGCTTAAATTTTTTCTTTGTATTGGCGTTTTGCGGTCTTGATGGTTTTGCGGAGGGCATAGCTGGCTTGTTTATAATCATCCGCATTACAAGGCAGAGCTTCGAGAGCCGCGCGAACCTCGCCGTTAATCCACAGTTTCTGATTCGGGTAGGTTCTGATTGTTTTGGTCGGTACAACATCTTCTATGCACTTCCTTATGAAGCACGTGACAGTGTCTGTGTAAACATCGATGTCATCATCGGATGCAGCCCGGATGACTTGGAGAGTGATAAACGCTATACAATACTTGGCAGTGAGGGAGAGAAAGTCCATGGCTTAAGTAAGGCGTGCAAATGGGAATCAGCTGTGTGTGATCAGTGCAATCAGCTGTGTGCATGTCGTCAGTGCAATGGATGATGGGAACTGTAGTCCGGAGGTGACATGCAACAGTTAGTATAGTGCAAGTCAATGTGGTGAGTGAGTGACCTCTGGTAGTGAGTGAATGAAAGTTCATAGACTGGATTCGTGACAGACCGAATCCAGGGGACAGACAGACTGTTCACTAATGTTGTCTTTGACAATGACAGGGTTAATGGGACAGATATGGGGTGCATTTATAGTTTCTGAGTTCATGGCAGACAGTTCAGGTGTAGATTCCTTGACAGAGACAGGCAAGACAGACATTTCACAATCAGCCACCATGGCTGGTTCAGAACGGTACAAATGTTCAAAAGAGGCCTCCGTGGCCGTGACATGAGCAAAGGAAGGTTCATTATTGGCCTCCGTGGCCAGTCCAATGCAAGGCAAGAGTTCACAGAAGGCCTCCATAGCTGTGACAGGGTAAGAAGAGGATTCACTGATGACCTCCATAGCCGTGACAGGGCAGGACAAGGAATCACAGACGGCTTCCATAGCCGTGACAGGGTAAGACGAGGATTCACAGACGGCCTCCATAGCCGTGACAGCAGATGCCGCCACCTCTGGAGGTTCTACAGTGGTAGTATCAGGAAACAGGTAGAGTTCATAAACAGGACAGGTACAGCGCTCATCTACGGTTCCTTCGACCGTGATATGGCGGGCTGGACATGAATTGCTGGGTGCCACCACCACCCAAGGAGCTGAAGCGAGCACCGCCACTTCGGGAGGTTCTGCAGCATGCGCCGCCACCTCTGGAGAAACTACAACGGGCACCATCGCTTCGGGAAGACAGCAGCGTGTGCCACTACCTCCAGAGGTTCTGCAGCCTCAGTCGCCACCTCTAGAGATATCATAGTGGACAATGCCGTCTCTGGGAGTTCTGTGGTGGTGTATGCAGCCCAAACACACCAAAAAGCAAGTCCCATCATGGGAAGCACTTCAGACAGGGGAATCAGTTCAGGAACAGGAGGGCTAGAGTGAGTAGGTTTGGGGACACCAGCTGTGCATCCCTCGCACTGGATACCAGACTGGGAAATCGAAGCACTGACCTTGAATGTCTGGGTGTGACGGACAGGGCGTGATAAGACTCTGTATAATCAGCTGTGACATGGTGTGACTCTGGATGATCAGCTGTGATCTGACGTAACTCTGGATGATCAGCTGTGACACTGTGACTCTGGATGATGAGCTGAGACGTAACGAGACTCTGGCTGATCCGGCGGAGACGTGAAGAGACTCTGGAAGACCGGCAGAGACGTGAAGAGACTCTGGAAGACCGGCAGAGACGTGAAGAGACTCTGGCAGATCAGCGGAGATGTGAAGAGACTTGTGACGATCAACGGTGACTTGACTGGACTCACGATGATCAACTATGACTTGACTGGATTCACGAAGATAAACTATAACTTGACTTAGCTCTTTAAGATCAACTGTGACTTGAATTGACTCATGACTGGCAGCAATGACATGACGGGTGTTGTTGTGGCCGCCATTCTGTGAGTGTGCTCTAGCGCGGCTGCTATCAAATTAGTGAGTGCGGTGTCGCGTTCCTCAGCGACACCCACAGTGAACGCTGAACCAACAGTCAATAAAGCATAGTCCATAAACTGCGCAAGTGATGAGCGTGGACCCTCGCGTCTAAGTTCAGACTGTAAAGGCTTATTTAACCCATCGCAGAAAATCTCAATCAAAATAATGTCCGGTAAATCAGAATAGTTGGCGATGGCTAAAAACTCTCTAATATGGTTCTCCAATGATCGTGGGCCTTGTTTAAGGGCAAACAATATTCTAACTGTGTCCATACCTGACAAATGTCCATTTGAAAAGCTGCTGGATCCTTGGTTGGCCGAGTATTCTGTTACGGAGCCGATGAGACTAGAGGCGAGCAGATCCAAGTGCAAGCTTTTATTAATAAACATAGTCAAATCACAGGCAGGGACAAACAACGGCAAACAGGTATGGCAGAGACAAGACAAAGAGTAGTCCTAGGGCAAGCGTGGGTCTTTGATCGGACGAACAATATCCAATAGGGCAAGGCAGAGAAATAATCCAGGTACACGAGCAGTAGTCCAAGAGAGGTGCAAACAGAGTCCGAAAGGGAAGGCAAAGGTTCAATCCAGGAAACACGGGGCAAGAATCAAAACACTAGAAAGCACACAAGGCAAGACTATGACAACAAACTGGGCTCCGTAGAGTAGCTATCACTTGGAGAGTGATAAATGCTATAAAATACTCTGCAGTGAGGGAGAGAAAGTCCATGGCTTAAGTAAGGCGTGCAAATGGGAATCAGCTGTGTGTGTGATCAGTGCAATCAGCTGTGTGTGTGTGTGTGTGTGTGTGTGTGTGTGTGTGTCGTCAGTGCAATGGATGATGGGAACTGTAGTCCGGAGGTGACGTGCAACAGTTAGTGTAGTGCAAGAGTCAATGTGGTGAATGAGTGACCTCTGGTAGTGAGTGAATGGAAGTTCATAGACCGGATTCGTGACAGGTGGCTTGCGCGCTACAAATAATGAATGGACTTGAAAATGTTAAATATTATTTCCAAGCATTTATACCATAAATAAATCAGCTTGTGAATAGTCACGTAACGTTATTTACTTCAGAAAAATCAACAATAAGTTAAGTTAACTGAGTTGGAGGCGGAGCCCATAACGATTGGGCGGCCCGTACAATTTTCTTTTGCATATGGGCCCGGGGCTGACTTGCTACGCCACTGAACATGTGTAATGACAACTTTTACAAACCAACTACAAATTAATATAAATATTTAGTGTCTGTATAATTTGTGTTCTTTTTATTAAGTTGCAATGCTAGTTTTGAGTGTGTTTGGCTAATCAGGCCGTTTTAAGTTTAACTGCACTGTGCTGACTACTGAACTAGGGAGCAGATTGAGATGCACCCAGAGATTTAGTTTGCATTTACTTTTCTTACTGTTCATTATTCTCATCCTAAACAGAACAATGTGTTCAGTCACACAGAAAAACTCCTGCTGATGCAACTGAGATCCACGTGACACACGATTATAAAGATGGCGTTTATTAAAGTGGAGAGTGAAGACATGAAGATTGAAGAATCATTCAGAGTTAAACATGAAGATACTGAGGAACAAACAAAGATGGTGTTTATTAAAGATGAGAGTGAAGACATGAAGATTGAAGAATCATTCAGAGTCAAACATGAAGATACTGAGGAACAAATAAAGATGGTGTTTATTAAAGAGGAGAGTGAAGACATGAAGATTGAAGAATCATTCAGAGTCGAACATGAAGATACTGAGACACAAACAGGTTGGTTTTCATTCTCAAAGCTGAACTCACTCATTTGATCCTTATTAAAATGTCCAGCTCTACAGAAATTAATGTTTTTATAGAATATCATATGAGTGTCATAATTAAAACGGTTTTATTTGTCATGGAGCCGGTCGTCTCATGTGAACAGATATGTTGAGATCACATGACCGGACAAATATTTATAAAAAAAAAAAAACCCTTAAAAAAGCATTTTTTATTAACACATGACACACATTAAATTAGGAAAAATAATACAGAAGTAGTGTAAAACAATTATTCTGTGTAACATTAAACCCGATATGTACTTCTGAAGGTAAAACAATAAAAAAAAAATGCAACACTAACAACTAAACATAAACACTTATTTCACATAAAACAAGCAAAGAAATGAGAGTGATCATCTTTACATCTGTTTACATCTCATCCTTCAAGGCTCCTGCTATGCTGGTTTCTTGTAAACACCATCTTGTTTCCAGGGAGATGGAAAAATACAATACTGGATATAAGATAAATACAATATAATAAAATTCAGAGGGTCCAGAAACACTCTGTTACAAACAAAACATTCTCATACTAACAGATTAACACACCTGAACCTAAAACTTAAATAATAGTAAATACTGAAGAAGTGATCTGTTGAAGACACCAGGCTATAATAAAACTTTTAAATCGTTAACACAGCATGGTAGAATTACTACATGATGTTTATCTTTGTTCTTCATTTTAAGGGCTTTGGTGAGCAAATAATGGTAACTTTATAACAAATCAAAGTTCAAATCAAAGCACAAATAGTGCACTAAAGTAAAAATCTGTTGTGACTTTAACATCTTTTAACAGCATCAGCAGTAATGAATGAATGTATCATCAGAAGTTGATCTGGGATGAGTGTTTCTTCTCCTGAACTCATGTACCTGCACACGTGTGGGATCGAATCCTAGATGAAGTCCTTCGTGGAAGACTGACATGATGCAGAGACAGCCTTGTTCATCAAAAGACAAAAATAATTATTTTTTTTGTGTAAATCATTCGTAAAGCCATCCTGCCATAAAGTTTGTTGATTTACGAAAGTTTATATATTTTTTTAAATGTTAGTGGGTACGCAAAAAAATTACACATGCTCACACCAACGTGTAATGTCACCAACATTTTCGTTTTCTTTTAGACAAGCTAAAGATACTGCATTTTGGTAAGACTATATTTAATATTATTTCACAAGTTCGTTCGCCCATATTAGTGTTGCGAAGTTTATATCATTTTACTTAAATCTTTGAATCTTATTCATTAAAATGAACAAATGTTTTTCAAGTCATTTAGTTAATTTCAGCAGAATATAATTAAAATGTTACGTTAATAGCCAAATTGCACAACACAGCTACACTGTAAAAAATGACCGTGATTTTAACGGTAAAAAAACTATGAAAATGCTACAGTAAAAACATGTTAAATGGTTAACGGTAAGTTCCTGTAAAATTTACAGGGAAAAACCGTAAACTGACGTTCCCAAAATTCCCTGCATTGCATTTCAAATTTTGTTTGAATTTGCTGTTTTTTCTTTGAAATAACTGTTTCTTCTTAGTATTTTCTTATCAGTTATGTTTATTAGGGTTGTATGTTACATCTAATGTTGTTAAATTAGTATTTATTGCATATTTCAGTTTAATGAGTCTCACCATGATGGTATTTAGTGTTTGTGTGAATGACACTGTGCACCTTCTATATATGTTATTATTTAAAATCTGCTTGTGATGGGCTTTGGTTCATCATGTGACTTTCTCATCACCACCTGCATTTGGTGGTTATCAGTATATTTCAAAGGTACAAAACAGATTTCAGTACTTTAATAGGTTGGTATATTAACATTATATCAGATAATGAAATAACGGTATTTAACTGTAAATTTAAGTTATTCCGGCAACCACAGCTGCCAGTTTTGTACCGTAATTTTTTTTTTTTACAGTGTACTTGCACTTGCAGTGAAGATTCACACCCTTATTTTTAAGATGGCCTGCCTTTTTATAAACAAAAAGCAGAGAAACTGCAATTTTGGTTAAAATGTAATGCTGTAAAGATGTATTTGCGCAGCAGAAGAATTAATTAGGAAGACATATAGATCAAGAATCGTTTTGGAATCGGATCATGAAGTGGCTAAAGATTCCCACCCCTATTCAGGACCACACCTATCAGTATGCCAAATTTGATCATTTTGGAAAGTGTAGTTCTTACATCTTCCATAAACTCCCAATGGGGAGGAACAAGAAGAAAAATAAAACCAATAGATACAAAAGGGATTAAAGCACAGTCTGTGCTTGGCCCCTGATAAACGCAAAATAATAATGATCAACATTAATATTCAGGGAATACAGTCACACTACATTTTATTTAATGGGGTAGTAAGGGGTCTGGATAATGGGAAGGGGGGCTTTCAGAATAACTAAATGTGTTCATGTCTGTTGCTTTGTGCCATTAAACTGGGGTTAAATTTGTATTTATTTATTTTTACCTTAGACCTGATTCTGCTGAAAGAGGAGAGTCAAGAACTGCATGATGTAAAGGAAGACAAACATCTGTATGAGAAACATCATGATTTCAAAACTGCGAACAATATTTTAGTTGCTCGGACTAAAAACGCTTCCTTGCAAAAAAGAGAGCAAACGACTAGATCTAGAAGTTATTTCACCTGCCAACAGTGTGGAAAGAGTTTCGCCAGAAAAGGAGGACTTAAAGTCCACATGAGAATTCACACTGGAGAGAAACCTTTCACCTGCCAACACTGTGGAAAAAGTTTTATTGAAAATGGAAACCTTACAAAACATATGAGCGTTCACACTGGAGAGAAGCCTTACACATGCCTCGAGTGTGGAAAGTGTTTTAAACATCAAGCAACCCTTAATGCCCACATGAGACTTCATACTGGAGAGAAGCCTTACACGTGCCCTCAGTGTGGAAAGTGTTTTAAACATCAAGGAACCCTTAATGGCCACATGAGAACTCACACTGGAGAGAAGCCATTCACATGTGATCAGTGTGGAAAAAGGTTCAGAAGTAAAGTAAACCTTGATTGCCACATGAGGATTCACTCAAGAGAAAACTGTTTTAAATGTCGTCAGTGCAAAAGGAGTTTCACAGACAAGAAACACCTTAAGAATCACGTAATAACTCACATCGGAGAAAAGCCTTTAATCTGCCATCACTGTGGAAAGAGCTGCACAAACAAAGGAAACCTTAAGGTTCACTTGAGAACTCACACTGGAGAGAAACCTTTCTCCTGCCAACAGTGTGGAAAGAGTTTCACAGCTAGAGGAAGCCTAAAGACTCACATGAGGATTCACACTGGAGAGAAACCATTCACATGTGATCAGTGTGAAATTAGTTTCACATATATCACAGAGCTGAAGCGTCATATGCAATCTCATTCTGGGAAGAAATTGCAGTGTTCCTCAGTGTGACGAGGTTTACAAAACTGAGCAATTTCAAATATCACCTGTGCATTAACTCTGGGTGGAGAAAATCTTTTGTCATCATTTAAAAAAAAAAAACACCTGACAAGTCATGCAGATGCGAGACCCTATTTTTGTTCTTTGAAAAGAGTTTTACAGTTTAGCTGGCTCAGCAATTTATAATGGCACCAGAAAATATGTAGCTGTGTGAAATTAATTTTGATTGAATAGAGGCATCACTCATATTTGGTTCAGATTAATACTCATTATATTACACAAAGTTCCATCTTGCTGTGAATGGCACAATGTAAATAAAAATTACAAATTAAAAGACAAACTGAATAAAACAGAACATTGCACTGCATTATTTGATTCATCTTTAGTGAGAGAATGCACAGGTAAACATGTTTTCAATCTGGATATGATCAGGGCTACTGTTGAGACATCTGGAATCTGGTTCAAGCTGTAGCTAAGCACCGTCTATCACTGACTAAATGAACAAATATAAGATTGCAAACATTTGATCTGATGTAAATATTTATATTTTTCACATTTTTATTGAACACAGTAAATAGTCATTTACAGTGCAGGGTGGAGAATGTAAGTGAACCCTTGAATTTAATGGGCTAGTTGCATATCTCCGCCATCTTGGATTTCTGGTCTAGCAAGTGTGTGCATAGATACTTCCGGTTCCACCAGCAGAGAACCGGAGAAATCCAAATATTACCATCTACACTGCTATTATTACTAAACTATAAATGTTAACTGAGCCAGTGCATTTGAAACTTACGCATGTTTGGGTCCGGTGAATGAAATAGACCTACACTAAACCCTACTGTTCACCAAATGAAAGTTGAACTCACGGTGTGTACACACAGCTACACAATGTCTTTTTTATGTAAATGTACAAATTACTTATTTCTTGAAAATGTTTGTAGGCCTACATTGATATATATATATATATATATATATATATATATATATATATATATATATATATATATATATATATATATATATATATATAATATTTGTTTTATCTGATAATTAATGCAAAAGAAATCGTAAAAATATGCATGACATATAGACAGATGATGTTTTACGCAACTTTCACAAAACAGATAAATATTAATAAAAACACACAGGGAAATGCAAACACCGATCGTTTAATTAATGCAAACCTACCATAATTACATCGTTAAATTGTAGCTACACTTACAGTTATAAATTATCAAATAAAGTTAATAAAACACACATGCAGAAATCTCTGAGTGTCTCGTTTAACAGTCGCAAACCTTATGATCTTATAAATAGCATTCAGAACAAAATCAGCTCTCCGAAAATGTACAGTATTGCAGATTTGAGTGGTTTGTGTTTGAATGAAGAGATCCCTGTGGACTGATAAACACTGACGATGAACCGCATAATCAACAGAAGAAAGAATGAAGCATTCTCTGCGTATCTTGATGAATTTCCACACAGAGGTATGCAATAATGTAGGGAGGATGTTTTCTCTTTGTCTTTGATATACCACTATCTGCTTTTTAATTTGAAAAACATTAATTATATACCTATCTAGCCAAGTTTCGTATGCAAGTTTCAAGACCGGAAGTACGCACACACTCGCGTCGCTGAAGCTCACCGGCGCCATCTTGCGCACCGAGCCCATTACATCCCTCCTGACAAATCTGTTTCAGTTTATTAATATTTAGTTTAATTCGTGATTAATTATTCAACATATCATGCAAGTAATTTTATTACAATTTTTTAATTAAACAAGCTATTAAAAGTGCAACTAACCATGAAATATTAAATCACTAACATCCTTACAAAATTCAACCACATTTCAAACCACATTTGAAATGACATTTTAAGTCCCTGAAGATTGAACTATAAAGAAAGCTTACATTCTGACACCTTGCTGGAGCATTTACAGCTTTAGTGTGTCGTCTGCTTCTGCCTGCTGGATTCCAGCACTGGACATCAGCACTGCCTCTGTGAAATCAAACCCTGTATTATGAAACATTAGTATAAAAAAGTACTGGTAGTACTGATTATTTTGGATTCACTGATATATTGTACTTCATTGTTTTGGAGTGGTCTCTTTTTCCGCTTTCCAAACACTGTAGGAGGCCACTGCCCACATACCCCCACCAGATGTTCCTCTAAGAGTTTGGACCTCCAACCAGACTTTAATGGTGTGTCTGCAAGATAGAATACATCTTCAAAACGGTTCCATTTAAGATTTTTTGTTAATTAACATAAATATGTTAATTCAGCGTTTCACGGACAGTTCACCAGTAACACACCACTCTCTTCCTAAATGTGTCTTCTTTTAGCTTTTCTTCATCGATGGTGTCACACACATTAAGGCTCATCTCCACTCGCTGACCCGTTCATCACCCAGGGCATGAGCAAACAGTTCATACAGGGCTGCTATTGAGCTCCTCTCCATACTATTTTTTGAGTGACTAGGCTCAGGAGGTGATCTGGGAGAATCAATATTGATTTGTCAAAATAAAAGTATGTAAAACTAAGACTTTCAAATTAAGTTCTGCATGTGTAACCTCTATGTAATCTGTTCATATTCACCATACCCCTCAGCCTTTTCTTAACTTTGTTTTCCACTGTTCATCTTCTGAACACAAATGAAGATATTTTTAATATCATCACAACTGTTTTTTTTTTTGTTTTTTTTGTCCATTTAATCCTCAGGTTTTATACCAGTCATTTTGACCAGGAGAGGATTTTCTGGACTGGCTCAGTATGATGGACTGATTGAGTGTCCGGAACAGCTGTGATAATGGCCCATCTGTCATCCAGTTTATGATGCTCTATAGCAGTGCTTCTCAAACTTTTTATACCAAGTACCACCTCAGAAAATATTTGGCTTTATAGTACCACCATTATGACCAACATTAAAATGCAGTAGCAATTTTATTCCTAATAAGATTATTTATTATTGTCAGCCTCTTAAAACACTGTAAATACACAGTTTGAACATTAACACTGCACTGTGCTTACTTCCAGGTAAATAAAAAACTTAATTATTAAATTAAAATATATTGTATCGAAAAGTGAAATAAAAACTGTACTGTACTTAAATGTTAAAGGGGTCTTCGGACGCCCATTTTACACAAGTTGATATGATTCTTTAGGGTTGTAATGAAAAGTCTATAACATACTTTGGTTAAAATTTCTCCTTCTTTACCCTGTCAAAATCAGCTCTGTTTTCAGCATGCTGATCTAGTCCATGTTGCTTTAAATGCTAGTGAGCTCTGCTGACTCCACCTCTCTTTTTCCGTGGAGTGACGAGCAGACTATAGATATGTGTAGAAGCCATCTCGCATTCACCATAATAATCAATGAATATTCAAAGATATACAAGCGTATAACTTGCTGTTGTAGACGGACACAGTCAATACGCCCAAAGATTCGCAGACCGTTCCAAAAATGGCGGATGGCTTACGTATCGTGGCCCATAGAAACAGTCGATAATCTAGATATATATACTGTATCTATGGAGCATACTAAACTTCAGCCGCGAAACTGGCTAACTAGCACATTATTAGGAAAGGTGATTTGCAACGATTCATAAAAACTGTTATACTCACTTCTTCTGTAGAAAAATCTGGATCACGAATGATTCGGGCGAACATAGACACAATTATGTAGATCGGGGATTGGTGCATTCACTTAAGTAACATTAATCCTCTGTGTCTTCAGTGGCTCAGATGTCGGGAGTAAATGACGACTGCTATATTCATTATTACATCCAACAACTAAACACTTCAATCGCTTAATTGGAGACATCTTGTCTTCCCCTGCATGGAGCAGACAGCTCTCAGCTCACTCAGGGCGGGTCTAAGGTAAGACGGCCTTGTCAATCAACTATCGTGGGAGGGGCCTGTACAGAACTACGTCATTCTGACGAATCTCTTATATTTACCTCAGAAACGCGCTGAGAGGAAAAAGAGTTGTATTTACCCCCAGAAGACGCGCTAAGAGGAAAAAGCTTTGTTTACCTCACAAACAGAATGCGAGCGCGGCACTTGGGTAAAGTTGATTTGATATTCGCACATTCACAACATTCCCGCGTTCAATAACTTTCTAATTATATGTGCAAAAAATGTTTCTTTTGCAAATTCTAATCAGCGACATCATTGTCAACCTACTACCTTTTTTTCACAATCGAACAAAATGGCCAAGTATTGTTTTAATGGCATATTTACTGTCCGCCGAATGTCCAATGTAGAGCGGTAAGCAAGATAGGGACCGTCTAAAAAGTTATATATTTTTTAATTGTGTGCAAAGAGACAATTACTTGTATCACAAATATCACTCACAGTATGCCTTCTAATGCTCCTTTAGCAATAAAAAAAAAAAAAAAAAAACTGCAATATAATTATGCCGTTTGAAGAGACGTTTAGGAAATGACAAATAATGAACTTGTACATGAAGTGTAATTTTGTAACAATACATACAACTGGGAAATCATGTGTAATCTCCTGAACATAGTTAATGTCTAATTTAAATTTATAATGCTTTTTATTTATTTCTTTGCCTCAAAATGAGCAAGAACTGTGTTGGTGTTAACGATGACATATATGATTTATTTCTATAGGTTTTGAAAGCATGGGTCGACTGCTCCAAAGCAAGTTGGAACATCTTGTCTGAACCCTACAGAACATACTGCAGCCCATGTCTTGCTGTTTTATTCACCTCTGTTTTTTGTTTTTTTTTCCTGGTTTTAAGTGTGCTAAACACTTAACATTGTAACAGTGTTCTCCAAGTGTTGAGTTGAGATGAATTGCTAAAATAACTTTTATGTTTTCCTGTTGTATGAAATCTTTATTTAACATTACACTCTGACAATATCACAATTCATGTGCATTGATTGATGTTTACAGTCCTGCAGAAATATCACTGTCCATGGCACTGAATCCATCAGATTCTTGACAAGAACTGAGAAAGCATGGTATTTTGGGTCAACACTTCATAAAGTAATGGCTAAACTTTCTTTAAGATGTTTTATAAATAAATTGTGCCTCACTCACATATTCTACAATTGTTTTCTTTACATGTGTAATTTCTACCAACATTGTATTCAAAGTTTTTCTTCATTGAGACACCTTCCAGTTGAATAACTTTTGAAAAGAGGCTCACACTTTTCCAAAACACATTTCTAAGTATTTAGTTGAAATTGTACAACATAGCAGAACTCTTTAAAGGACAAGTATTTGCTCTAAATGACACTTTTCCCACATCGCTCTGTTCGATGGGTGCGTACATTGAGACACATTCCAGTTTGATAACTTTGGAAAAGAGGCTCACACTTTTCCAAAACACATTTCTAAATAATTAGCTGAAATTGTACAACATAGCAGAACTCTTTAAAGGACAAAAATCGCTCTAAATGATACTTTTCCCACATCTCTGTTCGATGGGTGCGTACATTGAGACACCTTCACTTTAAAAATACTTGATATATATATATATATATATATATATATATATATATATATGTGTGTGTGTGTGTATGTGTGTGTGTATATATGTGTGTGTGTATATATGTGTGTATGTGTATATGTATGTATGTGTGTATATGTATGTATATGTATGTATGTGTGTATATGTATGTATGTGTGTATATGAATGTGTGTGTGTGTATGTATGTATGTATGTGTGTGTATGTGTTTATGTGTGTGTGTATATGTATGTATGTATGTGTGTATATAAAATAGGCAATCTTGTATTGTCGAACCTTACACAATATTATACTAAGCATAAAACCTGAAACAAACTTGGATGTTGTTTTAATTTTAAAAGAGAAACTAGGCTATACTTGTATTTCATGGCGCTGTCCATGGTCCTGATGCTATCTGCACCTTAAACTTTCAATAATTTTCTTTGCCCAAGTTAACCCAATTCACTTTATTATTAAGCACACTCCAAAGGACACAGTACACCATGGGGACTGGCTTATTTATTGCATTTAGTTGTCTGTGAAAAGCAGCTATATAAAGCTAAAAAAGTCCTATATAGTGGAACAAACAACTCCAAAACATGTTCAAGGTGCACTGTTGCTGAAGTCTACATGCATTGAGCTGTATGTAGTAAGTTTCCCTGGCCACATAAAATACTATCTAAATAGTAAAGACAAATGACATACAAACTGTATATTCTATATACAGACTTATACATCTTTTTACTACACCACAAAATTTGTGTCTGATTGGTACACAAATCAGCTAACCCCCCCAGCTAAAGTCAGAGCTGGGACAAGCATGACATGACAATAAGGTGATATAGATAAGATTAGTTCAAAATGCAGCTCAAATGTGACTGTGGTTTGTCATCCTTTGACTAAAATAAGCAGACCTTGTAATCTTCAAATATCAATTAGCAACAAATAACAGCTCTTAAAATAGACCGCTTAGTACATCCTTGCATATAAAAAATAGCACATTACATTTACAACATCCTGTTCAGACATCACTTTAGCATAGGAAAATATACTTTTTATATGTGAAATGAACAATATAAATAATATCGATGAATAATCCTTGAGTAACTAAGTATATGAATAATGTAAAACAGTAATATGAATACAATGCAAAAAAGAAGTGCATAAAGAAAAAAATTACTTGTAATGATTCTACTGTACTGGCTAAACTAATAAGAAATATGTTGTATTAATGAATATGAAAAAGAACAAAATATAAGCACATTGGAAATTTGCATACACCAATACACGAATATCAAACATAAACTAAACACTACAAAACTAATTCCATAACATCTCAAATAGGCAAGACATATTCTTACTGTTTTAACACACTTTCAGCATAAGCTCCAAACTGCATAGCTTACCAACACAAATCACATATCCATGCTTGTTCTTCTGGTGGCACATTAATGTTGAGGCACCGAACATGAAACCACCTCGGGCATGATTCACAATAGCCGCTTTCGCACCGCTTTAGTTCCAGAACTAAAAGTACGTACTAAAGTACTGGGACGATTTTGCGCGAACTATTTCCCAGTACTAATTAAAGGGTTGCATTCGCAACGACAGTGGGTACTAAGAAGTGACGTAAGCCGGTCGACAGCGACGTCATTTGTGTGCGGCGTTCAACAACGAAAACAAAGAAAAACAACGTTAACAACAGGAGGATGGAGGACGCTGTGATCGGAGCTGTGTTTTTGTTGTGTCTTGCGGGGTTCACAATAATGGACATGGAATGTCGACGTAACTTATACGTCAAGCGACTGAAAGATTGGAAAGGAGTTCAAAATGTTCAAAAGTGCCTGCACTTCAGCGTCCGTCCATCTATCGCTGTTCTCCATTCTTGCGAAATATAAGTTGATGCGATGTTTACACAGTATGTGTTTACACAGCGTTTTAAATCATGGCGGGTGAGGGCGTTTTCGTACGCGTTTAGTCAATCAGCGTACACTTACGTCACGATAGTTCCTATGGAACTGTTTTAGACCCTACTCTGAAGTAGGAGCTAAATAGTTCCTCCAAACGGAGTTCCGGGAACTAAAACAGTTCCTAGATCCCGCGGTGCGAACACGCCAAAAAGTGGGTAGTTCCACAATTAGTTCGGGTACTATGAAAAGGTTCCTGCGGTGCGAAAGGGCCTATTGAATCTGGAAGGGAAATAGGACATGTTGTTAGATATATATATATAGACATAGTAGAAATTGGTAAAATTACTTTTCAAAACATTTGTTTTCACTTTACACAAGTAGTAAACAGCCAGAAATGGCAAAGTGAATACCCAGGTGCTTTGCTCCTCTGTTTGGTCTTTTTCTGATTTTCCACACACACAGCAGTATTCCTGTCTTGACACTGCAATTATTATAATGTAGATAGGATTATCTTTAATCTCTCTGTGTATAACATGGAACTAAACTGTTTGTTCAAAGTGCTTTATACCTGATGCCATCAAAATCTCTTTGGCTACACTTTTCCTGTAGTGGCTCATCATCTCCGTGCTGGGTGTTATATTAATGATGTTAGGAATTTTGGGGAACTCTTCCACCACCTGTTTGGCCATCTAGAAGGATAGTAGTGAGAAGTAACAGACACAGTGTCATATGGCAAAACGTCAGGACAGTGCTTATGTCACTTTCCTCCTCCATTTACCAGCATCACAAAGACACCACAGCTGGAACTATCCTCCTGAAATGGATGTGTGATTGTGCCAGGTGTCCAGTTCTTATTCGCCCAGTCTGTCTCTTTATCTGTATGAGGTCTCATTTTGAAAAAATGTCTGTATTTGGAGAAATGCAGGGTGTGTTTTTATGGTAGTCTTAAGTAACACCAACTATGCTAATTTACCATTATTATTGTTTTTGAGGTAAACATGCTACATTCAGTTATAAACAAACACTGTCATACCGAAACTTGTTGCATATCTCTTTGGCTTTTTCCTTTTCATTTGTACCCATTTGAGAGTCAAGTATGAAAATGGTGTCACATTTAGCATGAAGATACTAAATTGGAGACAAATAAACAAGGAAGTTCTAACTACTAAGTCAATTCTCACAAATATCAGTGAAATATCAAACATTTCTATATGGGCTTATCCATGTTTACATTATATGTGCTAGCTTAACATTTCTATTTGCAGACTTTTTACTTGCCACAAAACTCCAGTGGTTGTTGTTGATATTTACGAAAGTGATGAGCCCATCATATTCCTCAAAGATGACCTGTTTATCACAAATGTCAATGATCATGTCTGAGTACTGTCCATAACAAAATGAAGAAATGTAATTGTCTCTCACTTTTTTCAATTTCGTCTTTAAGATCCACTCCCTTGTTTCATTTAAAATGACACCTGTGGTGAAATAGTCTAGCAGGTACAGATTTGCACCCTTCATTTGAAGCAGAGCTCTGATATACCAGGCAATAATCTAAAAAATATGATACAGCATTTCAATTGGAATCAAATTACTTATCATACTGTAAAATAGAAATATAAATGTAAAATAATGCAATTGCATTTTAGTTTTCATATGTGTACCTCTCCATTTAACCACTCATGTGGCCTCAGTGATTGTAATTCCCTGTGATGTAACAGGGACTCATTCTTCTGCCTAGGAGACCTCAAAACTGCTACAATCAGCTCTGTAGGTGGCTTCTTCCATAGCATGTCGACCTATAATGACATGAAATTCATACAGTAAATAATAGCGTGCCTTAAATTAAGCAAGACATATTTTGGGGTTTTGTACTAATGACTTCATTACCTCTTCATCTACAGGGAGTACCTTTGCAGGAAGCTGACTTGTGTGACAACTTTAACTTTTCTTGCTCTGTGTCACATCCAGCCTTCTTTTTTTGGGAACAGGTATTTTTTGTGGAACAGAATAGAATTTAGATTTGGTGGATGGAAAACGTTCTTGGTTTGTCTTCATCCAAGTTTCTTTCGACTGATCGAGGTTCACAGGTGTCTCAGGTGGCTCAGGTTGAAGTAAAGGCTTTTGAGGAAGGTTTGTCTTCATCCAAGTTTCTTGAGACAGATCGAGGTTCACAGGTGTCTCAGGTGGCTCAGGTTGGAGCAACAGCTTTTGTGGAAGCTTATGCTGAATGATATTCTCTGTATATCTTCCTTGCAGAGACTGATGCATTTTTCTAATGAAGGTTCCTGTTTTTTTCCCCCCCCCTTTCTCCATTATGGAATGTTTCACAATTCCAAACCATTTTTCTACGTGACAATTGGTATCTCTTGTTTTTGGTTGTTTCTTTGTTGTCACCAAGTCCTGTTCATGAGATTCATACCTACTCAGGTCTCCCAACAGCAAGCCACTCCAAAGAGGAAAAATGGCAAGGTAGGTATCAAAGAGGACAGTGATGATGCCTGGACAATAGTATGGGTTGTCCTCTTTTGCCAACCATGTCTCTTCACCTGCCACTTGTTCCTTCACCTCTTGCATGGCCTGCTGAAAATAAGCAGTGAATGGTGATCTGCCAGTGAAAGTCGCTGCATGTCTTCTTGTCTTCACTTTCACACTTTTCCCAGTCTTTAGATTGGGTAGTTTCTTCCAATGTATCCTCTTTAGATCTTGAGATTACACTCTCCAAAACACACAGACTTTCTTTGACAAGCTTTGTATTTTGTGGGGTTGTGAGCAGGGCACATAATGCACGGAACACGATTGTTGATTCAGTCATGTTGCTGGCATTTTGGAGTCTGGCGAAAGCAAACGTGGCAAAGTCTCTCAGTCCTTTGTCATCTGTTTGCCGACAGATCGCTTGTCTGACAGCTTTCAAAATGTGCAGAGCAAATGTGCAGGACAGTGTATGACTTCATTTCCACCCATGATTTTTGCCCTATGCACAATTTATATGCTCTGTTGAGGTAAGAGCTGATGTGCTCTTTGTTGAAAGCCAGCATCACACTTTGTATTAACGCCCAGCTGTAATCAGTTTCGACCTGGTGAATTTGTATTTGTGTGTATTTTGACAAATGCAATGTAAATTGCATGAGCCAAAATGTGAGTGGTGGTATTGTGTGATCATTGGAGAGCATTTCACAAAAAGGAAGAGGTGGTGCATCTCGATCCTTTCCTGGAAGCACGATTGCATAGTACAACACACGCTTCGGCTGGTCTGGTATTCAACTGGTCTGGAGACAACTCCTCCAGTGGCATCAAGATAGAGGGACACAGGAGACCTACTTCGCAAATGATGCACAAGAATGCTGAGGCCACACTCTGTGTACAAATGAACAATGAACAGATTCATACTGAAAAGCTGTATGTAGCCAGGTATTCTGAAGTATTTTGGCCCACATTCCTTGAGTAGTCCCTGCAGTAGGTAGATTTCCATGAAGATGTCAGAGTGAATGGATTGCTTTTTCCTCATTTCTGCACCTATTACTTTCAACACTTTTTTACTGAGACATTCAGTCATGTTCCCAGCAAGGAGTTGCTCTTTTGGTGTGGATTGAAGTGTGCTGTAATAATGCTGACTGGGTCCATGCGTTAGGGCCTTTGCTATTTTTCCTCTTTTTTGGTTGGTTGCTGGCCTAGCCTTTGTCTCTGAAAGTTTGTGTTGTATGTCTCCAGTTTGTTGGACTACAATTTGCACATCTTGGTCCGATGCAACAGGCTTATTTTGCATTGTGAAAGAGTATTCGGCTGGGCAAGAGGGGAATGTGCAGTCTGCTTTCATTGATAAATATGCTGTGTGTTTTTTCCTGCTCCAGGGAGCCTTGAAATGTTGATATTTAAATGAGAGAGTACAAGATGGAATTTTCTCTTTAAAGGTGTTGTATACATGGTCTGTCCAAGGTCCTTTTAATTTGGAGGATCCTTTTTTTGGCCTGATCCTATCCCACAATTTTCTTGCCATAGAGATAAAAAAAGGTTTCTTCACCTGTGGACATTCTCTCAAAACATCTACACCAGGCTCTCCCTCCTGTATTTTCATAGTCTCAGGTGTACTCTGAGTCTGTGTGTGGATCTTGGTAAATAGGTTGAGAGTGGAAGTGTGTCCATCTTTCAGAAATGTCAGGTTGTGGAGTGGGTAGAAAAAGGGGTGTAAAGACAGAGGAAAAAGAGAGGAACAGGTAGAATGAGATGAGCAGAGAGGAGGATGTAAGAAAAGAGGAGATGAGACGGAGAGGGACAAGAGATGAGTACAGAGGAGGCCATTGATATAGTGGAAAGGGCATGACAGCAAACTGTACAAAGGCATGGATATAAAAGAAGTAGACAGAAGAGTGGAAGGAGAGGTAGAAGGTACAGATGAATTTCAAATTAAATTACAGTTACCCTAATAGACTATGTAATAAACCATGGCCTCTCCTTTACAGAAGCTGGTAAACAGCAAGAAAAATAAGGAATTGAAAAAAAACAAAAAAACAATAGACACCATCACAAAATTTGTATTGCTTTTACTGGTTATATTGGGACTTGTATTGGTTTTAGTGGAAACTGTAATGGACCCTGTTGGTCTCTACTGGTAGTTGGTCACCTTCTATTGGTGGCTGGCTTGTTAAAACTAATAAATCCTAATGGAATATGTCCCAAAACACACTACAGAAAACCATTTTTTATTTTGTAAGCACGTTTTAATGGTTAAAAGCTGACGGTTTGTAATTTTTGTAATGGTATTTGTGATTCATCTGTGATGGTATTAGGATTTTCTGTGATGGTTCTATGTTTTTCAGCAGGGTTGCCTCATTGTTTTTATATAATGCATTTTAAGTCATTTTAAAGGCTGTTGTTTGTTGGGTTAGTTAGGTTTGTTTTTATAACCACAAAAGAATATTATCTCTTTGTGTATTATTATTTGAGGTAACAAAACCATGGCTAATTTGCGGTTACCATGGCTACAAGAACCAATTTTTTTTTTGTTGCTTATTTCGAGGCACGGTTTTGGGACATAATAAAATGCTTAATGTGGCTGAACTGCTCCATTGTGAACATACGAGCTGTAACCACTGCAAGCTGTAAAGTAAACAGGAAGAGTTTGTCCGAACTCAAATGGTTTTGCGAGAGAACGCCAAACATTAGAAAAATAACGTTTTTTCAAAGCAGCACCATTTGACACCCCAGCCAACAAGAATTTTCAGACTGCGCAGCACACACAAAATCCTTTACATGTTTTGGTTGGGACACAGGCCAGATTACAAGAACTGAATGTTGTTGACAGTGCAAAATCATTGAGTGACGTGTGATTCCTTAAAGTTTGGCATGTTATTGTGAGGTTTTAAAACGTAGACCAAAAATCACAGGTGGCTAAGCATGTCACATTATAAGATTCAGCATTGTTCCCAACTTTGCAAAATCAGGCCCGATCCTTCCAATTTTGTCGTCTATGGCTATGGCTGAAATGGTGTGGTCTGTTCATTTTGTTTTCGTGGCATTCTACAGTGGAGAGCTAGTTGATGATGAGGAGATATTAGCTAAATAATAAGAAGGGCAATATGTTCATAAAATGCTTGGAATTGCAGACAGAAATTGTAATATTTGTTATGTTTGTGTGTGTGTGTGTGTGTGTGTGTTTGTTTTTGTAAGGTAATATACGTATAAATTACTTTCTATATGGTTTTTACATCTAGGTCAACAGCTTTCTCTCCAGGGCAGCTCTTGTCACAAAATACATGACGAAAGCAGGTTGGTATGACACATTACACTTAAACCATGTACTGTGATGAGTCAGCTCTGATTGCTGTGGACAGAGACTTCTAAGATGCCATTTCCCTGTTCCCTCCTCAGTAAAGTCACTGTTGTGTCTAGTCATGTCTAAATGATTTTTCAATTGCAATGGTATTTTCCTTTTCCTATTGCACATGTGGATTTATTTTTTTTTGCAAAGGGAGAGAGAATATGCTGACTCAACAGGCCATGGGGTGGAACAGAAAAAAGACAGAGAACCTCCACAAAGTCTTGGTCCACAGATATATCAAAGTAAGGGCATTTTGCAATGGTCTTCTTGTCTGACACAATGACAAATAGCAGACTTGGAGCCCGGGCATCCGCAATAAGCTCATTCATCCGTTAATTTATATACATTAATAATTTAATAATAATTTCTTGATCTGATGAAGGTTTTGGCTGAAAGCTTGCATTTTTTTGTGTGTGATTTAAAGATCTCTGAGAGGGCAAAGCTGGAAGCTGCCAGCTTCAGTGAATTCCAGCAAAAGAATAATCTCACTGAACAAACAGTACAGCAGTGGGTATGTGATGTTCAGCAATGGGCAGTCACAGGTAAAATAATACACATCACTTGGTCTTTTCACAAACTGTTAATTACTTTGTTCAAATATGTACTACATAAGGTGATCACTTGACTGTCTTACGTATTTAGCGCTAGTCTCCACACCAGGGAGCACAGAGGACCTCAGAGCTGAGATAGAGAGCATCACGGTTAGCTTGCTCCGCAAGAAGCAAGACCTCTATCGTCAACATGGTTGGTTGACAGATTTTCAAATGCTACATTACCAAAACAAACAAACAAAAACACTGTTTTCATCACTGTTTTCTTGTTTCACTTTGCAGATAGCAACCAGACAAGGCAAAGGAAGAGAAAGAAAATAAGAGATTTAAAGAAAAAACTAAGAGAAAAGATCTTGCAGTACAATTCAACTGAAGAGGATAAGATTGATGAAGAGTTGGCCTGCAGTTTGACGGAAGACTACATCCTGCCTTGGGAGAGACTTGAAGATGGTATGGTAGCCTGCCTATGGTGTAACAATGGAAAGAAATTCAGTGTGTGTGTGTATGTGTTTGGGTTTGTAACATAATTATGAATACAAAATAACTTTTTCATGTTTCCATCACTTTCCTCTACTTAAAGGACACTCCTTCAGGATAAAACGGTCAGTTTTTGACAAAATTATGCTACTTAAACGCCTTGAGGAGGAGCAGAGCATCCTGGTCAAAGAGATGTCCCAGCACATCAAGTCTCTCCAGAAAGAGATAAAAGGAGTGGAGAAGCGCAAAAAGAACATCAGAATGGGCAGTATGTCAAAATTCTGAACATTTATTTCCTCAGTAAAGTATGTTTTCCATGCAACAAACATAAAAAAACAAGACAATTAGTAACATCTTTCTGTTATATGTGGCTCTACATACTATGATTTTGGAATTTAATATTTGTAATTGTTACATTTGGGGAAAAAAATTAACCCTCCTGCTATGTGATGTATAATAATTTCCGTTTTAATACAGATTTTGGTGACATGACGGAGGACGCTGCAGAGGGTTGGAAAAGTGTCCTCATTCGGCGGTCTTCTGCACTGGAACGGCTGTGTCAAGAAGCCGTAAACACATATCGTGCTATAGTTGATGATCTCCAGATACAGGACTCAGAATGCAGGACAGACACTGATGACGACGAATATGACCTCAGTAGTCCGGAGTCAGAGGAAGAAGATTAGGAAGGAGACCCCTCCGTTTTGTTTTGTTTTTAAATTCTCATCATCATCATTGTCCCTGCCGAGAGTTGTACAGACTGCACAGAACATCATAAATCAACAGTTTCCTGCCCTGGATGACATCTTCACCTCCCATTGCCTGCAAAAGACACACAACATCCTCGAGGATCCATCCCATACTGCCCACCAATTGTTCACTGACCCGTCCAACCAAGCATATCACCTCTTCATTCTTCACACATCAGACAAAAGATACAGAAGCATCACTAGCAAAACATTATAATTCAGAGATACCTACCCCCAGGCTATCAGACATGTAAATACAACTGAAACGATGGTATTTCAGTTTATCAACATTAGATGTTGTTACATGTGAAATTATTTTGCTCTGCAACTTAATGTACTAAAATCATGAATGTATACACAATGCCAGTGCAATATCTACTAAACAGATTGGCCCTCTGCACTATGGACTGTTTTTTTTTCTGCATTCTGAACTGTTCCTCTTCAACTCCAGCACTTAGGACAGTACAGGGCTCATGTACTCTGATACTCTGTTACGTATAGGTATGCTCTGTTGCATTTTCTTGTGTTGTATGTTGTTGAATGTGTGGATGTGAGCACACCAAGACAGATTCCTATCAGCTTATGAAACGGCTACAATAAACTTGAACGTAAATTTGCAAATGTTGTAAATTATCTGAGATTTCAATTAAAGTACATAAACTGCACAATTGCCCAGTTGTCTTCATTGGAAATCTACATTTTACAGTATATTGTCACATACAAAAACTGTTCAGGATTCTGAAGTGGAACTGGTGAAAATCTCAACATAAATCAAATCATTGTCCAGGGGACCTGATGTCACTTGGCAGTGATTAACTAGCCTGTGAAAACCAGGCTAGTATTTAACTTCCTATAAACAAAATGTTAAGTGTGCTGATAAGTTCAAAGTTGGAAACAGGATAGCAAGGTCTTAGCCGGTGACTGAAAGTATAATGAAGCTACATGCCAGATGTCTTTTCACAGCCTCATATATCCCTTATCCCTGTGCATTGCTCAGTTTCTATACCAATTGACTAACTCATCTTTGAGTAGGCCTACCTGCCAGACACCATCCTGTTTTCAGAAAATGGACGGTATCTGCAAAAGCTATCAAATCATCAGACACTATGATAAGCTCCAACTCCAAGCTGATTCTGATTTAACTTGATTTGAATACAATCATGGGTACAATCATCAATTCTTTATTCACTTGATGGGCCTGCATTCCATTCCATCCAGTGATGATACAAACCATTGTATCATCACCGATGGATCCCTATCAGTTTGCTCACCAGGCTGTGGAAGATGCCATAAGCCTGGCTGTTCACTTTACTCTGCTACATTTGGAGTCAAGTAACACCTATGCATGCATGTTCAATGACTTTTGCTTAGCTTATACCATGATAGATCATCTCAATGTTCTCCACCCTGCAAGTCATGAACATCAATATAGCTCTGTGTCACTTGATACTGAACTTCTAGAGGAAGAGAAACAACCCTTCAAACCACCTGCAGCTCAACATCACTAAGACTAAAGAGATGGTGGTGGATTTCAGGCGGTCTAGCCCCCCTCTGCTACCAGTCTCCATTGAGGGGGTAAATGTGGAGGTGGGTTCAAACAAAAGGTGATATTTTTTAAGTTGTGTGTCAGATCCAGATGTAAAGCCGGCATGTAAATCTCTTTAAACTGTACAGTTTCTGCACTCGTTTGACTAGTGACGCAAGCATCAGTGTCTTGAACTTGATGCCAGCCGCAACTGGTAGCCAGAGCAGGGAAATAAAGAGAGGTGTGACATGGGCTCTTTTGGACTCGTTGAAGGCCAGTCGTGCCGCTGAATTCTGAATCATTTGTAGAGGTTTGATTGTGTTTGATGGAAGTCTAGCCAGAAGAGCATTGCAGTAGTCCAGCCTAGAAATGACAAGGGCCTGGGCAAGAAGTTGTGCAGCATGCTCTGTCTGATGTTGTTTCACCTGTAAACGAGAATTTGATCATCACATGAGAATTCACACTAAAGAGCCGCCTCACCAGAAAATTGACACAAATTAAAAGACTCACATCTGTTCTGTTTGTAGCAGGATATTTCAACAGGTTTTAAAAGCATGGAAAATTGTGTACTGTGTAGGGACGGATATTGTTAAGGTTTTAAAGGCATTACTGTTCTTACTGTTACTGCTGATCTATTTGGTATTTTTATCTATTTGGTATTTGGTTTTTGTTATTTGGCTCAATTCTCAGGATGTGAATGTTTTCTCTCAAAGCTATAAAACTATGTAATATGTTCAAGCTCTCTGAGTTTCTTGTTCTGTTTACATGTAACACATGACAACAATACTCCTGCATTTATGATGTTTCCCCAATGGACTACTGTGACAGAGTGTACAAAAGTCAAATAAAAAAAATATATATATTTTATTATATTCTTATACTTGATGATATCCTTCATCCATACAGGTGGTTTTGTCCTGACCAGTCCTTGTTTGATTTCATGAGTTGAACAGCTTCAGCCCCCCTATTTGTCGTCTCAGCCCCCCTACAACTATACTCAGCTATATGAACGATCAGGCTAGTGGTGCTTCCTCAAGAAAGTTTAGCATTCTCGCTCATTTATCGATCTCAATGTGGTACTCACACACTGTGATAGATCGTTAATGTGCGCGCACACATTTTAATGAAGCATTGTACAGACAGCACGCCAGCCAGGTCTCATGAAAGTGTGTTTCAATGCCACGATTTTCTGTTTCTATTTGGTGTGCTATTTATACACAGAAACTGACTTTGGTGTGCATATTTTTTCAAAAGTATGTGAAATGGTTAGGTTTAGGAGTGTGGGGAAGGTGCGTATTATAAGTAGGCCAAAGTCAGTTTCTGCGTATAAATAGCACACCAAATAGAAACAGAAAATCGTGGCATTGAAACACACTTTCATGAGATCGGGTCATTCACTTTCACATCTTCTTGAGCAAACGAAGCAAATACACATAATATTATGTCACAATTTCTGTCTTGACGATTATCCAAGAAGTTAAAACTTATGTCTTAAATAAACAAACAGTTATGTAAATATTGGATGTGTGTCAGTATAACGGATCCATGCCTTTCTTATATTAGGTTATTAATATTAATCAAACAACAAAAGAAAACATGAGAATCACTCACTGCTCTTAACCACAGCGGCACATATACTAAAATTGGATCGATACAGAGAAGATTAGCATGGTCCCTGCGCAAAGGATGCAGAACAATCTTCTCTGTGCCCCCTGACCCCACCCACCTACCCAAGTATATGTCTTGTAACCCCACAATTTGGGATGTCAGTCAGTTTTCTTCAGAGGGCAGTGTCATTGTGCATTTAATTATGCCCAAAAAACAGATGGCCTCCTGTAATTTCAAAAAGAGTGCAGGAACAACGCGAGAAGTTCCGACAGAGGCTTTCAAAGGACCTGGACAACACAATTTTGCGAGTCCAGAGGGCAGAGTCTTCAGAAAAAGAGCAAAAAAAACTGAAATTTCGCAAACCTCACTGGCCTCCAGTGATTTCCTCGGTGGAAAGCAAGAGGAGGAGACGGTTCCGGGAAATACTGGAGAAAGTCTTCTCTCCAAGCCTCCCCATCCACTATACAGTCTAGGAAAGGCCTGCAGAGAGAGTCTTCTCCGCAAGCCACCCCATCCACCAGTCAGCAGTGGCCTCCAGTGCTCAAGAATGTCAAAGTATCAGGTGAGATTTTTAAACTATGAAATAATGTAGAAAAAATAAATTCATATAAATGTCTAAAATGTATATTTATGTATTTTTGCCTCATACAGTTCCTACATGCGCATCGCTGGCTGTGCTCCCTCCTCCATCAGCTGTAGCTGATGCAGCCCTTAAACGGGTGCCAAGGGCCACAGCCTGGAGAAGACAGAAGAGTTGTTGATAATAGCAGTAACAACTGGACTTAAGGCTGGAAAAACCTCTTTGAAAATCTGCGAAGGCAGAACATCGGAGTGACAAAATGAGGGCTTCATACTAAGAACAATGTCATATAGCTGTGAAGGTGACACGGGTTGAAAATGAGATAGAGAGCTCCGATGAGAAACCATTTCTAGAGGCAAAGAATTTTGAAATGGTATGTTAGACCTCATACCCTCGACTAAAATGTTTTTACCCTAGTTTTTAAAATGTTTTAAAAACTGTTCGCACAAATCAGTAGAGAATTCTAATGAAGCACTAGGAACAGGATTTAAAAAGGCATTAATTGTATTGAAGAGTATCTTCGGCCTATCTGCATTTTGTGCAATTATATCTGACATGTATTTCCCCTGAGCTTCCTTAGCGGCACTCTGATACCGTTTAAGACAATCTCTGAAAATTTCGTATGATATCTGAAGTTTATTTTTCTTCCAACTGCACTCAGCACGCCTACACTCTTGTCTAATGGCACGAACGGACCCCTGAAGCCATGGCTGTGCTTTTTTCATCAGCTTGGATCTCTGTAACCTTAAGGGAGCAACAGAGTCCAAGGTGGAAGTGCAGGTACTATTAAGAAGTTCAACTAATTCATCAGGATGGACACTAGAGGATAGAACATTCACAGCAGTTGGAATTAGGGTAGATATATACACATCATTGAAGGACTTGGCAGTAGAGGAATTAAAACATCTAAAATAACGAGGAGGATGATAAGATTTAGGCAGAGTAGATGACAATATAGAGTCAAAAATAACTGGACAGTGATCAGAGATAACAGCATCACATAAATCCAAATTATTCACAGGAAAACCACGTGAAAACACTAGGTCCAACGTGTGACCCTTCTGATGTGTAGGTCCAGTAACAGATTGTATAAAATTAAGGGAGTCCATAAGACATGAAAACTCTTTGACCAGAGGTTTTGAGTGACAACAGACATGGATATTAAAATCACCCACAATTAAAAGACTATCAGAACGTGATACTAGAGAAGCCAAAAAGTCGGAAAATTCTTGGATGAAGTCCTTATTATATTTCGGAGGTCTGTAAACCAGGGCACAGAGCAAGGACGAGGGAAAATCAACCTTGAACAACTGCACCTCAAAACTATGGAAAATTTCATCAGGCAAGCGTTTGCACTTAAAACAGTTCCTGAAAATTGTTGCAATTCCACCTCCACGGCCAGCAGTTCTAGGAGAGTTAAAAAATGAATAGTCAGGAGGAGAGAGTTCCATCAGTGCTGTAGTATCACCAAGACTAAGCCATGTTTCTGTCATTAATAAAAAATCCAAGTCATGAGTAGAGCAAAAGTCATTTAAGATGAATGATTTGTTGGACACCGATCTAACATTTATTAGCGCAAATTTAACAGGACGGTCCACACTCCGCGAAAGATCTGAGATGAGTCTAGGTGGAAGGTGTATTGGTGAATATTCCAGAGAGAGAAGGTTGCCAGAGTTAACTCCAGTATCTAACCTTGCACGGGAGAAGTGGACAGGAGACCAAACCACTGGTATTTGATCATCAGCAAAGGTACGAGGACGACTGGCAGTACAAACAAAGCCATTGCACGGCGAGCAGATATAAGGGATATCCCTGCAGATTGTGTGGACAGCCAAAGAGACTGGAGTTTGGACACAGTTTCTTTAGAGGAAAAAGTTTCTGTGCCACCTCAGCTGGAAAAACTGCTTCTCAATGGCTTTCTGAGCAGAAGAGGGTCGCAGCTGCAGACGATGTTAACGATGTGCCTCGGACAACCGCCTGGAGGAGAAAGAAGAGAGAGGAAGGAAGACATTGCACAGGGCCTGCCTCAGAAAAGGCCAAAGAAATGCAAACCGCTAACTTGCTCTCTGTGTCAGCAGCCAAAAACGAAGGATTATGGACACTCACAGTACGGTGGCAAATTCTTTTGCAGCAGTTATGAGGGCAAGACTGTGGAACTTTGGCTGGCAGAGCAGCGGTCTATTGCTGCCCCTAAATAATTACCTCAATCTTTTATTATCTTTGTTAATTTTGTTAGAGTGCCTGTTTGCAAGTAGTCGAGTAGTAGTTTCGTTTCTGCTGTTTTTTGGGGGTTTTTGCTAAAGATTTAAAAAAAAAAAAAAAATTTATTTTTTTTCTTTGAATTTTTTTTTTTTTTTTTGTCTCTATTGTGAACTTTTTAATAAATAAAACTGTTGAAAATATTTGTATTTAGTATTTAGTTGTCATTTATATACTTCTTTATACTTTTAATCTTTGGTCTGTTTTCAAGTAGTTTCTGTTGATAATTTTTTGTTAAACATTTCTTTTAAAAATTCTTAAATATTTCATATTTTGTTGTCATTTATATATTTCTTTATACTTTTTATCTTTTGTCTCTATTGTGCATTATTTAATAAATAAATCTGTTTTAAGTACTTTCTGCAGTTGATAATTTGAATTTAGTATTTTGATTTCATTTATATATTTATTTTTACTTTTTATATTTTGTCTATTGTTAACTATTTAATAAATACAATTTTAAAACAGACTGTGTTTGAACTAAAGATGTTTTAAGGGCAGAACTGCTATTCAAATGAATGAGAATGAGAATGAGCTTTATTGGCCAGGTATATGTTTACACATACGAGGAATTTGTTATAGTGATGGAAGCTCCATTAATTCAACTTTATAATCAAGTTTATAAAGACACGTATATAACAATTTATGCAATTTTTAGGTAGGAACATTACAATGCTAATGAATAAACAGAAAAAATGAGCAATACAATAAAAGAAACAGGTAAGACAATTAACAATCATTTTAAATAAAAAATCCATTACATGACTGCTTACTTGAGGTTTATGAAGGCAAATAAATGTTCTAATATAAAGAACAATCATTTTAAATAACCATTTAATGGCTGTTTACATGAACTTTCTGAAGGCAAATTAACGTTCTAAAATAAAGAACATCATTTTAAATAACAACCATTAACATGACTGTTTACATGAGCTTCATTGAAGGCAAATAAATGTTCTGTAAAAGAAAACAAGTAAAAAATATTTACAAAATATATACAATATAATAATACAATTTCATCATTACATTACATGTAACTACATTTACTGCGAAGGATTTTCCCTCTCTTGCAGCCACTCTTCCACAGTCTTTCCCTCCGCTGTGGCACAGAAGAAGAGGCTGCCCACCCTGGTGTGCCCAAACTCTTTTTTTCTTGGCTGCCCACACCGACTGCATGTGTATTCTTTTCTTGGAGTTCGGGGACACGGCAGCCCTTGCACTTGGGCCAAAACCTCTGCTGCCTTCCTCTTCCTCCACAGAGTTGTTCTGCTCAAGGATGTTCCAGGAGCAACACCCGGAGCTGGGAGGGCAGCTGTCGGAGGAGCAGAGAGCGCGGCTGCTGGAGGAGCAGAGCGAGTGGCTGGTGGTGGAGCAGAGAGAGCAGCTGCTGGTGGTGTTGGTGCAGGGTGAGGACTTCGCTGCCCACGTCGTATGGCCTGACCTGACATGTCAGGGTTTACGACGAAGGGGAAGGGTGGAAGTCCTGTCCCAGGCTCAGCGGGCACAAACGTCTTCTGTTTGGCTACTGGAAGCGGGGTGTGAGACACCATGCTGATCTGAGGTAAGGGCACACTCAGAGTCAGCACATCCACTTCCAGCTTCTTTCTATAGTCATTGTACCTATTTGAAATGACACAATTAATAGGATGACCTGAATCTAAGAATTGCATGACTACATTCTAAAATTATGTTTACAACTGGCTCTCAAAGAAACTACTTACCAGACAGAAAGCGTCCGCTGATTGATCTCGAACAGCTGAATCCTGGTCCTTCCCCTCAGTGCAGGGCAGTTCCCCACCAGCCTCCGTATGGCCTGGTAGTCATGTAGAATGGCAGCCCAGCGGTTCATGGAAACACCCCATTTCACCTTCCCCGCTGGATGAATGGAGCAGAGCTCCAGACATACTGCCTCTACAATCCTGCTGATGTTGGGCCATTGCGCAGGGCCTGATCCCTGCCCTAGCACACACCTGTAATAAAAAAAAAAAAGAGATGATAAATCATAAAAGGCTCACAGTCTTATCACAGCTGTTTAACTAATGTTTACAATAATTAAAATATAACAATTTAAATCATTTTTAAAGTTTTACTATTTTAGAAATGTTTAACTAACCGCTTCAGGCTCTCCTTTCCATGGCAGGTTGAGGTTTTGGAGTGGGTGGCCTTGAACCTGCCTTGCAGAAGCCTGTCCTTGTGCCTCGGCGGATAGGAAACCCCCTGTTTGTCACTGTCCGGCAGCCTATCCCACAGCCGGAAGATGTCAGCTGCTTCCCTATCCGAGACACAAGGCTTTTCTCTGAGCTCGACGAGGTACCTGGCCAGCTCCACCACTCGATCGAACCCTGGAGCCCCGTCTGGTCCTCTGCACACCTGCAAGCAGCAAGAAGATCAGTTAGTATGGATGAAAATGTCCAGCAAGTGATGGCATCCATGGTAAAGGATGCTTGCAAACATACCTCTTCTTGGGGCTCAGATAGCAGGTCCTGGGAGGACCGAGAGGATGATGGAACGTCCCGAGACAAGCGTATCGCGTCCTTGGTGGACATCAGAGAAAGAGGAGAGATGGTGTGGTCCTGCTCCTCTTTCTCATCCACAAATCCCTCATCTTCTGCCTCCACCAAGTTGTCTGGGATTCCGTCTGGGGCGTCAGGGTCCCGACCAAAGTTCTCCCGGAACTCCCAGGACTGCTGCGAGCACAGGTACTCCACCCTGATGAGCTCGCCTGACAAAACAAAATTAAACAGAATACAAGGTTTTAAAATAAAAGTCTGTACAAAAAACAAACAATAAAACAACAACAACAACAATATAGACACATACCCGTGTACTCTCTTGGCTTGGAGTAGTCTTGTACAAGACTGCTGCCAAGAAGACGCTGGCTGAGCTCATTGAGGCTGTGCTGGAGCAAGGCACTGTAGCAGCGCAGCGACAATGGGGGCTCGTTTATGGAGACGCTGTTGCCGAGAGCGCTCTCTCATCAACTTTGCCACATGTATATCACAAGAGAACCTGTTTAAACCACAGGTAAACAAAGTCAAAGATTATTAAAGTTCATTTGAAGTGTTACTCTTTGTTCTCCAGAGCAGAGGGAAAGGTGTGATGTTTGCCAGACCAGGAAACACTCACTGTACAAAAAAGATGTTTGATGCGCGGGATATCACAACACAGATCTTTGATGAAAGAGACATCACACAAGTCTTACAAGGTCAGCCACAGTGTGTCAGAATGTTATTGTTTTGAGTCTAACACCCATCAAAGGTCAAGAAAAGATCAATGTGGGGGGGGGGGGGGGGCTGTTTACACATCCTGAATAGAATCTCAACTGTCAGACAAAGGTGTCTTTTGAAAGAACTGTAAAAATAATTTAAAAATGTTTTTATTTTGTTGTTAACACATTATGTGTGTTTAATTTTTATCAGTATTACAAAAATGTTAGAATTATTATTGGCAGTTATTACTATATTACTACTAAAAGGTGTAAAATTGTAGTACTTAAGAACACATTTTTCATGACTCACCGGTAAGTGAGGATTGTTGGAAACATCCTGCGGTGAGCCGGATCCAGCTGGTCCAGGATTTCGTTTGACCACGCGGCCAGCTTCTTGTTGCAGCGCTGGCACTCCAGGTATTCCGTTGCCAGGAAATACCAGCCGTGCAAATTCAGCACCCGCCTCACTGTCTTGTAGAGCCCACAAGATGTCAAGCGGTGACCGGACCGTCTGCAGTTTGGTGAGCTGCAGATCAGCTTATAAGACCACATCCTGTAGGGCATCCACAAACACAGCGACCAGGTGAAGAACACGTCTGGCGATGCTGGAGGCTGATGATACTGCAGACGTGGCTGGGGAGGGTGCCACCACATCTGCAGGTTATCTGTTAGCACTGCCTTGCCACCCTGGTGTCGGAAGAGAGAGCGACCGATCCACTCGTGTTGTTCCTTTGGAAGTGAGCGCTTCCAGGCCTCGGGAAGAACAACCTGCACACACACACAAATTAATATATCAATATACATGTTTAAATATTTACTGATGAGACACAAAGGCACACTTCCGGAGTGAAGTACCTCAGGAGCTGCTGACACCAGTCTCTGGGCAGTCCTCTGCTCCAAGCGAGTTGAGCGGATCGGTGCTGAAGGCAGTGAAGGTGGTGGAAATACTGTGAATAACACAACACAACTATTACAGACAAAACAGAGCGATGACAAGACAGATACGTTTATGCAACACTACAATGTGATGCTATTTGTGGTCACATATGATCAGCTGAGCACAAGTCAATGCAAAATGTGGATTAATTTTTTCAGCACACAAAATAAAACACACAACACTCACCCTGTGACTCCACCTCCATGGCTGACACCAGCAGATCTTCATCTGTTGGCTCAAAGGGCACAAAATTGTAAATGTCAGTCAAAATTACGTTTGAACATGCATAGAATTATATCAGGAACAGATCTAAACACTCACCACGTGCTGTTGCTGGCTCAGAATGTGAGCTTTGGGTAAATGGAGGAGAGGCCAGACGTGCAGGCTGTTGGGCAGCAGGTTGGGATGCAGAAGATTTATTTTTTCTTTCAGCCCTTATCTTCTGTTGGTCCCTCAGCAGGATGTATTTTTTTAGGGCATCCATCTTACTGCCTGCACTTGTGTCCTTCAGTCTGATGAAGTCCACATAGCTGCATAAGAATCGTACACAATTAAATCAAATGAATAAATAAATAAAACACAAAACAGCGTAAACAACACGTTAACAAGCAAGCAAACAAAGCAAATAAATCACAACAGGCTTAAAAGCGTTTTACCTTTTCCTCTCCCTGTCCGTAGCCTCATAGAGCTTTTTGTAGGAGCTCTTCTTGTGCATCCCAAAGCCCACCAGACAGTCACCCTCACAGCCAGGTAATGTGCCCTCTCTCTGCCTGCGCGCTCTGATGGCCTCTGTGACCTTTTTGAATGTGCAGGCATAATGGAGGAAGGCATCTTTGTTGGCCATGAGGGCACCTCTGTCCAGTCTGCCAGCCTCACGCTCCCGCTGATGTCCAGACAGGACCATGAGGGAGTAGCCAAGGTCGTTTTCTAGCAGCCACTTGAAGGTTCTCCCCCTGTACTGACCAAACTGGATGGCACTTTGACTTGCCAGCAGCAGGTCATCAGTGGGATCCCCTCTACCTTGGACTACCCTGACCTTGGCCTCCTCCAGCACAGCTTCAGGGTCCTTCGGCACAAAGGGCACCCCTTTAGCCACTTGAGAAAGATGGATTTTCTCCACAGTGGCTGCCTTCTGAGATGCCCTGAGCACCAGCTCTCCAGCCTCCACGCGCAAATTAGGCTTGCTGTTCATTCTGCAACGTTAAAGCAATGCACCAAATGTTATGTTGCCACATAAACAAAAGTAAACATTTATATGAAAAAAATTACATTATTAAGTGTAATTGGCAGATTTGAGTGGATTAAAAATAGTTTTTAAACAAACTTCTTTATTAGCATCATTATTTGCAGCAGAAAAATTACATGAACAAAGTAAAGGGTCAAACGAATAGCTCAGTATTACCCCTATCATTACTATTATTATAAATATTATTATTGCACATTATAGCACTTCTGTATGCATTACACACATTTAAAAGAGCAAAACAACAGAAAATAAACAAACAAATACTAAAAAAACATAAAAATGTACTTGTCTGTGAAGATCATGAATGAAACTACATTTTATACAGTAATCTATCTTTTAGAGGGGTCAAACGTAGTCACAACTCAACCAACGGGTCAGTTTTACCCCCTATTTCTCCCGCTTCTGCATACATTAGCCTATACGTATTTAAAAAAAAAAGAGTTTAAATGAGAATTTATCATGAATGAAACAGTACTTTTATACAAAAATCTATATTTTAGTGGGGTCAAATGTAACGTTAGTCATAACTTAACGAACGGGTCAGCATTATCCCCTATTTCTCCCGTCGCTTCCATACACATTAAAAAAAAGATTTAAAACCTTAAATTTATCATGAATGAAACATCATTTTTAACAGTGAATTTACCACGAATTGAACAGTATTCTTTATACAAAAATCTATATGAGGGGTCAAACGTAGCCACAACTTAACGAACGGGTCAGCATTAACATTATTAACATTATTTCTCCCGTCGCTTGCATTACAAACATTAAAAAGGGGAGGGGGGAAACACTATGCCTCTAAAACTTTCAAAATCAAGACAGGTAAAGCATGAGAAAGTGTAAAATAGGTTGACTTACGTTTGCACGGAAAAGGTGATCAATATAAAAAAAAAAAAGCAAAAATGCAGGGAAGCAGAAGGTACGGATGAATTCGACAATCAACAGATTGTTTATTTTTATATATAGCAGTCTTTTTCACCGATCGAGCCCAAAAAGCAGAGTTTTTATTTTAAAAACCACTTTTCCAGAGCTGAATTTGACTTACGAGCCGGCGGCGGCGGCGGCGCCAGCCAATGGGAATGAGAGGCGAGCTGGAGTCTCGGCCAATGGGAGCGCGGTGCGTCTGAAACAATTCGTCGGCAGGCCAATGGGGCGAGGGCGGCCTGGGCGGGACTCGATGAAACAAATCGTCCCGCCGGCCAATCGGAGCGCGGGGCGGGCTGAAACAAATCGCAACATTCACCCGACGATTGGTTTCGCCATAGCGCAAAGATGACACGCAAATCCATGAAACGCTCCATCTTTTAGGGGGTAGTCGTGGCCTAATGGTTAGGGAGTCGGGCTTGTAACCTGAAGGTTGCCGGTTTGATTCTCGTGCCGGCAGGAGTTGAAGGTGGGGATTGTGAATGAACAGCACTCTCTCCACCTTCGATACCATGACTAAGGTGCCCTTGAGCAAGGCACCGAATCCCTGGCTGGAGCAATAGCTGCCCACTGCTCCGTGCGTGCATTTGTTCACTACTCACTGCTGTGTGTGTGCACTTACGTGATAAACTTAAGGTCACGTAAGTGTACTCAACTGTGCTATTTTGGAACGCCATGAATATGAACTAAATTTAAAAATTGTATAAAAAATGTATTTAGTTAGCACTTGAAGTACACTTGAACCATCTTTCGTACACTAGAACACTTAAGTGTACTACAAGTGGTGACTAAATACATTTTTTAAATACAGAGATAGTATGTTAAAAGTGCTTTTTAGGTCATATTCATGGCGTTCCAAAATAGCACAGTTGAGTACACTTAGGACTGAACGATGTAGGTGTAATGATTTAAAGCTCTTATTTGATTAATTTGGGGAATCGAATCGTAGAGATTCGGGTTGATTTGATTAAACTGATTCAAAATTGATAGCATACACTTCAACTATTCGTCCAGTGTCTAGCACTTAGTGTATCTTAGCAATTCTGTTTATTTCGTGGCCACGATAATAATACAGAATTGGTTGGGTTAAATTGGTTGGGGAAACACAGGCTCTGGGCAAAGTGAAAATTACACCACAAGACAAGGATTCTTTATAAAAGAAACAAAAGTTTATTTGCTAACTACTGTACAGTAAACCAAGTTTAAACACACATACACACACAAACAAGTTCGGGCAATGTTATTGCAATTTGAATGAAGTTCCCCAAAGTTCTAAAACTCGTTTTCCAAGAATTCTCTAAATTCAACCTGAGGAAGTCACAAGCAGAGAACTTTACTATCTTTAAAGATTAATTCAACCAACTCAGCAGGATATGGAGATTGTTTGTTTGTTTACTTGCTTTTAAGTTGAGTCGATAGCTGATCTGTTGTTTTCCCGGATGGTGGCTAGAGGGAACCCCACGGCTGCTGATGTGTCCTTGTTGCGTGAGGTCACTCGGGGAACCCCTCTTGTGATTGGCGGTTGCCTGGTTCCTTGAGAGAGACGACACTTGAAGTTCTTCTGAGTTTCACGTGGCTTCAAGCTTTGAAGGTTCTTCAGTAAGAAGTTTGATGGAGGGGTGGGGTTTGGATGTCTCAATCGCATGAGGGTGCAGCATGTGAGCGCAAGTATTTGTGCGATCAAACGAGGGCGAAGAGCAACAAATCCGTTCGGACATTGGGGTTTTGACAGAGCGGAGTTTGTCCAACCCACAGCAATTCATCCAATCAAATTGTCCCTGCCGGGCGGAGCCCCACCAGTATGGTCCCTTGTCCGTGCACACATTAGATGCCAGTAAATTTGTCACATGGAGAAAATATCCTAGCAGATTTCTATAAAGTGTTGTAACCAGGCGTATGATGCTGAAGGTCACATTTCATCCACACCAAATTGTTGCTAATACCACAAGCTTCATACCATACTAAACACTGGTGATCTGGCTTAAAAGGGAAAAGTTATACAGCAAATGTTAAAAATATAATAGATTCCAATAACACAGCAAGCTTATAAAAGACATAAAATACAACATTAGTATATATTGTCTATTGAGTATATTGCTTTAATAGCAGCAGTAATTACTGATTGTCTTTTTAGCAAAGTCCATAACAGTTTGTGTGTTCTTGGTCTGCACTAGAAGAGAAAAGGGCATGTGTCCTCTGGAATTCAGAGGGAGGGAAACGAGGAGATATCTTGAGGTCAGAAAGTGGAGATCTGTTGAGCGTCTGCTTCAATGTATATCTGTCTTTTTGTTGATTAAATCCTAAATTTATGCGTTACTCGCTCACGGGATCCCGGGGAGTGTCTATCGCTGGAACATTTCCAGATACACCGTTCTTTGTACTGTTGTTTAGTCAACTTTATTTATGGCAAGTCAGTCAGGAACAACACTGAAGTTCTGTTCCTAAATACGCTCAGATGTAGAAGGGTCCTTCTCTTCTCCAGTCTATCATTGTTTTTATGGGTCTCATGAGAAGATAGCAGGGCAGGACAGGAAGCCAGTAAGACAATTGGGCGTTGTGTTGATCATTTATTAATTTTATGACCGCACATGGCTGAGAGAAGACTTCCTAACTCTTTCTCAGGAATGTGCTGCGCTGTTACTTTGTTTGTTCAAAGGAGATCCTACATAGGGCTTTTAAAATGAAGATTGTGATATCTTCAATACTTCTTGAGTTAAAGACATGCAAACTTTAGAAAAATAATATTTATGGCACTCAGACAAGTATGTTCAATGCAGTTGTTTTGACAGAAGTAAACAAGATACATCTCTAGTTTCAACATTGTTTGTTCTTCAGACAATCCTCTTTAAAAGAAGTATCATATTTTTGCAAATTGACTCGCATTAAGTTTTAGACCACTGAAAATGTGTACATTTGAACAGTTTACTCCTGGAGCCATATTTAAATTCCAATATCTCTGGAAACAAACCATATAGGGCCTTAAAATGAAGATACCAAAAGGAAAGTTTGTTAAGACCCAATATCTAAAAGGGCATTAAGATATCTTTAATACTTCTTGAGTTACAGGCAGAGAACTTTACTATCTTTAAAGATTAATTCAACCAACTCAGCAGGATATGGAGATTGTTTGTTTGTTTACTTGCTTTTAAGTTGAGTCGATAGCTGATCTGTTGTTTTCCCGGATGGTGGCTAGAGGGAACCCCACGGCTGCTGATGTGTCCTTGTTGCGTGAGGTCACTCGGGGAACCCCTCTTGTGATTGGCGGTTGCCTGGTTCCTTGAGAGAGACGACACTTGAAGTTCTTCTGAGTTTCACGTGGCTTCAAGCTTTGAAGGTTCTTCAGTAAGAAGTTTGATGGAGGGGTGGGGTTTGGATGTCTCAATCGCATGAGGGTGCAGCATGTGAGCGCAAGTATTTGTGCGATCAAACGAGGGCGAAAGAGCAACAAATCCGTTCGGACATTGGGGTTTTGACAGAGCGGAGTTTGTCCAACCCACAGCAATTCATCCAATCAAATTGTCCCTGCCGGGCGGAGCCCCGACCAGTATGGTCCCTTGTCCGTGCACACATTAGATGCCAGTAAATTTGTCACATGGAGAAAATATCCTAGCAGATTTCTATAAAGTGTTGTAACCAGGCGTATGATGCTGAAGGTCACATTTCATCCACACCAAATTGTTGCTAATACCACAAGCTTCATACCATACTAAACACTGGTGATCTGGCTTAAAAGGGAAAAGTTATACAGCAAATGTTAAAAATATAATAGATTCCAATAACACAGCAAGCTTATAAAAGACATAAAATACAACATTAGTATATATTGTCTATTGAGTATATTGCTTTAATAGCAGCAGTAATTACTGATTGTCTTTTTAGCAAAGTCCATAACAGTTTGTGTGTTCTTGGTCTGCACTAGAATAGAAAAGGGCATGTGTCCTCTGGAATTCAGAGGGAGGGAAACGAGGAGATATACATGTATGTTTTTCTTCAGAAAAACATATTAGCAAAATAAAAAATTTGATTTGACATGGAATGACCCTCAAGTATTTTACACCTCTGCATTTATGTCACTATCGAAAATGTGCTGTCACTACCGGAACATGGGATGTTTTATCAAAAATAAAGTATATTGAATTATCAACTGAGATGTTATGATAGTTTTTGATTCAATGTATATTCAAACTAATGAATCCTTAATTTTGAAATCAGTATGATCACCTTTTACAAAGAAAAATTGGATTCAAAACACAACAAATCTCATAAATTACATTTGAAATATTGTTAAAAACTTAATTGTTATTGATTTACCTCTGAATTATTTTTTGATAAAATAGCAAAAATATATATTCACAATGTAGATGTAAGCAAAATCTTAATAGGCCAGTATAACCCTTCTTGAATTATTACTGTTTCAGTAGTGACAAATTTGGGGCGAGGACAAATTTTCCAAAACTTTCTGAAAATAATATATGATAATTAACTGCACAATTACTAAAAATGTATGGAAGGATTTTCCGGACTATTTTCAAAAGCAATTGCAAATTGTATTTTCAATTGCGTTTTCCACATGTGGGCGCATAAACTGTGACATAATCCAAATGCAATTGCAAATCTTGCATTACCGTTTGCATTTTGCTAACAGCGGGAGCAACAACGGTACGCACAATAGGTCAATATTCACTATTAACAAAACGCTTTACACCTGTCTCAATATCTCTCACTCCAATTGACGCAAATGAGTAAACAGACAGTGCAATTCTACACTAATTACAGTACATTTTATTCCTTTCTACACCTGCCTCAATATTCTGAAAAAAAAAAAAAATGTGCCAATCTATATTTATTTACCCATTTTCCACCTATATTTATATATATATATATTATTTCATATTTTAAGTTTTATGTTCTGTGATCGTTGGTGTGCAGACTCATCTAGGGCAGGCAGAGCAGGAGTAGCAGCATTTTCTGTTTTGTTACGTGCATCAATTGGAGTGTAAACAGACTGAGAGATCTTGAGGCAGGTGCTCTATTATAAGATAGGAATAAGATATAGGTGGCAAATAGGTAAATACGTGCAGATTTGCACTGTCTGTTTATGTGCCTCAATCGGAGTGCAAACAGTAAAAGATCTTGAGGTAGGTGATGCGCTCTCCATTACTATGGAAGTTCTAAGCGGCCATGCATGTTTTCCCCCTTCTTGTTTTCTCGTGATCTCGACGTAACAAAACTTGTTTTCTAGTTATCACGACTTATTTTTCTCATGAACTCAACATAACAAAACTTGTTCTCTAAGTTACACAACTGCGCCAGCAGGTGACAGTATAGAACTACTGATGGGGAGTTGATACTGTACTGTAGGCGTTTGGGACAGAGGACCTTCGTGATCACTATAATTTATAATTTTGAAATTGTATATGTTTTTGTTACGTTATTACTGCTGCACGACTCATCACAGTTTCTCATTTGTGACCCTGGACCACAAAACCAGTCATAAGGGTCTTTTTTTTTTTTTAATTGAGATTTATACATCATTGATGTATGGTTTGTTTAGGATAGGACAATATTTGGCAGAGATACAAAGTTGTGATATATTTACAGTAGGAAAAAAAAAAATTATTTTGACCCATACAATGTATTTTTGGCTATTGCAATAAATATACCCCAGCGATTTAAGACTGGTTTTGTGATCCAGGGTCACATTTACATCGACGTATTTGTAATGTGCATCTTTCTTATTTTTAATCTTTATTGTTAATAAATATATATCAATAAGAAATGTGATTTGCATATGGGTATAATTTAGTTCAGTGATGTTGTAGCCTAATCCTTTGTATTTTCTACATTTGTAGGAAAACATAAGTCTAGAATTGCACTCTGTTTACTCATTTGTGTCAATCAGAGTGAGAGAAGTTGAGACAGGTGTAAAGCGTTTCGTTAATAGTGAGTATTGACCTATTGTTGCTCCCGCTGTTAACGGGGGATAATTGCTGCATTTGGGGTAAAAAAATACAGAATTAATAATTGTGCCAAGAAGTTTGTCTGTTCGTTCACACAGGCACAACCTGATTGACAGCTGCCTTTAGCGGAGCCTTTACCGATTACCTCCATTAATCAAAGCGTTCAGCACGGTCGTCTGTGAGTGACGTCACTTCCCAATACAAACACCCCCCTAGTATAGTCCCGCCCCCTCACAATGATTGACAGCTTTCTGTGTAGACATCAGAAATTCAAATGCAAAAGGAATTGTGATTTCATTTGAGTTTTGGCAGGTTACATGCGCGATGCAGAGAATGTGAAAAACCAAATGTGGTAATTAATATTGCTATTTAAATATGACTCGTAAGACATGGGAAATACAATTGCAAATGGACTTTGCCTTTTCATTTGAAATGTGGCAGTCACTGTGCGTTCGCAAAAGCGAAAATGCAAACAGTAATGCAAGATTTGCAATTGCATTTGGATTATGTCACAGTTTATGCGCCCACATGTGGAAAACGCAATTGAAAATACAATTTGCAATTGCTTTTGAAAATAGTCCGGAAAATCCTTTCATAGAAATGTGTACCTTGGATATTATACAATATGCATACATACAATTTTTTTTCCAAGACATTTCCAACTCAATTCTGTAGAATGGCCCATAAATAATTTATTTTAGTCCAGACCTCCGCTGGGAAGAGACCGGACCTCCTGGAACTTTAATTGAATACCCCTGACTTGTATCATAAAGAAAGACTTTATTTGTATGGTTTTGTAATATATGGATTTAATTATAATTGGTTTACAGAATAACTGTTTTGTACATTGTAATGGATTAAAACCTAAGTAACAGGCTGGATGTACATTAACCTCACAAAAGCATATCATATCATAGAAGATCATGTTTTGTCTAGAGCTTCGTAATTAGGATGAGTTCAATTCATGAGGATTATTAATTAGATTTTTTTGAGCAATCCATTAAATCACTCAAGACTTGACTCTGACTCCAGCGATGAAGACTTGTGAACATCGCTGTGTGGTTACTCCACCGAGTGGATCTTTATGTGTAGCTTCAGGTGACTTTTAAAAGCGCAACTCTTTCCAATCACACGTGTGCGGCTTCTCTCTGCTGTGGATCTTCTCATGAGTTTTCAGACTTCCTGACCGAGTGAATGTCTTGTCACAGTGTGAACACTTGTAAGGTTTCTCTCCAGTGTGAATTCTCTGATGCAGTTTTAAAGAGCAAACTGAAATAAAAGTCTTCTCACACTCAAAGCACATGTACTCTCTCACACCAGTGTGAATTTTCTGATGTACACGTAAACTCCGCAGCACTGAAAAACTCTTTCCACATTCAGAACAGGAATGTGGCTTCTCCTTCATATGAACTGCCAGGTGTTCCTTCAGAGCTGATGACCTACAAAACGTTTTGAAGCACTGACCACACTTGAATGGCTTCTCTCCAGTGTGGATCCTCGTGTGTCCTCGAAGATGTTCTGATCGCGCGAAGCTCTTTCCACACTGATCACACGTGAACGGCTTCTCTCCGGTGTGAACTCTCATGTGACGCTCAAGAATTTGTTTGAGTGTGAAACCCTTCCCGCACTGATCACATGTAAATGGCTTTTCTCCAGTGTGGATTTTCATGTGTTTGTTAAGCTGTCCTTTTTCTTTGAACCGATTTCCGCACTGATCACACGTGAACGGCTTCTCGCCGGTGTGAACTCTCAGGTGACACTCAAGAACTGATTTGCGTGGAAAACTCTTTCCACACTGAGTGCAGGTGATAGATTTTTCGGCTTTTCTTTTCTTTAAAAATGTATTGTTAGTCTTTGAGCGACTCGAAGGTTTTTCTCCAGGTTTGACGTGATGTTTCTCCTCCACTTCACTCAGTTCTTCACTCTCCTCGCTCTCTTCCATCAGCTCTGAAATGAGAAAAATAAAATAAACAAAACAATAATCAAAGCGTGAAAGTGATTCCCGATGTATAAACACGACAGCTGCTGTAAAACATTATAATCATTCTGGTGTTTTTATGAATTAATTGCATGAATGAGGTACATTGACATTTCATTTATTGTTTTCAAAAACATTTTAGGAAAAAATTAAATTTTTTTCTATCAGTCATCTAATGTTAAGTTAAAGGGACCAAACAGATCTCGCCCACTTTTACTTTCAAAGTAGGAAAAATAAATACTACGGTAGTCAATGGAGGTCAATATCTGTTTGGTTACTGACATTCTTCCAAATATCTTCCTTTGAGTTCAGCAGAACAACAAGAAATATACAGGTTTGGAACAACCTGAGGGCGAGTAAATGACAGAATTTTCATTTTTGGGTGAACTATCCCTTTAAGTTATTCTTACAACCCTGTCAGACAGTCTGGAAAGCCCATTTACTTCATACAATTTGCTGTTTATGGCTTAAAAAACAACAAAAAAACAACAAAAACACAATGTTGCATCCAACATACTGAATATCTACTGAAAACTAACCATTTCATAATTTAACTCTTTATCTAAATCTGATGAAGTGCTTGAATCTTTCTAACATGAATGTTCTTCAGCATCGTGAATGAAGATTAAACACCAACCTGTTTGTTGTTCAGTATCTTCAGTGTGTTTGATTCTGCAGGGCTCTGGATCTCTCATCTTCTCCCTGTCCTCTTTAATAAACTCAGTCTTTGATCAGATGTCAGCTCTTCCTGGTGCTCTGATGCTCGTCTGCACTTCTGAACTGATGGGAATCTTCCAGCATTTATTGCAGAACTGCAGTGGGAGGAGCTTCACTGATGATGAATTTCAGAGTGGGAGGAGCTTCACTGATGAATTTCAGTGTGGGAGGAGCTCATCTGCCAAAATCAAAAATATCACTTACACAAATTTTATTGTCTGCAACAATTGAAATGGACCAAAGTGATATATATTCGTAGAAAACCCATTAAGTGCAAATTTGTGTATAGTTATTCTTTAGTCATAAGTTATATTAGTTAGTTAAAGTTATTCTGACCTGTACTTAATAAAATACTGTATATAAAAAAAATAAGAGATCATAATTTTATTAGGCTGTTTTAAATGATTACAAAGTTATTGCTGACAAATGGGTAAAAGCTAATGTTTTGAAGGATAGCATCAAAGTATAGAGATTTAAATGTACAATTAATGAGTATTTGATCCTGTTTGAAAATGTCATCAAATGATTCTTGCTCTAAATATGCCTGAAAAGTTATTTATTTTTTGCTATATAAACCCATTTTTGTCTTTGACTCGTATACTAATTAACCAACATAAGTATTTATATCTGTGTATCATAAAGCAACTGATGCTAATTCACAATTTTTATTCCTAATTCTAACATTTTTCCGTTTCGTCTTTAAAATAATGGTAGATATCTAAAAAAGTAGTAAAGAAATGTGAGGAAAGCATTGGGAAACAAAGACAGAAATAAATGTACATATTTGTAAGTCTATTGACACCAATGAAATGAGCTTTAAGTGGAAATTTACAGGAGATCTGAAGACATCAGCATAATAAATGAGGTGGAAACAGGAACTATTGACATAAAGAGTCTTTTCAGCAGCTGTTAATATTCATTCATTCATTAAATCATTCAAAAAGCTGTTCAGGATCATCAGCAGATCATCTCACTTTATTCTGAGTGTTTGCTGATAGAAACTGATTATTTGAGTGAGGATAGATGCTAAAAGACTATAAGTGTTCTACTGAAAGATAATACGGTTATAAGTAACAATATGACAAACAATACAAAAATAAACACTAATGTAACTCATCTTCATTAACCACTACAGCTAAATAACTACAGCAGCATGTCCATATGAATCTAGCCTAAATGTAGTTTGCTTTTCTAAGTACGCTAACTGCAATAAAGTAATTATATTAGTGCTGTCAATCGATTAAAAATTTGGTTTCACTTTATTTTGATGGTCCCTTTAACACATTCTGTTGACTATAAGTGACATTGCACTTACATTTCTACTAACTCTCATTAGAGTGTTAGTAATGTATTAGTAGACTGGTAGTGTTAGGTTAGAATAAGTTGACATGCACTTGGAAAGTTACTTATAGTCAGTAGAGTGTCTGTCGCCTCTGGCTTGCTCAGTTGGGGACACTTAATTTCTAGCGATTATCGCCGATTTGATTGCACAGATACTATTTAAACTAAACTGAGCTAGACAATGACATCTCTGAATTCAATAATGAAATGCCTTTAACTGAAAATTGAGTGTTTAATCTTATTATTATACATTACTGACACTCTATCCTCCAATTTGATACTGTTAAGTGCTTTGACACAATCTGTATTGTAAAAGCGCTATATAAATAAAGATGACATGACTTGAGAGTTTATTGACATGTAGTTGCAACATTACTTAGTGTCAACAGAATGTTCAAAAGGGACCATCAAAATAAAGTGTTAACAAAAATTTTAATTGCGTTAATCACAGTCATGGACTGTGATTAATCATGATTAATCGCAAATTTAAAATACAAGGATTTACCTGTAAATGTGTTGAAAAAGAAATGCATGACTAAGGAAACAGAACCTTTCACACTTCCGCCAGGTATGAGACATAATCCTTATTATTCTTTAATCATTACTCTTTTGTTTTTATTCAGCCATTATCAGCCTTTAAACTGGCAATAAAACGTTTACCAAGTCACATCGCTTCAATCCCAGTATACATTTACCCAACTATTATCAAAAGTATTTCTAAATAAATACAACAAAACATTTCTTGCAACCTTACGTGAAGTATTATGACAGAATGCATTATGAAGAAGAATTGGATCTGTTCTGCAGCTGCATTAGAGCTAATATTAGCATCATGCTACATAAGACAATTTAAGTTCAAACCACCGAGTGTTTGTAATAACTTCCTTTTGCGATCACATGTGGAATTTGGTCGTTTACTGTTAAAATATGCTATTTATAGCCTTTTATATCGCTGCACAAATTAGCATTTCAGATGTACACATTCACTCAAGAAGATCACATACAGACCATATCTATCGTAATCGTGCGTTTATTATCTTATATAATCTATAGTGGCTGTTGTCATGTTTATTTCTGCTGCTCTGCTGAAACTCACGCTGTTTGATGTTACAACCGCCTCTCCGTTCTTAAGTTGTCAGGGATACATTTAAAATATAATACACATTAGTAAAAGGATCTATTTAAATTTTTATTTGTCTATATACACTTTGGGCGGCCGCGGTACATTATAAAAGTAGCCCAAAAAACCGCAACGGCTCTGTAATTTTTACCACGACTGCATTTTCAAAATAAACCACTTGTGCCGTTACCCTGGCAACACTGGTGCTGTTCCTCATCACACAATGATGGATAACCTTCCACGCTGCGATGACGGGAAGAAGTTGGAGTCAAACCTTATCAAACGATTAATCTGCGTTAAAAAAATATTAACGCGTTAATTTTTGATTAATCGCATGCGTTAACGTTGACACCCCTAAATTATAACTTAAATGTTAGTTCTGTGAGGGATCCAAAGATGTCAGAAGAGTAGGAATAAACTGGCAGCTCAACACTTGAGATGGACTCCAATCAGTTCCTCTCACAGATCTCAAACTCTTGTCCTCACATCCTCGATGCTGCTGCAAGTATACTTCACTTTCTATGTTCTGCTGTGTCTCGCGTGCGAGCCTCTCAAAGTATATCCCTGTGCTGTGAGCATGGAAAGTGTGCACACTATCTAGTGGACTTTTGTTTTCAAGCTCTCAATTCACTCGTGAATATTAGTAGTCTGCGTGGTCACAAAACCTGGGTGTGTGCAGCAGGGATGCAATTTCAGGCCGGGAAATCTCACACTCATCCAGGCCACAAAGAAAAAAGGGGCCAAAATTGTACCTTTTGGGGTACAACTGGAGCAATACCCTTAAAAGGACATCTTTGTACCTTTTTTTTTTTTAACCCTAATGGGTACAGTAGTAATTCTTACCCTTAAGGCACTAATATGTAGGCCTACCTATAGAGGTAAAAAAGGAACAAAAGGGTACTTTTCCAGTGACAAGCTGTTGTACCCCAAAAAGGTGCAATTTTGGACCCTTATTTCCTGTATATAGCCTATACATCCACAACAATTTCTGAAACCAGACAACCCTATTATTTGTATGGCCATCACATAAAAAGGTCTAAATCCTTAGTCTCGAGCCGTGGAAAATTAAAGATTCTCTCTTGCACTGCACCTTTACTTCCCTTTTCTTCATTGTCCTTTTTTTTTTTTCTTACCTGTCACCTGCAGATCCACTGTTATGAACAGAACCATGTCCACCTTCTATTTGTTAGCACAGAATGTTATTTATCTTAAAATGACTTATGTTAAATGGTAGATTTAACAAACCTGTTGTGACGAGTAGTGGTTGCAGAGGTTTGCACACGACGAAGGCGTTGACAAAAAGGAGTTTTTATTGAGTTTCAACACACTTTTCATTAATCAACATTAAACAAAGACAAGGGGAGAACTGAGGACTTATAAAGGAACGGAAACAAAGGAGCAAACAAGATGATTGAAAAACACAGGTGATTTAAATGAACGAAGATTAACAAAACGAGACCAGGAAATACCAAATAAGGAAAAACAGGAAACTAAGCAGACACGTAACACCTATATTTCATACAAATATACCTGTCAAAAGTTTTTGAACAGCAAGTTTTCTTTTTTTTTTTTTAAGTATTTTAAATAAGTCTCTTCTGTTTATCTGGGGTTTACAAAACAAAGACATTTATAATGTTACAAAAGACTTGTATTCTTTGAGCAGCAAATCAGCATATTAGAATGATTTCTGAAGGATCATGTGACACTGAAGACTGGAGTAATGATGCTGAAAATACAGCTTTGATCACAGAAATAAATTATATTTTAAAATATATTCAAATAGAAATCAGTTATTTTAAATAATAAAAATATTTCATAATATTACTGTTTTTGCTGTATTTTGGATCAAATAAAGGCAGGCTTGGTGAGCACACAAAATAGATTTGTTGCAGTTTCCATTCATCACTATAGAAGTTTACACAACTATGATGACTTTCACTACTGAGATCCCTGGAAATGTGACAAGGGTCTATACAGAGACAAGGTCACATTATCAGTTGCATGAATTTAGTTTCTGGATAGTTTCTGCCAGAATACTCTTACCCTTCTTGACACAATTCCATACCAGTCAGGGAGATGAAAAGTTAAAACACTGTCAACAATATTTTTACACACAGGTTGTAGATCTGCTGACCAACACTGAAGCCACTGATCATCTGAGAAGATCGAGTCACTGCAAGCATCGCTTAAAATGATACTTTTTAATTATACTTTAGTATTTTCAGAGAAACTCAACTGACTCAGTCCAGAATTGTACCAAGGTATTTAAAGTTTTCCACAGTTTCAACATGTTGATCATCAAGTGAAATTGGCTGAATTATCAGATCTTGTTTGAGAAATAATGATTTCTTTTATTTTGGCAACATTCATTTCTAGCTGAGTGATTCAAGGGCCTTCGTGTGAGCCAGATAGACAGCTTCGCTTAAAGGGTCTGTTTTCTGTAGGAAATGTTAGCCTACTTAAACCATCTAAAGTGTTTCTCCTTGATCAGAAACTCACTGGTGAAAACTGAAAAGAGCACAGTGGAGAGAAACAGTCTTGTGAACAGTCTGTACTCACAGTGAGCTCATCTCCTCTGACACAGACCCTCAATGGACATCAGGAAAGAAAGTTTCCAAACTAACCCCGTATTTACATTGAGATTAATTAACCCTTTCAGGAGAATGTGTGTCTTTACTGAAGCTGAAATCCATAGATAAAACCTTGGCATATCCTTTAAGATGCAAAATGTGTTTGTGTATTAAGCAGGGTCTGCGCCTCCGTCTCTATTATATGTGAACTGGAGTGGATCTAGCATAGTCAGTGTTACCAGATTGGAAATGTCCAAGTATCATACCAGAAGCTCAAAATTATCATATTTGGAAAAAAATTATCATGCAGGAATCAAACGTTCAGAATACAGCTATACTGCCGTGCAAAGGCAAAAGACCGTAACTTCGACTTTTGTCGAAAATTAGTTAGCCTATTGATATTTTTGGGACATTCAAGACATCCTTTATCATGTACATCAGTATCTTGAGTCAATTTCGTTGTTTTTCCAAGAAAATAATGGGTGGTCTCAACCATAACTTCAAAAAGCCCCGGAGAAACCAAGGCAGAACACCGTAGGCTATAACACCAGTTACGGCTCTTTCGCTTTGTTTGTAACGCTCAAAATGAGTAATGGCATTTTGATTGACTGTGCGTCAAAATGAAGTTACGGTTATGGCTTGGAGTTATACAGTGTTCTGCCTTTTTTTTTTTTTTTACTGTCCATTAAAGTCTGCAGCATTTTAATTACAGTGTAGACAAACAAATTCGATTGCGATCAACCAAACAGCTCCATATAACAAAGCACTGTAAAGACTAGACGCCTTGGCAGCAATACATAGGCCTAATCGTGATAACGTGATAATCAAGTCAGATTTTTTTTCCCCTTTTGGTAATGCAGATTATTCACCAGGCTGTCACTTCTAGTTGGACATGTGTATACTCGAATGCCATAGGATGCAGCATGATCAATCATGAAATCAGTAGCCTAACATTTTGCAATTAAATCCATATCCTACCTTTTCTTGTAACCCGATAAAATCAATCCATGGAGATGAACGTCGTCGTCGATGTTTGATCCACACGCATTTCTGAGCATTATTCCTGCTTGCGGGCGTTCTCATAAATCCACAAGTCGTTCTTTTAGGTTAGGCTATTTTATTCAAGTCAGTAAGCAATTATGTTATATCTAGCATTCTTTTACGTTACTGAGCATAGCAAATAAATTGGTTGCAAAACGGTATCCACTCACATGTTTAACTTTTAGTCTGCTTGTTAAAAAAATAATAATTTACACGTATTGACCCAGAATATAAGACAATGTTTTTTTTCTTGGAAATACATCTGAAAAAACGCAGTCGCTTTATATTCAGGGTCTAGACTTTGACATGTCAACAATACACCCACAACAATAGGTGGCGCCAAACATGCATAAAACGAGTGTGCCAAGAAATATGTAATGTGTGCTGTAAAGATCGCAAGTGAAAACAAAAGAAAAATAAAAGCTTACAGCGGCACGAGTCGTGACTGTCATGTTAGCCTGATGGGAACAAACTTCCTCTGTAAGTGATTTTAACATGACAGTACGCAGATTTGAAGACTACAATAAGATTTCACTTCTACTGATAATAAAATTTTGTAGGTGACTATAATCATGGTCGTCTTGTATTCGGGTCAATGTGGTAATATAGTCACATTACTGTAGTCAAGTCAAGTCAAGTCACCTTTATTTATATAGCACTTTTAACAATACAGATTGTGTCAAAGCACTTACCCAGCGGGTATCATTCCTAGGAACAGTTCTCGACTGCTCAGATGCACCACTCGCCCTATCAAAGCGTTTCAGAGGATCGCCAGTGCTACAGCTGGGCCTGCTTCGTATGCGGCCCCTTCAACGCTAGTTGAAATCAAGGGTTCCACCCCATGCATGGCGTCACGGACGCCTACATATCAGAGTGAGTCAGGCCTGTGTAACAGCCTTGGCCCCCTAGAAGAACCCTCACTGGATAGAGAAGGGCGTGGCCATGGGAATGGTTTGCAGCAGAAAGGTTGTCACGACAGATGCCTCTGTATGTTCAGCTGGAAGTACTGGAAGTTCAACATGGCACCTCATGGCAAAGAACTCTCTGAGAATCTGAAAAAAAGAATTGTTGCTCTACATAAAGATGGCGTAGGCTATAAGAAGACTGCCAAGACCCTGAAACTGAGCTGCAGCACGGTGGCCAAGAACATACAGCAGTTTAACAGGACAGGTTCCACTCAGAACAAGCCTCGCCATGGTCGACCAAAGAAGTTGAGTGCACGTGCTCAGCGTCATATCCAAGCATGGTGTGACCTTTTCAGCATAACTACGTATTACATGACGTCATGAACGCACATCATAGAGCAAGGCGAGCATGTGTTTATAAAGCATATCAATTTATATTATATTTTTTAAATGACCGATTGTTTCGTAATACCCTTATTCATCGTCTGGTATCGTTTATAGCCCTTTGAATCTGCACTGAAACTGTAATTTTGACCTTCAACCGTTTGGAGTCCATTGAACTTCACTATATTCCTGGAATGTTTTCATCAAAAACCTTAATTACATTTCGACTGAAGAAAGAAATACATAAACATCTTGGATGACATGGGGGTGAGTAAATTATCAGAAAATTTTCATTTGAAAGTGAACTAATCCTTTAAAAACATACTTTTTCGAACTCCTCCTAGACCTTTAGATCGATTTTCACCAAAATCGAATCATATCATCATCATCAGACCATGCTGACAAAAAGTTATGGATTTTGACTTGATAGACAAAACCGTTTTCGCATACCACAGCAACGAATTTGAGGCATGATGCCAAAATGATACTTGAGGCTGTATCTCTGCAATGCTTTGGCATATTGACACCAAACTTTGTGTATGCCATTATCAACTCACACAGAACACACCACATCAATTTGATAACAGCACCATCTATTGTTCAAATGTGATAAACCAATAAATCATATTACTAGAGATTGTATTTAAGATTTTTCAGCCGTTTTGACTAAAATAATCCTAAAATGGCTTCAATTACTCATTTCTGCAGTTGGTCTGATGCTTGCTTCTGTAACGCTTGGCCCCGTAATTGCTGCTTGCAGCTATATTTATAATTATTATTATTATTATTAAAACCACAGTGAAATCGTGCAAGCGATTAAAAACACATCCTATGTGCTGTTGTCACGCCCCTGGACTGTCTTGTGTGTGTTTTGCTCCCCATGTGTGCCCTGTGACCCAGTTTCTGTCTCCCTTTGATTGTTTAATTTGATTCCAGGTGTGTCTCCTTAGTCCCTTGATTGTCTTGTCTTTAATAGCCCCAGTCCTTTCAGTTAGTGTTTGTCGGTCTTTATGTGTCTACCCTGCCTGTGATTCTGTGTTCCTATTTTGAATAATAAACCCCCGTGTTGTGAATTCCTCGTCTCCTCGTTCCTGGTTCCCATGCTCCACGTGAGCTGTGACAGAAAGACCGACCAAGAACAGTAACCTCCGTATTTTTCCCTCCGTTTTGTTTCCTCGTTTTACCCAGTGTTTTTTCTTTCCGTTGTGCCCTATGGATCCCCTCGTCCGGCCCGAATTCCTCCTCCTCCTGCTGGAGCAGGGGGACAAATCTCTCGAGGACCACACCAGACTGTTCCTGATGATAGCTAATGCCACCAGCTACCCGGACGGCACGCTCTGCTCATTCTACAACGCAAGTCTGAACACCGCGTGCAGAGCACTGTCGTCCGAGGATGGTCCTCGAGAGGATTTCGCCGCCTTCGTGGAGTGGATTCTGGTGAGAAATGGATCGCCCCTCACCGTCTCTCCCGAGGATGATCTCGCCAGATCCACTCCAGACCCAGAGCCCAGCCCACCAACTCCCAGCGGTACGGAGCATCAGCGAGCCAGCGCGAAGCCAAGCGACTGAGTGGAAGATCGTCCCGGAAGTTGAGCCCAACCCGTCAGATCAGGTGCGAGAGCCGCCGACAGTGCCCATCGCGAGGGAGCCAGCCGTTGACGGTGTGAGCGCGGAGTGGAGCTCCGCCCCCTGCACCGTGGCTGAGGATGAGCTGATCATCCATCTGGGGCTGTTGGACATGGAGGAGGATTTAATTGACTGGGAGACGGATCTGGAGGTCGACGTTTCCCCTCTCCTCTCTCTCTCACCCTGGCTGGTCCCGTCCAGCTCTCCTGTGCCTCTGCTGGTCCCGTCCAGCTCTCCTGTGCCTCCGCTGGTTCCGTCCAAGCCCGCGCTTCAAGAGCGGCCCCCAGAGCCTGCGCCTCCAAAGCGCCCTCCAGTGCCCGCTCCTCAAAATGCCTTCCAGTGTCGGCTCCTTGAAAATGCCCTCCAGTGCCCGCTCCTCGAAAATGCCTTCCACTGCCCGCTCCTCGAAAATGCCTTCCACTGCCCGCTCCTCGAAAATGCCTTCCACTGCCCGCTCCTCGAAAATGCCTTCCACTGCCCGCTCCTCGAAAATGCCTTCCACTGCCCGCTCCTCGAAAATGCCTTCCACTGCCCGCTCCTCGAAAATGCCTTCCACTGCCCGCTCCTCGAAAATGCCTTCCACTGCCCGCTCCTCGAAAATGCCTTCCACTGCCCGCTCCTCGAAAATGCCTTCCAGTGTCGGCTCCTTGAAAATGCCCTCCAGTGCCCGCTCCTCGAAAATGCCTTCCACTGCCCGCTCCTCGAAAATGCCTTCCAGTGTCGGCTCCTTGAAAATGCCCTCCAGTGCCCGCTCCTCGAAAATGCCTTCCAGTGTCGGCTCCTTGAAAATGCCCTCCAGTGCCCGCTCCTCGAAAATGCCTTCCACTGCCCGCTCCTCGAAAATGCCTTCCAGTGTCGGCTCCTTGAAAATGCCCTCCAGTGCCCGCTCCTCGAAAATGCCTTCCACTGCCCGCTCCTCGAAAATGCCTTCCAGTGTCGGCTCCTTGAAAATGCCCTCCAGTGCCCGCTCCTCGAAAATGCCTTCCACTGCCCGCATATCAATTTATATTATATTTTTAAATGACCGATTGTTTCGTAATACCCTTATTCATCGTCTGGTATCGTTTATAGCCCTTTGAATCTGCACTGAAACTGTAATTTTGACCTTCAACCGTTTGGAGTCCATTGAACTTCACTATATTCCTGGAATGTTTTCATCAAAAACCTTAATTACATTTCGACTGAAGAAAGAAATACATAAACATCTTGGATGACATGGGGTGAGTAAATTATCAGAAAATTTTCATTTGAAAGTGAACTAATCCTTTAAAACATACTTTTTCGAACTCCTCCTAGACCTTTAGATCGATTTTCACCAAAATCGAATCATATCATCATCATCAGACCATGCTGACAAAAAGTTATGGATTTTGACTTGATAGACAAAACCGTTTTCGCATACCACAGCAACGAATTTGAGGCATGATGCCAAAATGATACTTGAGGCTGTATCTCTGCAATGCTTTGGCATATTGACACCAAACTTTGTGTATGCCATTATCAACTCACACAGAACACACCACATCAATTTGATAACAGCACCATCTATTGTTCAAATGTGATAAACCAATAAATCATATTACTAGAGATTGTATTTAAGATTTTTCAGCCGTTTTGACTAAAATAATCCTAAAATGGCTTCAATTACTCATTTCTGCAGTTGGTCTGATGCTTGCTTCTGTAACGCTTGGCCCCGTAATTGCTGCTTGCAGCTATATTTATAATTATTATTATTATTATTAAAACCACAGTGAAATCGTGCAAGCGATTAAAACACATCCTATGTGCTGTTGTCACGCCCCTGGACTGTCTTGTGTGTGTTTTGCTCCCCATGTGTGCCCTGTGACCCAGTTTCTGTCTCCCTTTGATTGTTTAATTTGATTCCAGGTGTGTCTCCTTAGTCCCTTGATTGTCTTGTCTTTATAAGCCCCAGTCCTTTCAGTTAGTGTTTGTCGGTCTTTAAGTGTCTACCCTGCCTGTGATTCTGTGTTCCTATTTTGAATAATAAACCCCGTGTTGTGAATTCCTCGTCTCCTCGTTCCTGGTTCCCATGCTCCACGTGAGCTGTGACAGAAAGACCGACCAAGAACAGTAACCTCCGTATTTTCCCTCCGTTTTGTTTCCTCGTTTTACCCAGTGTTTTTCTTTCCGTTGTGCCCTATGGATCCCTCGTCCGGCCCGAATTCCTCCTCCTCCTGCTGGAGCAGGGGACAAATCTCGAGGACCACACCAGACTGTTCCTGATGATAGCTAATGCCACCAGCTACCCGGACGGCACGCTCTGCTCATTCTACAACGCAAGTCTGAACACGCGTGCAGAGCACTGTCGTCCGAGGATGGTCCTCGAGAGGATTTCGCCGCCTTCGTGGAGTGGATTCTGGTGAGAAATGGATCGCCCTCACCGTCTCTCCGAGGATGATCTCGCCAGATCCACTCCAGACCCAGAGCCCAGCCCACCAACTCCCAGCGGTGCGGAGCATCAGCGAGCCAGCGCGAAATAGCGACTGAGTGGAAGATCGTCCCGGAAGTTGAGCCCAACCCGTCAGATCAGGTGCGAGAGCCGCCGACAGTGCCCATCGCGAGGGAGCCAGCCGTTGACGGTGTGAGCGCGGAGTGGAGCTCCGCCCCCTGCACCGTGGCTGAGGATGAGCTGATCATCCATCTGGGGCTGTTGGACATGGAGGAGGATTTAATTGACTGGGAGACGGATCTGGAGGTCGACGTTTCCCCTCTCCTCTCTCTCTCACCCTGGCTGGTCCCGTCCAGCTCTCCTGTGCCTCTGCTGGTCCCGTCCAGCTCTCCTGTGCCTCCGCTGGTTCCGTCCAAGCCCGCGCTTCAAGAGCGGCCCCCAGAGCCTGCGCCTCCAAAGCGCCCTCCAGTGCCCGCTCCTCAAAAATGCCTTCCAGTGTCGGCTCCTTGAAAATGCCCTCCAGTGCCCGCTCCTCGAAAATGCCTTCCACTGCCCGCTCCTCGAAAATGCCTTCCACTGCCCGCTCCTCGAAAATGCCCACCCTCCCACCCGCTCCTGCCTCCTCCACCGCTGTCGTCTGGCAGCCCCTCTGCTCGCCCTCAGCCCACCATCAATGCGGTGCGAGCCCCACGAGACTGCCATCCTCCAGCGTCGCCGGGGCTGGAGTATCCCTCACCTCCGCCTCCAACCTCCTCGGCCCGGACTCTGCCTCGGCCCGTTGACCCAGCGGCTCCACCTCGGCTCCTAGCTCCCTCACCTCCACCGTCACCCGTCGATCCTCCAGCTCCACCAGGCTCCCTCGTCCCTCCGGCTCCGCCTTGGTCGGGCGTCGACCCGCCATCGCCTCAGGACTCCGCTCCTCCGGCTGCACCTCGTCGCTCCGTCCCACCGGCTCAGTTGGGCTCCTTCCTCCCGCCAGCTCCACCTTGGTCCTCAGTCGCTCCGGCTCCGGCGCGGATCTCCGGAGCTCCGCCTTCGCCTCGGTCGCCAGAGCACTCGGCTCCACCTTGGCCCCCCGGATCCTCGGCATCCCCCTGGCTCGTCGGCTCTCCGTCTCCACCTCGGGCTCCTCCACCACCTGCTCCGCCGCCGTTGGTCGGCCCCCTGGAGTCGGCGGCCATGCCTCCTCCATGGCTCCTCCCTCCGTCGGCTCCACCGTGGGCCATCATCATGGCTGTGGCCTGGGTCCTGCCAGGCTCCTCCTGCTCCGGGTCCCTCCTGTCTCTTCCCTGGCTCCTCCCTCCTTCGTCACCTCCCTGGTCTGTCAGCCGGCCCCCTCCCGGTGGTCCATCCTCCTCCTGAGCCTCCGCCTTTGTTCCCACCCGTTTCCCCCCCTCTGTTGTTCCACGGTGCGAGGCGCACCTTCCGGGAGGGGGTAATGTCACGCCCTGGACTGTCTTGTGTGTGTTTTGCTCCCCATGTGTGCCCTGTGACCCAGTTTCTGTCTCCCTTTGATTGTTTAATTTGATTCCAGGTGTGTCTCCTTAGTCCCTTGATTGTCTTGTCTTTAATAGCCCCAGTCCTTTCAGTTAGTGTTTGTCGGTCTTTATGTGTCTACCCTGCCTGTGATTCTGTGTTCCTATTTTGAATAATAAACCCCCGTGTTGTGAATTCGTCGTCTCCTCGTTCCTGGTTCCCATGCTCCACGTGAGCTGTGACAGCTGTTGGCCTGTAAAAACCATTTATTCATAAATATATATATTTTTTAAACCGACTGCCCCACTTTTTAAAAAAATGGTCCAGCCCCCCTGGCATTTGCCAGAAGTGCCCGATGGCCAATCCGCTCCTGGGTTATAGATAGATTAATAGATAGTAAGAAAAATAGGTCACACTTTATATTAGGTGGCCTTAACGACTTACATCAAAAATAAGTACAATGTACTTAATGTGTTCATACTGTATTGGAAAACACTATTGCTGCTATTGAGGTGGGATACGGGTAAGGTTAGGGACAGGTTTGGTGGTATGGGTAGGTTTAAGGGTGGGTTAAGGTGTAAGGGATGGGTCAACAGTGTAAGTATAAATGTAATTACGGAAATTAATTACAGATATAATTACATATAGGTATTTTTAAAAATATAAGTACAATGTAAAAACATGTATGTACACAATAAGCGCATTGTACAAAATTATTAATTTAAATTTAAGTACATAGTAGTTAAGGCCACCTAATATAAAGTGGGACCGAAAAATAACTGTATTTGCAGCATTGCTTTTTTCTGCTGTTTAGTGTCAGTAATCTATATATTTTTTTGCTGCTCACAGTGTTTCTGTTGTTGTTAAAATAACTGCGTCATCCGCAGCTCTTAAACTTGGCACCAGCGAGCATCCGGAGAGAGAGAGAAAGCTGAAAGGGCTTGAATAAAGCATGTTTGGCTTTAGATAACAATAGCAGAGAATATAGCCCTGAAAGATATTCACGATAAACAACCCTGAGCGCTTGTTATGTGATCCGCTCTGCTGTTTTGATGCGCTGCTCACTTAAAATAGTGATGCTGTTATAGCTAGCGGTCCGGATGGATGCCAGGGTGCAGATGCAGTCCACCTTTTGAATATCAGTTATATAAGTATTTAAGGATAAAAGTCTTGAATTGCTTTTAAATATTCACGAGTCCTTTTCCTCGAGTCAAGTCTGGAGGCATTTCAGGTCGAGTCTGAAGTCTATAAAGATGCGACTCGAGTTTGACTCGAGTCCTTGTTACTAACTAAACCAGGCAGATAGAAAAGAAAAACCTCCCACAACATTACGTGATGTAACAGCTGAGAATTAACGGATTTCTGTGACGTGAGGCGGCTAGCAGCCAGTCTGTCTGCTTCCTGACCCCAGGCCACAAACTCTAAGACTGTGTGAATATGTGCCATATTTCTGGAGAGAAGAGCAGCACCCTGGAGGGATGAAGAACATCTCTTTTCAACAGGTCAGGTCTGCCCCAAAAACTCTTCCAATTGTCAATGAAACCTATGTTATTCTGCAGGCACCACTTAGACATCCAGCCATTGAGTGACGACAGTCTGCTATGAATCTCATCACCCCGGTAAGCAGGGAGCGGACCAGAGCATATTACAGTGTCTGACATAGTACTTGCAAGTTCACAAACATCTTTAACATTAGTTTTAGTGATCTCCAACTGGCGAAGTCAAACAACATTAGCGCCGACAAGAATATCAATCTTACTGAATTTGCGTTTAGCGTTAGCCAGCACTTCTAAATTGGACATTGGACTATGGTGGCTGGTGTCTCTATTTTTACGTTCCGTACAATAGAATCGCCAATAACTAGAGCACTTTCATCAGGTTTCTCAGTGGGTGCTACACTGAGTGGGGAGAACCTGTTTAATGTTTTGATCAGAACAGAAGAGCAGTGTTTTGTCCCACGACTATGCCACCTCACAGTCATCCAGTTGCCCTGCTGCGGGGGCTCTGCAACTGAAACTGAATAATGTACAGGATTTGTTGAACTAGTCGCATCCAAAGCTGTTATCTACAGCCCTCACATTCTTACTATCCTCAATTAAAGTTTGGATGCGTATCTCTAGTTCTGAAATCTTCTCTGTCAGCCTATTTCCCTGCATTTATCACATTAATAAAAAAATTATAATAATCAGAATATTATAATGATTTCTGAAGAATCATGTGACTGGACTAATGATGCTAAAAATTCAGTTTTGAAACCACAGGAATAAATTACATTTTAAAAGATTCAAATAGAAAATTAATTTTAAATAGTAAAAATATTTCAGAATTTTACTGTTTTTGCTGTACTTTGGATCAAATAAATGCAGGCTTGGTGAGCAGAAGACAATTCTTTAAAAAACAAAAATCATACTGTTCAAAAACTTTTGACTGGTAGTGTATATTTTAAAATGAATATAAATGTATAAAAGTGCTTCTGATGAAAAACATCGTCATTTAGATTTGCCCAGGGTTTGATACTCGGACAATTTGATATGATTTAAGAGGAGGTAGTTTTTTGTAGTTCTGCTACGCTAACAAAATTTGCTCACAAGTTAAAGATGCAGTAGGAGATCATGGAAAATGCTAACTTTAGCCTGATAGCAATGAAAGTGAACGTCCCACCCTTCCTGCAAATTGTTGTCCAAAGCCATATTTATCGCATTCCTGGGATCATGGACCAGTTTGAGTACATTAAAATACTTAAAGAGGTTATGTTGCCTTATGCCAAAGAGGAAATGCCCTTGAAATGGGTGTTTCAACAAGACAACGACCCCAAACACACCAGTAAGCAATCGAGCAGCATCTTGGTTCCAGACCAACAAGATTAACTTTATGGAGTGGCCAGCCCAATCTCCAGACCTTAGTCCAATAGAAAACTTGTGGGGTGACATCAAAAATGCTGTTTCTGAGGCAAAACCAAGAAATGCAGAGGAATTGTTATCGGGTTCATGTGCGCGTTTATATGTCACAAGCTTCAAATCGGAATTTATTTTTTTACATGCACACACTGCACAAATATAGATTTTCTCACTGTATGCACGTCATAATCACTCTCCTACACTGTTTCTTCATTTGTTTTTAACAGCAGAATATTTATCCATTTCTGAATAAATATACATATAAACTGCTGTGCCGTGTTGCTCATATTTATCAAGCAGTAAAAATACCCCTCCCCGCACTCAAAACCAGTCATCTGTGGATGAGAATCCGAAACAAGGACTGGTGGGAGGTTGTCCTGCTCCACTTCACAGTTGCCGAGTGAAAGGAGAGTTTTATAAAGTCAGGACACGCATTAATACAACACTTTATTCAAAATGAAGACCCGCTCGTTCCTCACGTCATAACGCTATTTGTGCGTCATTGCACATGAGCAGTCCTTTCAGTTTCACGGTTCAATCCGATCGAGTGTTTACATTCACACTCAATCATATTAGAAAAGGAATAAACCACCCCCTTCAATCCGATCGAGCAATCTGAATTTTATGAAGTGTTGGGGAATTACAGTTAAGACCCAAGGGCCAGGTATGATGAACAAAGACCAGGGAGTCAGAGATGTGATAAATGAAAGAAACATTTACTGAAGAACATAGTTTGCAGTTTCATCAGTAGAAGTCAGCTTCAGCACTCGTGATGGAGTTCGTAGGCCGCTCTGCGTACATGTTCTAGACACCAATAGACACTCTAACAGAGGTCACTAATTACGTCAATACATAGGTAAGCAAGGTTCTGGTTGGTAGATAAACTTAGAAAATCTCCACACATGGATGTAAAACTCGAAGCATATCTTCTAGTGATTATTTGGTGACAATTGATCAGAGGTCAGACGCAATAGGTCTCTCCAGAGATGTATATCTGTTACCCTGGACATCAGGGTGACGGCAAATGATTATTTCCTCCTAGAGCTCTCTCTACATCTAGCTACAAAAATAAACATTCACACACATACGCACAGAATACTTATCTGTACTTCAAGGTTGCCAGGCTCTGCCCTGAATCTTATCAAATATGGTTAACTACACACACACAACGAGATCAGCTTCTTAGAGAGTAACAAGGCAGACTAAAGCCATATTCAACTTATTTTCTAACATGCATAAATGTAACTTTGATAATTATAATTAACGTTATTATGAGGGCCATTGTAGATCTGCAATCCACTCCTTCAGAAGCGACAACAACACTTTTTGTATGCAAAGAGAACAAAAATAATGACTTTATTCGACTTGCCTGAGGTAAATGAAATGCTACGTGACATTTTGTCTACAAGCCGTTTTAATCGCATCTTTCTTTTGCGAATGAAACACTGATTGTGCGATTACATGAGGCATGAGATGTTAATCCATGTTTATTTGGCGTACCTCATGAAAGAGTGCCAAAACGGCATTTATTGTCTGAATTTCCTGAAAAATGTTAATTTGTTTGGTACACGTGCGTACTGAAGCAAAAGACAGGTACCAAAAACGATACGTATACAGTTACACCACTATAAGATAATCAGTAGTTATGTGTGTGTTTATGCTTAATTGATGCATAATTGTGAACAAGTAAATCATTAATTACTAGTTTCTTTATGCTCAATTAATGCTTTAATAGTGCTTAACTAATGCATTATTCTGGACCCTTAAAATAAAGTGTTACCTTTTCAAGTTAAGAAGTTCATTACACAACTTTTGTTAAATGTAATGCAACCTGCTTTAGCAAAATTGTAGTTACTACAGTCATGGTTATCACAGTTTTACTATAGTAGAAGCATGGTTGATTTACATAAGTTATATGACAAGCACTGAGCATGTCCACCTCTGGCTCAAAACCAGCCAAACATGAAAGCATATCTGAATTTAGCAGTTAATCACATGACAAACTGAACAATAATCACTCCGGTGTGATTGTAGACGTTAAAGAGAAACTTTACTTTCGAAACTCATGTAAGTGGCTTCTCTCCAGTGTGACTCTTCATGTGTTTGTTAAGGTTTCCTTTTTGAGTGAAACTCTTTCCACATTGTTGGCAGGTGAAAGGTTTCTCTCCAGTGTGAGTCCTCATGTGGTCATCGAGGTGTTGTTTATATGTAAAACTTTTTCCACATTGAGAACATGCGCAAGGCTTCTCTCCAGTGTGAACTCTCATGTGGTTTTTAAGGTTTGAACTACTAATGAAGCTCTTTCCACACAGTTTGCAAGTGTAAGGCTTTACTCCAGTGTGAATCCTCATGTGGTCTTTAAGGTTCCCTTTTTGAGTGAAGCTCTTTCCACATTGTTGGCAGGTGAAAGGTTTCTCTCCAGTGTGAACTCTCGTGTGCTCATCAAGGTGTTGTTTATGTTTAAAGCTTTTTCCACATTGAGAACATGTGTAAGGTTTCTCTCCGGTATGAATTTTCATGTGTTTTTTAAGGCTTGGTTTTTTAATGAAGCTCTTTCCACACAGTTGGCAGATGAAAGGCTTCTCTCCAGTGTGACCTCTCATGTGGACATCGAGGTGTTGTTTATCTTTAAAACCTTTTCCACATTGAGAGCATGTGTAAGGTTTCTCTCCGGTATGAATTCTTGTGTGGTTTTTAAGGTTTGGTTTACTAATAAAGCTCTTTCCACACAGTTGGCAGGTGAAAGGCATTTCTCCAGTGTGAACTCTCATGTGGACTTCAAGATTGACTTTTCTGGTGAAACTTTTCCCGCACTGTTGGCAGGTGTAAGGTTTCTCTCCAGTATGAATTCTCTTGTGGACAAAGAGGTGTTGTTTATGTTTAAAACTTGTTCCACATTGAGAGCATGTGTAAGGTTTCTCTCCGGTATGAATTCTTGTGTGGTTTTTAAGGTTTGGTTTATTAATGAAACTCTTTCCACACAGTTGGCAGGTGAAAGGCATTTCTCCAGTGTGAACTCTCATGTGGACTTCAAGATTTCCTTTTCTGGTGAAACTTTTCCCGCACTGTTGGCAGGTGAAACAACTTCTGTTTGCTGTCTTTTGAGCTCTTTTTTGTGAAGTCTTTTCAGTATGTGAGCAACTAACTGATTTTTCTCCAGTCATGAATCCACATTTCTCATGCTGAACATCATCTTCCTTTTCAATAAGTTCTTGACTCTCCTCTTTCAGTGTCATCAGGTCTAATGCAAAAAAGACAAATCCAGATTAACACCATTTATAATGGCACAAAAAACAAACATCAAACCCAACAACATATAGATCTTATACACACTACGCTATTAAAGGTGTTGTTAAAGGTGGTATAGAATGCATTGAAACAGTATTTTAAATTGTTCTCTGATATCTACATAGAAGTTATGTGGCTTAGGTAAGGGCAAAAAATCTCCAGAAACGATGTTACATGTGCATTTACAACCCTAGGAAAAAATGGTTTGTTATTGGCTTATTTGGAAGGGTCATGAATAATAATGAGCTCTGCTCTGATTGGCTGTTTCACAGTGCAGCTCATTTCCGTAGCTCACAGCAGGAGGGAAACAGAGGAAAATATAAATTTGAATACTTTCTCTCGCAGTTATATCGTCGGGTAATTATACTGTATTTAAATGCGGGCATCAGGGAGCTGCTATTAATACACGGGGCACTGAAACTGCTTTTGAACGATCGGTCGATCACGTTATAGTTTCACTTTCGAGATTCGCGATCGCAAGTACTCCGTTTATGTTTATACTATGGAGCGGCAGTACTTACTAGTGCTGGGCGGTATACCGGTTCATACCGAATACCGGTGTTTATTTTTCTTATGATATGAATTTTTAAAATACCGCAATACCGGTGTTATTTAAATAACGTTCGGAACGCGACACACTGTTTGAGAGGGGTCTCTTTTCACTATTGCATTGTGGCAAGAACACAGCTGTATGTGTTACTAAGCGTGTTCTGAAGCTGTAGAACGTGATGACACAGAAGAACTCATCCACAATATCCACCGCGCGCCGCCACCAGCTCCCGCGTCTCACACACACGAGCGTGACTTTAGCACTATATTTAGCAACTTTCAGACCCTTTTAGCGGCTTTTATTCCATAGAATATACAAACTGACAAACCTAGCGAATGTTTTGGATAAATCTTAGCTATGGTTCAGTTGGAAGATGTCGCCAGTGCTGCCCCATGAGCGAGATCTGACTCGGCGCAGTGTCGCGTCTCTCTGCGTCTGTTCTGTGCAGCGGCGGCAGAGAAGCACCGCATTCATTTGGCCGTGCAGCGACTGTTTGGAATTATAAATATGAGCATAGTTCGTCTGTTAATATTATGCACTTTTTTTAAGTTTACTCAGATGCAGGCAGTGCGCTGCATGAGACAAAAAATATAGCCAAAACCACCGCATATAGCCGCTCTTTATTATAACGTTAGATGCATGTTGATTTTATCAGACGATGTCGCGATTATAAATGAGAATGACTCCTGGTTAACATGTATTAATGGGTCGTGTTTAGTCACTATTTAGTGTGGAATTTTTCTACAATATTCGCTCATCATGACAGTAAAATAGGGCATTCTAAGTCAATCTACTGCAGTTTTTCCTCTCTCAATCAGTAGAAAATGTGGTTAACACCCGATCATGCATGAAAAAAATAAATACCGTCATATACCGTGAAACCGGTATAATTTTGAAAAATACCGTGATATACATTTTTGGTCATACCGCCCAGCACTAGTACTTACCACACATTTTACAAGATCAGATGCTTGTCAGTGGTGCTCAAGATCTGTAAATATTTCGCCATCGTCATCTCTCCTTACTCTGTTTATGTGGTAAGTGAAATCTCATGTACTGTAATGTAACAGACTACTGCTAACAAGCTAACTTTAGTGGCGCGTTATTTTATTAGAACGCATTATTTGCTTTCCGTGCTTTTCTGAAGGACAGACATGGGTCATGTGATTAGGGCTGAAACGATTAGTCAACATTATCAATAACGTCAACAATAAAAAAAATTGTCGACAAATATTTCTGTTGTCGAATAGTCGTTTAATCTCATATGAGCTAATATAAGAGCCTGCAATAATGCGGTTGGACCAGTGTGGCGCTGTAGCGCCAGACTAATTCTGATGCAGTTCAAGAGAAGAGAGACAGCGCTTTAGAGCAAACGCAGCCCAACCTGAAGCTGGTGAGCGGCGTTTGGATGAATGTGTAAATACATGCTGTGTTTCTTCTCAATAATGAAATAAACAAAACAACAGTTTAAACAACAAAAACTGACAGCGGTGAGAAAGTGATGTTTGCATGAGCTCTTCAGTTCGGTACTTCAGTAAAGCAGTCACATCACGTTTATTTATATAGTACTTTATGCAATAGATAGCAGTTTAATCAAGCAGTTTAGTTAGAGTCACTTTCAGTTAGAATTACAACTTGATTTTCTGTCATAAAGCAGCTCTCCAGTGTGGAGATAGCTAATGATAAAATCTTTTTATTAGTTGGGGAAGTAAATTAATTAAAGTGATAGTTTGGTTTGCAAAGATCAAAGCTTGATCTAGCTCAGGACTGTTTTGATTATCATAACCCTATAAGGCAGGCCTATTCAAATGGCGGCCCACGAATTCTGTTTAAAAGCAGCATTGGTAGCCTATACGAGACACTCTGAAGCCCCAACACTGGGAGACACGTCGCAGATTCACCTTTCTACCACAGCGTTTGCCTTTTTAAAATGGAATTCAATATTAATCCAGGGCTCTCGAGTTATAGCGAAAGTTTGGAGTGAGATTAGGGGAGGGGCCACACAAAGGGGGGAGTCACTCAAAGGGGAGGAGCAACTCAAATATTTGCAGCACCCAAATTTTTGCTAGCAGTTCAATTTTACCTATTGTTCATAATTGACCAGCACAAATAGAAGTTATAACATTTGGTAAATCTGATGAAAGACAAATTTATTCTAATAAAATAAAAATATTTATGCATTTAAAAATACAAAATGTATCAAAAATAAAAAGTTTTGCCTCAAACTAGCCAACTGAACAGCAGTACTCAATGTACATACTGTACACATATACATTACAGTACTTACCCTGAGCATGTATGTCAAACTGTGTGTGTGTGTGTGTGAGTGAGAGAGAGAGAACACATTTCAGCTTATGTTTCTTTTTTTCTGTTGTAAATGTTTGTTGCATATTTTGATGCCCGATGACAGGGGTAGAGGACTCCCACAAAAAGCACTGTCATGATAATAGCGTTCCATCCAGAGCCAAACTGTTTCTAGTTTTGGTTTTGTTCAAACCCACCATGGAAAACACACTGCATCTGAATTTGAATTTGGGGAAGCCTCAGTGCTTTATATGGGAGCCCCCTACCCCTGTCATCAAGATGTGCAACAAACACAACAGAAAAAAATAAAATCATAAGCTGAAATGTGTTCTCGCTCTCTCTCTCCTTCTCTCTCACACACAGAGAGAGAGAGAGAGCTTGACATACATGTTCAGGACAAGTTCTGTAATCCTACTGTGTGTGTACAGTATACATTGAGCACTGCTGTTCAGTTGGCATGTTTGGAGCCAAATTTCTTTGTATTTTTGATCCTTTTTTAAATATGTAAAACAATTTATTTTATTTGGATGAATTTGTCTGTCTTTTATCAGATTCACAAACTGTTATAACATCTCTAGTACTTTCCTTTCAGGAAGCCAAAGCTAAGTTAAAGCTTCTGGTTGCAAAGCAGTTGGAGAGTTTTTTTTTTGTTTTTTTTGACTGCATCAATAATACTTTAGCGCGAATTTGGCTATATTCCCCAACATCAGCTCTCACTATCTTTTCACAGGCAAATGATTTCATAGAGGAATCTTAAAATCGAAAAAAATAAATTAAGGGGTTACCTACAGCATTCATCGGATCTTTCTCTTCCAACTTACACTCCATGTGCGCGCGCATCCATGTTGCTTAGTAACGAACCCACTTGCTGCAGAATCGCGTAATTTAAACGGAAACAACAACATCCTAATTTCTGATTGGCTGGTAGGTGGCATTTAACTCTATAACTCGAGAGTCGGAACTATGAACTCGGCAGAAAACTTACCTCAGTATTCCCTCATCTATTAATGGTATATTAATTGTAGCAGGGCAAGTTATCCCTTCTCAGCGTGAGAAATACAAGGTGTGGCGTGAGAGCGCGTGAACTGGTTGAAATACGTGAGTCTCACTCCGATTGCGTGAGACTTGAGAGCCCTGTTAATCTTTGCAGGAATGCCCAATCTTTTTTTTTTTTTTGGCCAAATTTGATTTTCCGCTTCACTTTTTGAAAGCCACTGAAAATGTATAGCATGCGGAAGGCTCATAAGCAGTGGTGTAGTGCAGGGTATAAAGGTAAAATAATAATTATTATTGATTACTAATTTGAATCAGTACACTATAACGAAAACAATACCTTAAAATTGAAAAGAAGGTTTTACGATCAGAAACGTCTTAAACCGGTAAACCTCATCACACACATAACAGGATTTATAACCAGAGAAAGCATAATTATTAGCGCATGGACCGCACGCACACTTTTACTGTGTAATAGCGATGAAGTAAACAGAATGCTTTATATTTACACATTTAGATTAAAATGCAAGTGCACTCTCATGAATCAAGTTAAGCATAGAAAATGCATTAGGCCATAATTATCTTAATATGTAACAATTTTATTTTAAATAAATGAGAAAGTATTCTAAAAATGACAAAGTATTCTAAATTTTAGAATGTTATCTGAAGGTATAATTAAACATCTGTCAGAAAAGCACCCTGCCTGCATTTATAAAATATTTAGATTGCAGCTGCATCTGTATCTGGGGGGAAAATAAAATAATACAATTAAAAAATTTAAATAGTAAAATAAAAAATAAAAAATCAGCAGTGATTGATTTAATGTAACTGTTATTTTAAAAGCTTATTTCGTTGTAACCTTGAAACTCTTGAACCGGAACGAAAAAATGTGGTATACCGGAATTAAAACGCAACTAAACGAACTGAATTGAAAAACAGTTTGTTGCAATACATTATGCTCTTTTTTTTTATTAATAATAATTTTTATTTCATTTTATTTTGAATTGTTGCTAATGCAAATAAAATTTAAAAACTGAAAAATAAAAAGTCTGATTGGTCTGCAGCTAATTCCTCTGCCATTCACGTGCGCCACGGTTTTACAGCGGCGATGGCGGGCTTTTAGATAGCTATAAGACAGAAATAGATAAAGTTGATACCTAATATAAATATGTCATTATCAACCCTTAAAAAGAGAAAGCTTGACACGAAAACCGTCAGTTCAACAATAACTGGACAGAAAAATGTGTGTTTATTGAGACTGCAGAGGGGAAGCCAATGTGTTTGCTTTGCACTGAATGCATTTCGGTGTCAAAAGAATACAACCTGCGTAGGCACTTCAATACAGAGCATTCAAACGTTAATATAAACTGTCCGCTGGGTTTCGATATCCGACAACGCAAAATCCAAATGCTAACATCAACCTATGAACGTAGCCGAGCTGTCATAAGTCAATCTTGCTCTGCCCAAGAGAAGGCCACAACAGCATCTCTCCGTGTGGCATGGATCCTCGCTAAAAAGAAGAGGCCGTTCACTGACACACAGCTCAGCTAAGTTTATTTGTGCGTTTTTTCGATGGGGACATCTTCAGAGAAGACATCTTGGGCCTAATACCACTGGAAGGACGTACAACAGGTGAAATCATTTTACAAGGAATTGTTGATTTTTTTGAAAGTCAGTGGACTAAATCTGGAGCGTGTGAATATGTTAGTTACCGACGGAGCACCATCTATGGCAGGGAGAGTTAACGGTCTGTCTGCGCGACTATCGGCTGTTGCACCGCGGATGAAATCGCTCCACTGCCTCATCCATCAGAGCGTTCTGTGCGCTAGACTTTTTGGTGAGTTGAAAAATACCATAGATTCAGTCATGGCAATCATTAACTTCATCAAGTCAAAATCGAGTCTCCAACATCGATTATTTCGACATGTCAGCTGAGCACTGTGACTTACTTCTACATAATAATATTCGTTGGCTTAGCAAAGGAAATGCCCTCCAGAGGGTCTGTGACCTCAGGGAGGAAATTGTGACTTTTCTCCGTGATTGCAAGCACAAACAAGCAGACGCGTTTCTGTCTCAAATGCTGGACGATGGATTCGTATCACAGATGTGCTTTTTAAGCAACATCTTTCATCATTTGAATGTGCTTAATCTGATACTACAAGAGAGGGATAAAACGGTGGTCGATCTCAGCGGAAAACTAACTGCGTTTGTGAATAAACTGACTCTTTTCTCCTCCGATTTGACTGACAGGATGCTCCACTTCACCACACTCCGTGACTATATTAAGTCATCCTCAAATGCCAAAGTCACCCCGACAATGTCTGAATTTTTGAATAAATTGAGGGATAACTTTGCAACAAGATTCAATGAATTCGACATGCCCACAGTGGTGCTGCATTTTGTGCAAGACCCATTTTCCAAAGACACATCCGATATTTCCGCAAAAGCGCATTAATTTTTCACATTGCTTGACGAAGGTTCTGGAAATCATTGACATGCAAGTATCATCTGTACTGAAGCATGCATAAGAGAATGAGAACTTGACGAAATTCTGGATTGACTGCATTGACTGAATTTCCAAATGCAAAAAGACTGGCAGTGTTTGTGCTAACTATGTTCGGTTCAACGTATACCTGCGAATCCAGCTTCTCTCACATGAATGCCATAAAAACGAGTGGTCGTGCTTCCTTGACAAACGAGCGTCTGCATCACTGTTTGCGGATTGCCCTCACTTCATATGAACCATCCTTCTCCACCCTGGCCCAATCAAAGAAATGCCATCTCTCACATTAGTAGCTTTTTATCTGCGTTTGTGATTTGTGAGAGAGAGAGAGACAAAGAAAACTGAATACTGAACATTGTATTTGTGATCCAGGTTAATTGATGACCCCTGTCAATATATAAAATAGTTGATTGAAGATGGACATGTAAATAGAACACAGAAAGATTTATAAACTTTATTCGAAATGTTGAGATGTTATTAGTGTGAATACGTGTTTGTGTGCATTATGTGCACAGAATACATTTGTTTCAAATATAGATGTTTACTTTTAAGACTGTTTCACAGTTTATGCTGCAACTAAAATAATTACTTAAAAAGTTTCTGTAGATTTCCATAGTAAAATTATCCAAAAAATTAAGCATATCACTTACCTTTATTTTGCTTCTTATCCATATAACTTACAAAAGGAAATGTGTCATTCAGTTATTTTTTCATATAGCCAATGGTGATTAAGAGTTTCTCTGTCATCTCATTATATATTTAAATTAATTGGTAACACTTTTACATTAAGGTGTTATAATGTATTGTTCATTCATGTTAGGTAATACATTTATTACAATATTAATCTTTGTTAATGTTATTTAATAAATTAAATAATTTTGTTATAAATTGTTATTTCATATTAATTCACAGTGCATTAACTAATGTAAACAAACACAACTTGTGATTGTAATAGTGCATTAGTAAATGCTGAAATTAACATTAAGATTAATAAATGCTGTAGAAGTATTGTTCATTATTAGATCATGTTAACTAATGTAGTCAACTAATGTTAACTAATGAAACTATTTTAAAGTGTTACCAATTTATTGTGTAATAATTGTAATTAAAGGGATACTCCACCCCAAAATGAAAATTGTGTCATTAATCACTTACCCCCATGTCATTACAAACCTGTAAAAGCTTCGTTCGTCTTTGGAACATAATTTAAGATATTTTAGATGAAAACCAGGAGGCCGGTGACAGTCTCATTGACTGTCAAATAAATAACACTGTCAAGATCCAGAAAAGTATGAAAATCATCGTCAAAAAAGAGGAGACAAATTCTTGAATAAAGTCATTGTTTTTGTTTTCTTTGCGCAGAAAAAGTATTATCGTCGCTTCATAATGTTACGATTGAACCACTGATGGCAGATGGACTATTTTGACGATGTCTTTCATACTTTTCTGGGCCTTGACAGTGTTAATTACTTGGCAGTCAATGGGACAGTCACAATCTTAAACTGTGTTGCGAAGATGAACGAAGCTTTTACCGGTTTGGAATGACATGAGGGTAAGTGATTAATGACTAAATTTGCATTTTGGGGTGGAGTAACCCTTTAATTTCATATGTGACCCTGGAGCACAAAAGCAGTCATAAGTAGCACAGGTATATTTCTAGCAATAGGCAAAAATACATTGAATGGATCAAAATTATCAATATTTCTTTAAGCCAAAAATCATTAGGATATTAAGTAAAGATCATGTTCCATCGAAGCTTAATTTTTGATTAGTAATATGCATTGCTAAGAACTTCATTTGGACAACTTTAAAAGGCAATTTCCTTAATATTTAGATTTTTTTTGCACCCTCAGATTCAATATTTTAAAATAGTTGTATCTTGCCTAAATATTGTCCTATCCTAACAAACCATACATCAATGGAAAGGTTATTTATTAAAAAACCCTTATGACTGGTTTTGTGGTCCAGGGTCACATACTGTATGATTTTCAAAAGCTGAAGTGATTACCTTTATTTATTTGTTAGAATGTGTGTAACTCAATATTTTAACTTAATTGCAAAAGCTGAATAATCAAAGCCTACTGATTAATCAGTGAAATAATCGATGATTGTCTTGATCGATTAATCGTTCTAATAACGGTTAGATTGGTTTTTTTTTTACAAAAAAAATCGTACAAACATTTTAATTTTAGGCCTACTGTCAAATGGACAAATACATATTTACTTAAACTTTAGCTTCAAGCTTACTAAAACTTGAGATTTTATTTTTTACTGTGAGATTGTGCAGCAGCTCCATTACAATAGCAATGTACAGTGAGACATTTAAGATTATTTACAAGGCATTACTTTTACAAAAAAATGGAATGGAATTTAAAAATTATGTTGATGTGAAAATTTTTTTAGTTATCTTATTAGCCTGAATTTAGATTGCGTGCATCTATTTTGACATGCCGTATTTTTGTCCCGTGCTAGTATCACTATGTCTATTGCAGCTTCAGAGTGAATCACGCATTTATGTCCCTTCCAAAACTCTGCAGCGTGTAACTGGCTATCGGTCCTCTTAGCAGCATGAAAAACAATACTTTTATTAAATGGATTATAGCTAGACTACATAGCCTTGAAAGTGTGAAATTGACTTTCTTATGTTTTTTTACTGATGTTTTAATTTTTGTAATGGACCCCCTGCAGTGCTGCTGCGGACCCCCGGTTAAAGACTCTTGTGGTAAATGGTAAATATGGCCCAAATAGTGCAAACCAAATGTGGGCCACCTTTGGCAAAAATGTGGCACAATCGACAATGGGTAATCAGGCTGTAAACCAAATGTGGCCCAGGTATATTAAAATGTGGCTGTGAGCCTAAAGTGACCTTTATATGATGCCGGCCATATAAATAAATTTTAATAAGGATTAAATGAGTGAGTTCAGCTTTGAGAATGAAACCAACCTGTTTGTGTCTCAGTATCTTCATGTTTGACTCTGAATGTTTCTTCATTCTTCATGTCTTCACTCTCCTCTTTAATAACCGCCATCTTTGTTTGTTCCTCAGTATCTTCTTGTTTGACTCTGAATGTTTCTTCAATCCTTATGTTTTCACTCTCCTCTTTAATAAACTCCATCTTTGTTTGTTCCTCGGTATCTTCACGTTTGACTCTGAATGTTTCTTCAATCTTCACGTCTTTACTCTCCACTTTAATAAATGCCATCTTTATAATAGTGTCACATAGATCTGTAAGAGATCACAGATTCCTTAAGTTATCAACACCACAGATATTATATAAGCAAGAGTGAAGTGCTCTCAATTCCCTATCAACTACAGAGCATTTGCAGGGATTAAAGTTCTCCGTCGCTACGACGGATTTCCGTTAATTGCAGAGAGTCTATGACGGATTTCCGTCAATTGCAGGCTTCCCGCCTGTCTTTAATATCTTAAATTCACTTTTCATAATTTTAAGTTTGTAAATAGGCTTACATTTCTCAAACAGTGCAATAAATGTCTTAATTTTAGCTTGAATAGGTCTTAAAGGAAAACACCACTGTTCTTCCATATTCTAATATGTTCTTCCCGCAACTTAGAGGAGTTGATGCATACCTCTCCCGTCTCACTGCGTGCACTTAATCGCTCTAGCGCACGGTGCAACTATGCTAGTGTTTAGCTTAGCACCATTCATTCCTTAGGATTCAAACAGGGATGAATTTAGAAGCCACCAAACACTTCCATGTTTTCCCTATTTAAAGATGGTTACATGAGTAGTTACACAAGTAATTAAGTGCACGCAGTGAGACGGGAGAGGTACGCATCAACTCGTTGAGGGAAGAACATATTAGAATATGGAAAACCGGTGGCGTTTTCCTTTAAATTAGGGAAAGACGAGGTGTATTCAGCCTGCTGAGGGGGATGTGATCGAGCCTGGATTGAAGTGAAATCACGTTCCTCTCTCTGCTCAAGCATTCTGGATCCACTCCGGGTTTTCTGTTCCCGCTCCGTGTTCACTCCATTAGTTATTAAGGGATAACGGGGAAAATGAGGGGAAAAGAAACATGTAGCGCATTGTTGTTGTTGTTCTGCTGCCGGCACACCAAAAATCATCCCGCCGTGGTTGCAGCTTCTCACTGACAACACAGTAACGCCGCTCGCATCATTCCCAGCCAGGTTATTAGCAGATATTAGCAATAATCATTCTACAGATTCCCGCAGGTTCCGACGGAATGCATCACATTTGCACCTGCTTTTAAGTCTTGATAAATCACTCGTGCGCTCTCATTTTCTGTGCACAGATCGCGAATAAGGAGAGTGACAGCTTTTAATAATTATTAAGGGAGTTTGCAAATGTGATATTGATTTAATACAACAGATCAATAAACAAGTACTGCGTGATTTTGCTCTATATCATCAACGAAAATAGTTCCAAATAAAGTAACAGCTGAGCCGCTGCGCATCTCTAAAAGCAAACAGGGCAGTGTTTCATTCATGAATGCAAGTGCGTTTCTGATTCATGATTAACCATTCATAAAGACAGTGCCTGCGTCCCAATCTGCATACTATCCATCCTAAATTCTGTGTGGTAGTAGTAATTTTCAATTCTATTTAGGGCAGATAGGGTGGATAGTATGCATATTGGGATGCAGGGAGTCACTTGCTTCATTCCTGAATGAATCATCCGTTCGAACGAATCAACTGAATGAATGATTCAGTGAAGAAATCGTTAACTTGCCATCACCTGCTGGCTGTTTCAGTTTCACTTTTAGCGTATCATTTCAGTTATTTAAATCATTTAATATTTCTATATTCAAAATTTAAAATATTAATCTCCACATGAATCTATGGATTTAATTGCACTAATGCCACCTCTGAGCCTCATTAAACGTCTGAAAATGTACAAACCACTTTTGTGTTCTTCTGTGCCACCTCTGTAGTACAAATACATTTTGTATTAATACTAATTTCATATGATTGGTAACTTATTTGTCTTATTCTACTACTTGTTTTAAATAGCAATTTTAAAAAGCTTATAAACATGAATTTGACAGATGAAAATGATGCCATTGCAAAGGTAAAAAGAAAACACCCCTGTAAGTCACTGTAAGGAGTCAAATGTCACCTCGTATTAGGCTAATTTTTGATTATTGATAAGAAGGTGCTCCTAATTTTTTTAAATTAGGAGGACAAGAGCTCCTAAAAAGAAGAGCAAGCATAGAGCCATGTGTAACACATTAGATCTGTGCATGAAGTCTTAAAGAGACAGCAGCCTAAATAAACCTGCTGCTGTCTTTCATTATACAGTGAAGACTATCCAGTGTTATTTTACAGTTGAATAGATTTTAGTTAGACCTAACTGAAAAATATTAAGTACTGATAATTTAATTTGTATCTTGTTATTGTTTTTGTTTGTACTATTGATTGTCATTAATTTATTTGTTCTTATTTTATTATTTACTATTTACTTAATAAATTTGATTCTGAGTGCAGGTGATTGTTGGGTGGGGAGGGGGAGGGGGAGGGGGCGTGGTCTATGGGAAATAGTCCTGCCACCACAGCTGGAATAAATCCTAGAGGAAACACTGCATACATTTAATAAAATTAGAAAAAATGCATTTACAAAGGTAAAAAGAAAATGCCCCTGTAAGTCACTGTAAGGAGTCAAATGTCACCTCGTATTAAAAAGGCAAATTTTTGATGCAAATTTTTTATTATTGATTAGAAGGTGCTCCTAATTTTTTTTTTTTTTAAATTAGGAGGACAAGCGCTCCAAATTACAAGAAGAAAAACACGGCTCTTAAACTGGGTGTGTGACAGGTACGGCTGTGGAATGGGGTTTGGCCGAGGAAAAATTTTTTTTTTGCTGTAACCCCTGCATTTGTGATATTGCCAGTTAATAATTAAGTATCTTTATACATAGCCACGGGAGCAGGGGCAGCGCAGAACTCCCGACGCGTCAGGAAAAGCATCCAGCTATTGCTGTAACTGAATGAAAGAAGACAGAAACGCTTTGTATGATGAGACTCAAAAAGAAGATTAAGATAATAAACACTGTACTGTGACAATGTTTATCAGATTAGCCTCATTTAAACCAATTTTTACACCACTGACCTACAGTCCTGTGAAACTCCTCTTTGACGGATTTGTGCCCAGGAAATAATTCTCGGAATGAGTGTGAGAGGGATGCACACTTTGCTTAAAATCTGCATACAGCGGACTTATAATATGCTCTGCATCTCCAATGTTTTAAAGTGTATTTCTCTTATTTTGCAAATTATCTTCCAATGGGGTAAGAAATTTAAAATATTCTCGTTTTAGTTTGCATTAAGATTATTTTTCTTACCCTATGTCAGACAATTTTACTTGTTTTACGTAAAATGCACTTAAAAGGAAAATGCCCCAGGAAACAAGACTAAATATCTCATCTATAAAATGCACATTATAAGAATGTTTAGATATTTGTACTTCAAATAAGACAAAAATACTCACGGGGGAGGAGACCTAAAGAAACTCTGGGTTTAGCGAAGAAAACCCTGCTCCCGACCAGGTTAGGTTCACAGAGTAAGTTATCACGGTAACTGACTCCCGAGTATAATTTACCTCTCTTTCAGAAACGGGCTTGACTTACCCTGCTTTCCACGATTTGACAAACTTCCCATTTTGAAACAGAAAACCCAGAGTTTCCCTCATTTCAGGGTTAACATACTCAGAGTTTTCACTTAACCTTCTTTCTGAAATGGGCCCAAGGTTTTTATAATATTATATATATTCCCACAAAAATATTAATTGTATTTAAATGCTCATCAGTTATCTTATTTGCACACAATCTTGTGCATTCAGCTAATATATTACACAGCTAATGGCTCTATGAAAACAGAACGAATAATGAATAAATATTTTTTGAGAAAATGCAACTTCGCTACCTCAACATGCTTCCTCAGATTTGATGGTGAACTTTTGAAGCCAGACATTTACCTGATGAAAGTCATAACTGAAGTAGAAATGTGTGTGCTTGATGCGTGAAAACTTCTGAGCTTCCGTTTACCATATTTAATGTGCATAAGATCAAATAAAAATGTAATGTACTTTTTTTAAGATTAAATAAAATTGTAAGGAGTAAAAAGTAGGCCTGCTTTTTCTTCAGAAATGTAATCAAGTAAAAGTAGTCAGTTTAAATTGTACTTGAATAAAGTACAAATCCCCAAAAATAATACTTAAGTACAGTAATCAAGTAAAATTACTAAAGTATTTTACACCTCTGTTTGAGACACATACTAATAATTCTATTTTCGAATACAATTTAGGACGGATAGAATGCGAATTGGACGCAGCAAAAGTAACCAGCGTTGTTTACCTTCAGCACGCGCGCGCTTTCTATTGAACGTAAACGAGTTGTATTGATTTAAACACTTCAAACATTTGAATAAAAGCGCTCACCTTTCTTCAGCCGAATCCAAAGTCTCTTTAGTCTTCGGCCGAATCACAGACGCGGGAGCGCGGCGCAGCCTTATGACGTCACATCGCCACACCAAAATAAAAGTCTTTTTTTTCCCCCTCTTTATTAAACTTTCGAATAACAAACAGGCATTGTCATTTTTCCATTGTTAAACACATTAACAATAAATCCAAACAGCATATAACAAACAATAGAATACAAAAAGAAAAAAAAAAAAGTATGTAAACACTAAAATAATACTGAAAGCAAATTATAACACAAATGAAATTACAATCCATGTATGTTGACAGAAGTTTAAAGAATTGTAAGGCACGCTTTGCTTTTAAATGTTTTATGGATTGAAATAAAATTCTAAAATAATTTTTAAATGCCGTAAAACAAGGAGAAACTTTAACAAATCTTCATTTGTGAATATAAAACTTTGCTACAATCAACATATTGCACAAAAATTCAATCTCTTTGTTTTGCATAAAGACACCAAATTTAGTAATGTCCCAGATAGCACACGTACGCTCGGGGACGTCTGTGTGATGTGTGCGTTTGCATCTGGGAGACATCTGCTTTACATAGCATAGATGTCGTTCTTAATTAGACGTTTTAGACGTTCGTTCATATTTACTGCTATTGATAACAGCTGCAGCTACACTGATTATACTTGCGTCTACACATATTTGATAAGTATGATAACTAAACCCGAGTATTTCCACTCAGAATGAAAGAACACAACAGCTGTTGAATGAATTGTATTATTTTATTAACAGTGAATGAAAATAAGCAGAAATTTGTTATATTATTATTTTAATCCTGAAACAAAGAAACAAACAACAAAAAAGCAAGTTGATTAAGATGGCGTTCTCCCTGGGGCCAAGCGGAGATAATCCATCATATGTTTTTCCGCCTCTGCTTCAGTTGGCGAGGGAAGCGCGGGATTCTTCATAGCTGCTCCTGTGTGTTAAAAAGGTAAAACTAGAATAAGTTTAACAAAGACAACTTTTTTCACTTATTGGTTACTTAAATCCGCAAAATAGGTTTGTTTAACTGGGTTCTTATGAATTTGGACAATGATATACATAAGCAAAGCATAAAAAAATGTTTGCAACATCCTTCCTTTATTAAAGCCATAATGTCTCTGTGTCAGTATCAATTAACCCCTTCAGACCTGGCGTCCATTGGAATGGACATTACATATTTCTGGGTCTAAACCAATAAAAAATCTCTGATTTCATTGTTTGGATAATGCCTATTACTGATTGGTTCCTGATTATCCAATCACAATGGAGAAATTACTTTTGACTTGATCTGAGAGAGCTTCAGACATCAGACAAGACAAGCATGGCTCTGAAGCTCAAGAGAGGGAGGAGTAAGTGCCTATTTTTCATAAAAAATGTTAATTTATGTTCATGCTAGCCTAATATATTTTCTCTCAGCATAATTTTAACAATTTCAAGTGTTAATATTTCAAGTTATTTTGAAAATATTTCATTTCATTAAGTTATAGGATTTTTTCAAAGTTTAATGTCCATCCCAATGGACATCAGGAGTCAAGAGATATTAGCCAGCACTCAGTTAGTTCATGCAAAGAAACAAAATACCTATAAGCATTTCATAGCTAAGCTATGACTTCACAATTGATTTATTTTATAGTCAAGAAAGTGGACCCTGAGAATGATTACACATCCTTTTGAGCTAGCTGTGGTCAACAGTTGGTTAGAGTACAGGCTGGGTGCCAAGAGGGCCAATCTCCAGACAAAAGACACCATGGATCTCCTCCATTTCAAGATGAATGTGGCCCAGTGTCTGGTGAGTGTCCATAAACCAGTGGCAGCAAAACGTGGAAGACCCAGTATGTCTCCAGAACCACAACCGCATGCCCACAGACCACGAGTTCAGGATGCAAGGCCTCTACCTGAAGTGCAGTATGATACGGTTGACCACGTGCCGAATTATGATGAGAAGACAGAGGCCACCAGATGCAAGAGGCCATGCTGCACAGGGAAAACACATGTATTCTGTGACAAATGCAACATCCACCTTTGCTTTGTGCCACACAGAAACTGCTTCAAGGCTGCTCATCGCAAATGAGAGAATATATGGGAATATCCAGCAGATGTATTTTTGTTATTTTCCATTTGTTATGAATGAAGCATTTATATAGCGCTTTATTGTGTATTGCTATACACCCAAAGCGCTTTACAATCATGTGGGGGGTCTCTTCTCAACCACCACCAATGTGCAGCATCCACTTGGATGATGCGACGGCAGCCACAGGACAACGGCGCCAGTGCGCTCACCACACACCAGCTACAGGTGGAGAGGAGAGAGAGATAGAGATAGAGCCAATTCAGTGGATAGGGATTATTAGGAGGCCATGATAGACAGGGGCCAGTGGAGGCAATTGGCCAGGACACCGGGGTTACACCCCTACTCTTTACGATGAGTGTCATGGGATTTTTAATGACCACAGAGAGTCAGGACCTCGGTTTAACATCTCATCCGAAAGACGGTGTTTTTTACAGTACAGTGTCCCCGTCACTACACTGGGGCGTTAGGACCCACACAGACCACAGGGTGAGCACCCCCTGCTGGCCTCACTAACACCTCTACCAACAGCAACCTAGTTTTCCCAGGAGGTCTCCCATCCAGGTACTGACCAGGCTCAGCCCTGCTTAGCTTCGTGGGCAACCGGTCTTGGGCTGCAGGGTGATATGGCTGTGGCCATTTGTTAGTAATTGGGTGATCTCTTATTAGCTTACAATGTTAAAAGTTAGCAATGCGTTTGGAAGTTCCGTGATAACTGAATGCAAAACTGATTTCTTGGGGTTACATTGCCCACAATCATCCAACCCATTCAATCCACCAACCCCCTATGTTAAAACATGGCCTTTTTTAATCTAAGATTTCATGGCATTTTATGTTCATTTAGTCGTGGCATCCATTGTAATGGACATGAAAAAATACCAATAAAAACATGAGTTATCAAAAATGTTTTTTTTCCCCCTTTATTTCTATGCTGGATTTTTTTGCTCAGCAGAAAAAAATCAGGTCTGAAGGGGTTAAATGATCTCGAATTAGTCATATTTTTCGTGCTTGTATAGATAAAGTGTACGCCGACCCAAATAAATCCATGCATTAACTGCGCAAAATGATGTAAAATAGGACATTTATTTAATCTCATACGTCTATTTAATTGTTCATATGATCCCGAGGGCCGAGTTACTACCTGAGAATGATCAGCCTATGTTAATAAAATCTAATTAATATAGAGAATTGATGTGCAGTTAATGCTTGTCAACTGTTTTTAATGTCAGTCAGCGTTTTGGGATGTAATATAACATACTTCATATATGTGCTTTCTAATTGATCGGTCGCTGTTCATTTCCAATAGTGCTGAAATTCTGCTTCAGTCATAAAAACTTTGCTATGCTATTGTCTTTCATGTAACTAATCGGTTTCAGGTTCTTTTAGTGTGACCCCCAAATTAGTGCAGACACAGCCAGAGTCGAATATTAATAATTTTATATGAAGTCTACTTCGAAAACAGCGCTGGTCAGATTCAAGGAATCGAGTCTTTTGGAGTCGACTCCTCATCACTACTGCGCACGTGCTTCCAAAGATCATCACATCGCACGTGGAAGACCTCGCTGCGGGAAAACTGAGGTACGTAGCCCGATTCATTGTCATTAATATGCGTGGTGGTCAGCCAAATATATATTTGATTTTATATAAAGTAAATCGAACAGATAAAGTATTACCTTAATTTTGACAAATTTCTGTTTCTGTGGTTTAATCAAGTCGCGGTAACAGCAGATTTTGTGGTTCATCAACAGTTCTCGGTCACTTAGCCTAATTGTGTTAATGTTGAAACAAAAGTTTCCATTTCTGAAATGCTCTTGTGTGTATGAAACAACATTTTACACTGTTTAAATCATGCATGTATCCGCTGGTAGGCACATGCATCTTAATATATAAAGATATTATGTAGGCCTAAGTCTGTATGAAAAGCTCACGAGGAGTAATCACGCTTTATGAAGCTGTATCAACAGTTCCATCTTTAAAATTATTGCATGCACTGGTAACACTTTACAACATGGTATCATTTGTTAACATTTGTTAATGCATTAACTAGCATTAGTGAACAATGAACAACACATTTGTTACACTATCACTATTTATTAATCTTAGTTATTGTTTGTTAATAAAAATACAGGTGTTCATTGTTTGTTCATGTTAATTCACAGTGCATTATCTAATGTTAACGAACAACTTATGATTTTAATGCATTAATAAATGCTGAAATAAGATTAATAAATGTTATAAAAGTATTGTTAATTCTTAGTTCATGTTAACTAATGTTAACTAATGAACCTTAATGTAAAGTGTTACCTGTACACTGTACATTGGGAAACATTTTGGACGTACCTATTAGGAGTGCTCCTATGTTTTGTTTTCCTGATCCTCGCTTTTCTCCCCTTCCACACCAGTTCAGTTGTTTGGCTACAGGACCAAAAACCTTGGAGCATATTCTCCATATGGTTTTCTTCATTGTGTGTCCTCCGCTGATGGATAACCTGTTCACCTTAAAAATAAAAGGTAATTTCAAAACATTACAGACAAGCACAAATATTCTGGCCCTGTTTCACAGAGCTGGGTAGTTAGCAATGAAATCCATTACATTACACATTTTAAATAATGTAATCAGACTACTTTTAGATTACTTTAGACCTAACTCATCCATCACATTGATTTAAATAAGATAATAAAACTACCATATGGACATAAAAATATAAAAAGTAAATATATTTTAGTTATTGTTATTAACAGCATGAAGTGCATTAAACATTATCAAGTTTTCCCAAACTGGTGTTTGTGAAGGAACTGCAGGGGGCTTTTGAGTTGAATGAAAAGCTAATAATGATTTAAATCACAATTTTAAAAAATATATAATAAAATGTTAAAAATAAAACATTTTAAAATCAATTAAAAAAAAATATTACTAAAATTAGTTTTTTAAAAATCAATATTTTATTTGTTTACCTGCATTCCACGTGACCATAACCAATGTCAGAGAACCAATGAACATGCAAAAGTGATACTTAATTATTAAAATATTTATTTTAAAATCTCAGGAGTACTTCAAGTAAATATATTAGGTGAAAGAGGATCAAATGACAAAAAAGTTTGTGAATTTGTGCATTTTAATGTGTTTGAAAGACGCAATGTTCTTAAACCTGAAATTATTTTTGTAAATCCAGCGGTTGCCACCTGATCTCTGCGTGAATGTCCACAAAACCTGAAGCCTTTCTGAATGTATATTAGCAGCAGGCTATTTTAGAAAGGGAAAAGATGAAAAAGAGGAATTGGGGGAAAAAATTTAATTCTGAATAATCTATTGCTATTATGTAAATAATATTTAATCATATAATCCATAAAAAAGTAACTGTAGTCTGATTACGAGTGTTATAAAATGTAATTTAATCTAATTACAAGTACTTAATTTTTGGAATCTGATTACGTAATCCAGATTACATGTAATCAATTACTACCGAGCTCTGGACAGGGATTAGTTTAAATCAAGACTATAGGTCTTAGTTTTGCTTTTATAAAAATGCTGTGTGCATCTTGAGACAAAACAATGGCACTGACATATTGAAAGGTATGTCACTGCAAGTTATTTTCAGTTGAGACAGCTCACACTTGCATTTTAGTCTGGGACTAGCCTTAAGCCTTGTCAGTGAAACCGGGTGTATAATACATTTACATTTACATTTACATTTAGTCATTTTGCAGACGCTTTTATCCAAAGCGACTTACAATTTGGGGAACACATGAAGCGATTCATCTTGAAGAGGCAATTCGACAAAGGAAGTGCTTGTAACACCAAGTCTCAGGCATTGTTTAAATAAGTACAAGCTAGCAAGGGAAGGAATAAGTAAGGAGAAAGATTTTTTTTTTTTTTTTTTATGTGTAGGTTGAAGTCAAGTAGTGTCAAAAGAGATGAGTTTTCAGCTGTTGCTTGAAGATTGACAGGGATCCAGTACTCGAATATGGGTGGGAAGATCATTCCACCAGCCAGGAATGGTGAACGAGAATGTTCTGGAGAGTGATTTTGAGCCTCTTTGTGATGGTACCACGAGGCGTCGCTCACTAGCAGATCTCAGATTTCTGGAGGATGTAGATTCTTAATAGTGAGTGCATGTAGGCGGGTGCTGAGCCTGTGGTTGTTCTATGAGCAAGCATCAGTGTCTTGAACTTGATGCGAGCTGCGATTGGTAGCCAATGCAATGAGATAAAGAGAGGTGTAACATGGGCTCTTTTGGGTTCCTTGAAGACCAGTCGTGCCGCCGCATTCTGAATCATTTGTAGAGGTTTGACTGTGTTTGATGGAAGTCCAGCCAGAAGAGCATTGCAGTAGTCCAGCCTAGAAATGACAAGGGCCTGGACAAGAAGTTGTGCAGCATGCTCCGTCAGAAAGGGCCTGATCTTTCTGATGTTGTGTAGTGCAAACCTGCAAGATCGAGCAGTCTTTGCAATGTGGTCTTTGAAGGTCAGCTGGTCATCAAAGATTACACCAAGATTTCTGACCGAAGTTGATGGGGTAATTGTTGATGAACCTAACTGGATCGTGATGTCATGCTGTAGAGTTGGAGCGGCAGGAAAGACAAGAAGCTCAGTCTTTGCCAGGTTGAGCTGGAGGTGATGTTCTTTCATCCATGCCGAGATGTCTGCCAGGCAACCTGAGATCCTTGCAGCTACCGTTGGATCATCTGGTTGAAAAGAGAGATAGAGCTGTGTGTCATCAGCATAGCAGTGGTAGGAGAATCCATGTGCCTGTATGATGGGACCCAGTGATGTAGTGTATGTGGAGAAGAGGAGGGTCCAAGAACCGATCCCTGAGGAACCCCAGTGACCAGTGTATGTGCTTTGGATACCTCCTCCCAGGCCACCCTGAAAGACCTACCAGTGAGATAGGATTCAAACCAGCGAAGTGGAATTCCAGCGATGCCCAGTGATGAGAGAGTGGAGAGGAGTATCTGATGATTGACAGTGTCAAACGCGGCAGATAGATCCAGCAGAATGAGGACTGATGATTTGGAATGGGCTTTTGCAATTCGCAGGGCTTCAGTGACCGAGAGAAGTGCAGTCTCAGTTGAATGGCCACTCCTGAAACCTGACTGTTTAGCGTCCAGTTTGTCGTTCTGTGAAAGAAACAATGAGACCTGGTTGAAGACAACACGTTCAAGTGTTTTCGCTATGAATGGAAGGAGAGAGACAGGTCTATAGTTTTCTATAAGAGAAGTGTTTAATGTAGGTTTTTTGAGCAGTGGGGTTACCCGAGCCTGCTTGAACGCAGTGGGGAAGATGCCTGCGAGGAGGGATGTGTTGATGATGTGTGTGAGTGTCGGTAAGAGCGTGGGAGAGATTGCTTGCAGAAGGTGCGAGGGGATTGGGTCAAGAGGACATGTTGTAGGATGGTTGGAGAGGAGAAGTTTGGATACTTCAGCCTCCGTCAGGGGACAGAAGGAGAAAATTGGAGGTTTAGCAGTGGAAGTGGTTGGTTGGGGGTCCTGTGTGCGTGGAGGTGAGAACTGATCACTGATCGATCTAGTTTTGTCTGTAAAAAGTAGCAAAGTCATCAGCTGTAATAGAAGTGGTGGGAGGTGGTGGAGGGGACAGAGGAGGGAATTAAATGTTCTGAAGAGATTACGCATGTCTGGAGCGCTGTTGATCTTGTTGTGGAAATGTGAGGATTTGGCAGTGTGGACATCAGCAGAGAAAGATGAGAGCAGAGACTGATACCTACTCAGGTCCGACGGGTTGTTTGATTTGTGCCATTTTCTCTCTGCCGCTCTGAGTTTAGTCCGATGTTCACGAAGAACATCAGATAACCAGGGGTTAGAAGGGCAGTCCGTGCTGACCTAGAGGAGAGAGGACAAATGTCGTCTAGACAAGAAGTTAAGGTAGAGCATAAAGTTTCAGTAGCTGCGTTTACATCCAGAGATGAGAAATGGGTAGGTGAGGGAAGAGAGGAGGATACCACAGAGGAAAGATGGGAAGGAGAAAGGGAGCGAGGTTTCGTCTAAAAGTAACCGGTAGCGGGGTTGGTGGCACACGGGTAGCAAAATGTAGTGTAAATGTAATGAAGAAATGGTCCGAGATATGTAGCGGTTGTACCAGAATGTTATCTGCAGTACAATTGCGTGTGTAAATTAAATCAAGTTGGTTGCCTGATTTGTGCGTGCTAGTAGTGGTAAGGCGATTGAGATCAAATGAAGCTAGTAGCGAGTGGAAGTCTGTAGCATAAGGCTTGTCTAGGTGAATGTTGAAATCACCAAAGACTAAGAGTGGAATGCCATCCTCCACAAAGAGGACAACAACCCGTCCAGCTCCTCTAGGAAGGTGGCTAGAATTTGTCCAGGGGGACGGTAGATTACCACAATCTGGAGTTTTATCGGAGCTGATACAGTAATGGCATGACATTCAAATGAGTTGTAATTGCAAAGGGTAGAGCGGGTTGAGTATTTCCAATTGTGTGAAACGAGCAGGCCAGTACCCCACCCGACCAACTTGACGCGAAGTATGAGAGAAGGAGAAATTAGTAGAGAGAGCAGCTGGGGTTGCTGAGTCTTCTGGACGAATCCACGTCTCAGTCAAGCCCAAGATGCTGAGAGTGGATTTTAAAGAAAAGGCAGAAATGAAGTCAGCTTTGTTGACGGCTGACTGACAATTCCAGAGACCCACAGAGAAAGCCAGAGGTGTAGTGGAAGATGTAGAGATAGGGCGTAGATTAGCAGTATTACGTTGCCGTCTGCGGTGATGTTAGAGCGTGGCTGAGAGAGAACCGGAATGTTTTGGAGACACATGATAGAGGTAGAAGGAAAGAGGATAGGAGAGCAGAGTGAGGAAGGAAAAGTAGAAATGTTCTGCGTGTTTAAGATTGAGCACAGCATTGTGTAAGTGGTTCAAATAGAATCCAACTGTATGAACCATGTGTGTGTACCATACGGTACCAAAACTGGGTTTTGTTAAATTAAAAGTTTTGAATGAAGTGTTTCATTTAGCAAAAGATCTGAGATGTTCTGCTACTTTTGTGTGTAGATGTGTGAACTGTGATAAGTGTTTTGACAAAATGAGCCTTGTTTTTAAAAATCATGCCTAAGCAATCATAAAAAACTGTATCTCAGGGCCAATGGAGGGCAGAGATGCGTGGCTACTACCTCTTCTAGAGGTGGGAGCTTGCCGTAACGTCTTTCTTCAGCGCCGTCATCCTAGGTGAGAGCGGCAGCAGTAAAGAATAGAGCACCACATCCTTGTGAGTCTGTAGTGAAGAACGGGGCCGCTCTGGTGGGAGGATCGCTGACGGCGTTCTGACTACAGGTACCACTTATCTAAGCAGCTACGGGTGGGCTCTTCTCAATGGCAAGCTTCTTTCTTTGGCTTCTTCATGATCTTCGTGCTGAAGGAGAAAGATTCTTACAAAATGGCTCCACCTCTTTTGGCGGACTGAAGCGCCATTTGTGAATGAATTAATAAATGAATGAATGATGCATTTATATAGCGCTTTTATTGTGTATTGCCATACACCCAAAGTGCTTTACAGTCATGTGGATGGGAGGGTGGGGTGTCTCTCCTCAACCACCACCAGTGTGCAGCATCCACCTGGATCAGGGGTCTGCAACCTTCAACATCAAATGAGCCATTTTGGTCCTTTTCCCACCGAATAAAATTTACGTGGAGCCACAAAATATTTGATCCCCAAATAAAGATAACACGGTATATAGCTAAAGTTTTATATTCAGTTATGTTACAGGGCAGGGCACTGGCAATCATTTCAGAAGTGAGGGGGACAGAAATGTCAAATGTAATAATAATAATAATAATAATAATATTTATGTATGTATAATTGACAAAAAAAAAACACTTTTCTTATCTCTTACTTTTAATTAGCTAAGAAATAATACTGCTGGACAATAACAAATAATTTGTCTTATATAATTTTTTAATATATATTTACTAATGACAATTTTATGGTTATGATTGTATAATCAGTATATATAGGCCTACTACAAACACTTTTTCCATTTTTAATCACAGAATAAGGCAGAAAATCTATTTGATAGCTTCTGTGCTGTAATTAATGCGGTCAATTACCACTGTATCATTCATATTTACTAACCTGGAGAAGACTTGAAAACACACATAAACCATATACTCTTCACGTTTCATCAGTTAGTCCGTTTTGGAGATTCTGCATGAGAGCGCCCTCTGGCTTCGAGTATGAATGAAACATACAGCGCATGAGAGTGTTCAACACTCCGTGATGTTCACATCATTTTGGATATTAATAAAACGTATCCAAAACGACGTGACTATCTTGTCTCTTTTCATTTAAATCTAGATTTATTCACATTGGCCCTTGAAAATCTCTGCGTGAACACGCTTGGCCAAGAAAAAGTGCAGGGTTACAATTTAGTTTTTATGAAAGAGGGATGAAAGAGCCGCAGGTTGCCGACCCCTCAGGTCGAATGATGCGACAGCAGCCACAGGACAATGGCGCCAGTGCGCTCATCACACACAAGTTACAGGTGGAGAGGAGAGAGATGGAGCCAATCCAGTGGATGGGGATTATTAGGAGGCCATGATTGATAAGGGCCAGAGGAGGGAATTTGGCCAGGACACTGGAGTTACACCCCTACTCTTTTTTGGGGTACGTCAGGCAGCCTTATCTGGCGCACGAGATGCGATGAAGATGTAGGTAGGTATCATTGCATTTTAATTATTTTTAGCCTATCCAGTTGAACCCACTGGATATGTTGTTCATTTAAAATACTGTGGAAAAAGAGAACATAAATGCGGAGATTATGTTGTTTATGTCAAAACTGGAACCAAGCCGTTCACACAGAAAGCATATTTATAGCACTTTCTAGAGGGACATCTATCACCGCTGCACTCGCGTCTCGCAAAAGAGAGTCGGATATTTAGAAAGCCATTTAAAATTATTGTAAGTTCAACTTTGAAAAAGCATGTCTCAAAACTTTATGGCGGGACGGGTCTCTCCCCTTTCCACTGCATCTCATGTTTTTAAATGAAAAAAAGTAACGTTACTCTTTGTGATGGGTTTTCTGTGCTTTGTATTAAACTTGTATACATGATGCCGTTTTGTTTCTAATTGTTTAAGCAACTTAATTATATAAGGTTAAACATTATTTTAAACATTTTTCAAAGATAGTTGTGTTATTTTATGCTTTGAAGAACCGTGGATTAGTAATATTTTGCTTGATGCGCCCAAAGGAGAGAAACCAAAAGCTTTTTTCCCCCTAACTGAAATTATGCCTTTTAAATTCGAATATAATTTGAATTTTGATAATATTTAAGTACAAAATTCGAATTTAAGTTTTTCAGACATTTTGACAGCCCTTAATTAACAGTAATTGCATTTAGTTAACAAAACAACACACATTTTAATGTTAGTGAAATAAAAGGAAATAATCAACTTTACAAACCTGGAATCCACCCACAGGCCTCCGCTCTGCCATGCTGACTTTCAAACCTGTTACGATCTACGTCTCCAGCTAATGACGTGGCTTCGCAGGGGGGCGTGCCCAGGCACGCTGAACACGCCCCGGTTTGTTGACTACACCCCCACGTCAAAACAGTGCCATGAAGTGAAACACACAGAAAAGTAAAGCACAAAGGGAAAACGGTATCGTGAACTCACGCTCGACTGAAAAGCAAAATAAATGAAGCGTTGTAAATGAATTAATAGGTGTGACCATGGAAAATACGTGTTGCAGAGATAAAATAGAATCAGAGTTCATAAGCTTCTTTTACAACTGTCATTGATTTTTGCAATGAATTCTATCTTCATTTTTGCAATTCTTTATTTCTGTTTGCAAAACGAAATTTTTTCTCTAAATACCTTATTTTTCTTTTGGCAATACTTTATTTTTCTTTTGCAAAACTTTATATTCTTTTATATATGTAGCATTAAATTGACAATTTCTCCCGTATTATTTCTCTCCTCGCGCCGCTTCACTCCAGTCCAGCGGGTGGCGCTAAAACAAACACGATTGTTTGCCAAACACCATTAAACCTCAGAGGAAGAAGTTCAGTTTCACCGCGCTCTCTGTTGTTTTGTTGTGATGCTGGTTTAATACAAACGGTTAGAAATGTTGTTTCTGTAAGTAGAGAAATACAGTTTTTGAATCAGGTCAGTAAATACATGTAATATTCTCATCCTCACAATCGTGACTAAGTGTTGAAGCAAGCAGGAATATCTGGAGGAGTATCATCTGAGATCTGCTGCTGTGAAGATGGTGTTTGTTAAAGAGGAGAGTGAGGAGAACATGATTGAACCAGAAACCTGGAGAATAAAACACGAGGAACCAGAAACCTGGAGAATAAAACAGGAGGAACAAGGAGGTTGGTGTTTATCTTCATTCATTTTTAATTAAGCTAATAAAGATTTAACAGGGTAGAACTGTTGAACTCAGAGCCTGTGAGACACATCAGATTCACATTGTTTTTACACTAGTGTAATCTCAAACATTTTGTGGGCAAAGGTTTACCTGTTTTCATGCTGTTTTCAGCTTAAAAATTATTTATGTACATTTTTGACACTGTACTTTGTATTATTAACATGGCACAAAAAAAAAAAACAGTAATATGATGTTTGATCTCACTTGTCTGCCTTTTTCTTTCACTGTTGGACCAAATGGTAATAGAAAAATTACAGCTAAGGTCTCATATACAGCTATACATAGTTTACTTCATCTCAGAAATGTGAAAAGGTCCATTGTTCATTCGTATATCTCTCATATCATGCAGTTTTTCAGTTATTTAGTTTTTATTTTTATTTTTTGGGGTAAGGTTTTGAAAACGGTATTCAAGTATTAAATGTGATGTTTTGATACCTTGTAGACAGCTCATCAGATTCAGTGGCAGTAGTTATAAAACCTGTAAAATAATGTAAATTATGTGAATAAATAAACAAATGAGAAAAGTAAATGACTTCAAAATGCATCTGAGGGTAAAAACTGAAATGTTTTTGTATTTTTTGAAAGTTAAACATACAGACGACAACATTGTCAAAACGATCCTGTTCACGCAAATCCATAAATCTTCACTTTGTGAAGAAACAAAACATGCCTATAGACTGAACAATTAATACACATGCACGTGATGTTGCCGCTTTCACAAAATTGTGTTTTTGTAGTTTACAGTCTGTATCATTTTCAATAACATGCACTTTGAAATCCAGATTTCAAAACTTTAAAGGGATACTTCACCCAAAAATGAAAATTCTGTCATTTATTCACCCTGGAGTTGATCCAAACGTGAATACTTTTCTTTGTTCTATTGAACTCGAAGGAAGATATTTTAAAGAATGTTTGTATCCAAACAGTTTTCATGCACTATTGACTTCCAATAGTAGGAAAAAAATACTATGGAAGTGAATGGAGCCTGGAAACCACTTGGATAAAAACATTCTTCAAAATATCTTCTTTTTTGTTCAGCAGAAGCAAGAAATTCATACAGGGTTAGAACAACTTGAGGGTGATTTAATGAAGACCAAATTTTCATTTTTGGGTGAACTATCCCTTTAAGGCCTCCTTAAAATGCTGATGTTGTGTAAATGCACGGCCAAAACGTATACGTTTTCAATAATTTGTTGAAAAGGGTGTTGCATAAATGCCTCATTAAATAAGAACCGCCGTGACACGGGTGTCACAAACAATGGTGATTATCTGGAAAGGTCTTTTTAAAGTATTATCCCTCATTTTCAACTTAGGAAGTCCATAAGTGATATATAATGAACACCCAGGTTCAGTCATGTGACAATGTGTGCATTTTTGTTGCCATGGCAACATTTCCAACATGGTGGCCTGTCTGGTTAGCACATGTTGTATTGTCAGCAGTTTTTAAAAACGCTTCAACCCATGCAACAATTCTAATGGTTTAATTACACATCCTAGATTACACTTAACCTGATTTTAATACATTTCTTAAACAAATAGATATAAAACAAGTTACGAAGATATTGTGGTGTCATATGTGTTACATCGGTGTAATTTTGATGTGACGTATTTGTCACATTAAGAGAAATGGTAATGAGCTGCTCAATTAATTTAGCTGATTCAATTATTTTAGTGTTATGTATTTTCTGCTGCTCATTTCAAAGCACATTTTAACAAATATAATTCGCCCATAGACATAAATAATGTCAAATTAATTACCTTGTTAATGAAATGTATTTTGAAACAATTTTGCATACCTGTAACAAGAAGTTTATATCTCATGCTGGTCCTGCTTTAAGGTTATTTGATCTTTTTTGTAGTGAGATTAACATGAATAGATTCATGAATAGGACACTCTTAGACTTTATTACAGAGTTCCAATGAAATTATCAGTGGCGCAATCCAGTCTGCAGCATATCATTAAAATCAATAATCACATACAATACAATAACAAATGTATTTCTATAAAAAATATAGACATCCGAAAGTCTAATAACCGTATTCACGGACAGCATTAAGAGAAGCTACTGCTCTTGGATAGAAGCTATTTCTCAGTCTGTTTGTATTGTATTGTCCGATACCCTCTCCCAGAATGAAGAAGGTCAAACAGAGGATATCCAGGGTGAGTAACATCTCTGATAATACTCTTCGCTTTCCTCTGTAGCCTGATGGTGTAGACTTCATCCAGACTTGGAAGGTCACATCCAATCACTCGTTGCGCTGTTTTGACTACACGTTGAAGTGCACACTGGTCAGCAACAGTGCCGCTAGCATAACCCACTGATGCAATAGGATATTATAGCTTCTATAGTGCTGTGATAAAAGTTAAAGGGTTAGTTCACCCCAAAATGAAAATTCTGTCATTAATTATTCACCCTCATGTCATTCCAAACCCGCAAGACCTTCGTTCATCTTCGGAAAAAGAATTAACATGTTTTTGATGAAATCGGAGAGCTCTCAGACCCTCCATAGACAGCAATGTTCCCAGGTCCAGAAACGTAGTAAATACATCGGTAAAACAGTCCATGTGACATCAGTGGCTCAACTTCAGTTTTGGGACGCTATGAGAATAATTTTTTTTTGCGCAAAGAAAACAAAAATACTTTACTTTATTTACTCAACCATTCTTCTCCCCCAAGTTACGTCGTCCGCCATTTTAGAGAGTATCACAACGCACACGCACACTTTCCCCTAGGCGCAAACAATGCTTAATACGCAGATTAAGTTCATGCACGCTTCCCCCCCCCGAATGTAAACAATGCTGATTATGTCAAATGCGTTCTTAGGTACTCTCCAAAATGGCAGAAGATGTAACTCGGGTGAGAATAATGGTTGAGTAAATTGTTATTTTAATTTTTAATTGTGCATTAACCCCAGGCAAATTACCATGCTTGGAGACAAAGAAAATTAACTTTCCCTCCAAAAGTTCAAGTCACCATTGGCTCTTTGTCTCCCCAGAGGTGTGACCTCTATAGCAGATAAAGCGCTCACATCAGTGCATCAGCCCAGTCTGCGGATCTTTTAGATTCTGAGAAGATGTGGATGTGAGCTAGCTTCTATACATTTCCCTTTAAGAGGACGTAACAGTACTTCCGTCTAGTTGCAAATTGTAATCCAAGAGATTCTGTGTACTGCTTTTTGGTCCAATAAGTAATATCTCTGTCTTATCTGAATTTAATAGGAGGAAATTATTGGTCATCCAATCTTTTAAATTTTTAACACAATCTATTAGCTTAGATAGTTTAGAAGTTTCATCTGGTCTTGTTGAGCTATATAGTTGAGTATCATCAGCATAATCCCGTATTTTCTAATAATATCACCAAGGGGCAACATGTATATTGAAAATAGCAGAGGACCTAGGACATATCCTTGTGGTACTCCATACTTTACTGGTGATAATTGAGATGACTCCCCATTTAAATAAACAAAGTGGTAGCGATCGGACAGGTAGGATCTAAACCAGTGATTTTCAAACTTGTTCCTGGGGACCCACAGCTGTGCACATTTTTTCTCCCTAATTTACACACCAGATTCAGATCATTGGCTTATTAGGAAAGAGCTTCATGAACTCAAATGAGTGTGTCAGATAAGGGAGACATGCAAAATGTGCAGAGCAGTGGGTCCCGAGGAACAGGATTGAAAATCACTGATCTAAACCATCTTAAAGCCTGCCCTTGAATACCCGTATAGTTTTGTAATCAATCTATGAGTCTATGTCATGGTCTATAGTGTCGAATGCAGCACTAAGATCAAGTAAAACTAGCAATGAGATGCAGCCTTGGTCTGACGCAAGAAGCAAGTCATTTGTAATTTTAACAAGTGCAGTTTCTGTGCTATGGTGGGGCCTGAAACCTGACTGAAATTCTTCATAGAGATAATTTTTTTGCAGGAAGGAGCATAATTGAGCAGACACAACTTTTTCTAAAAATTTAGACATAAACGGCAGATTTGAAATGGGTCTGTAATTTGCCAGTTCACTAGGATCTAGTTGTGGTTTCTTAATAAGAGGCCTAATAACCACCAGCTTGAATGGTTTTGGGACGTGACCTAAAGATAACGATGAATTAATAATATTGAGAAGCAGTTCTTCTGCTACAGGTTACAATTCCTTCAGTAGTTTAGTGGGTACAGGATCTAATAGACATGTTGTTAGTTTAGATGCAGTGATAAGTTTATTTAGCTCTTCCTGTCCTATAGTTGTAGAGCACTGCAGTTTTTCTTTGGGTGCGATGAATGACGCTGAAGTACTAGACGGTAGAGCTGGGAATCGATTCCGAGGCGTTGGGAATCAAGAGTCGATTCCAAAGGTTGGAATCAATTCCATCAAGAGGAATCGACTCCTCATTCAGAGCTTTTTTCAGTTCAACAAAGCTTATCTATGGGTGCCTCTCAAATGGAAGGCTGCATCCTACGAAGGCTGCACACATTTAAATTCACAAAAATAAACTGAAAGAAAACAAGTCTGAATTTGAGGATGCAGCCTTCCGTTTGAGAAGCACCATTCGCATCCCTCATGCTCGATTAAAAGCCGTAATTACAGTTGTGAGTTGTTTTTATATATAAAAGATCTATTTCATTTTTATGTATTACCCTTCGCCTAATGCTCGCTAAAAGTGATTAGAAGTCTGATTCGTTTCCACGAAAAGTTTCTTTCGGATAGTTTTAATGAACCAGTTAAAAAAATAAAGAAATCATGGTGCAGTACATTTTTCTCTAACCTTTTTCAATTTGATGGGGGCAACAGCTTCTAATGTATTAGAGAAGATAGTGCCCATGTTGCTAGTCATTTCGTCTAGTTCATGTGTATTTATGGGTACACAGAGCAGTTGAGATAAATCAGGCAGATTATTTGTGAATCTGTCTTTGGTGGCTGGAGCAATAGTTCTGCCCGGACGATAACGCGGAGCCATATAGTTAATATCAGTAATACGCAGAATGCATGATACAAGGAAATGGTCGGTAACATCATCACTTTGAGGTACGATATCTATATCAGTAAGATCAATGATTAAAACGATGAGTGGGCCAGTTGACGATTTGCTTGACTCCAAAAGAGTTTATTAGGTCAGTAAATGCAAGCCCTAACGCATCATTTGTATTATCAACGTGAATGTTAAAATCTCTGACAATTAGCACTTTATCAACATTAACCAATAGATCTGAGAGGACATCTGCAAATTCTTTTAAGAAATCTGTATATGGGCCTGGTGGTCTATACACAGTAGCCAGAGCAAGAGATAGGAGAGATTTATTTTGCATATCTAACAGTGTAACATTAAGCAGAAGTATTTCGAATGAGTTAAACCTCCTGTATCCTGTTTTCTGAGTAACATTGAGAATATCACTATATATTGTTGCGACACCACCGCCACGACCAATCTGACGGGGCTCATGTTTATAACAGTAGCTTGGTGGAGTAGACTCATTTAGACCAATATAATCATTTGGTTTAAGCCAGGTTTTAGTCAAGCAGTGTACATCAAAACTATTATTTGTGATCATTACATTTACATTAACTGCTTTGGGTGTGAGTGATCTAATGTTTAGGAGCCCAAGCTTTAAAAATTGTTTTTGTTCATTTATTTTGCTGCTTTTTTTTTTTTTTTGGTTTAATCACGATCAGATTTTTTGTAGATCCTGCATTAAATTTATATTTTGACCTCACTATTCGGGGAACAGACACAGTCTGTATAGATTGACTTACAACGCAAGTACTTCTATCATTTAAGTGGGTAGAATAAAAGTCATCATAGCAGTTATTTGAGAATTGGCTTACTAGTCATATGGAGCGTAGCGTCCTGGAGATGTTGTCCGACAGGAGTTCCGCTCTGACTGCCTTTATATGCGTCAAGATCAGCTTTTCAAAACACTTCATAATAATAGGAGTTAAAGCAATTGGTCTGTAGTCCTTTAGGCATTTTGCCGTCGATTTCTTTGGCACCGGGATTATAGTAGTTGATTTAGGTCACAGTTATGTGGTTTTGAAATATATTGTGGCAAAGCAAATAAAATGCAAAAACTGTGTTACTTCTGAAAAAGGTTTTTGTTTTATCTTCCCAGAAAAGTAATAATTTTATATATATATATATATGTGTATATATATATATATATATATATATATATATATATATATATATATATATATATATATGTATGTTGTGGAAAAGCAAATAAACAAAAACAACAACTGTTAAGCGCAAAAAAAAAAAAAAAACCTGACAAAATATATATATTTTTTCAATTGAGAAATAAACACCCAATGTAACATATATGAAACATTATCAAATTAACATTACAGATCTTTCACAAGGAGGGGTTGTATTTCAAAAACAACTGCAGAAACATGTTATAAGTGGTCCATTTGATCTGGTTTATATGCCCCATAATTTTCTAACTCATAATAGTTCTACTAGAGTTAGGTTTAAGGTGTTTACAAGACACTATTTTCAAATAAAAACAAAAAAAACTTTGTATGCATTTTGGATGTTAATTTTTCCAAAGTTTACAAGCTACAGAAATACAAATTTGTGGAAACTGACATCACGCGCATATGTATTACGAGTTCAGTCTACAGGCGCATAGTGTTTCTTTACAAAATGACATCACCCTCTACTGGCCTGTCAGCATAATACAGCATTTTTAGTTTTCATGGATCCGTGTGAACAGGGATAGTTTTGACAACGTTGTCATCTGTACGTGAAACTTAAAAAAAAAAATTGCAAAGAAAAAGTGTTCCGCTTGTCGTGTTGAATGCACCTTAATTTCCTTTTGATTTCCAAATGTCCCGATTCATTTTCATCAATTTAATGTTTACATTTTTAGGCCTGATGAACGTCAAAGAGGAAAGACAAGATCTGAATGAAGTGGAGGAGAAGCATCAGCATCAGAAAGCTCATGATGCCACTGGAGAAAAATCAGCAAGTTGCTCCAAAACTGAAAACAGTTGCTTGCAACGCAACATTCGAAGAAAAGAAGTCAAAAGGCCTTTCAGCTGCTCTCAGTGTGGAAACGGATTCACACGCAAAGAAACCCTTAAGAATCACATGTTAATTCATACTGGGATAAAGTCTTTCAGCTGCTCTCAGTGTGGAAAGACGTTCAGTCACAAAGGAGGCCTTTGGAATCACATGTTAATTCATACTGGAATAAAGCCTTTCAGCTGCTCTCAGTGTGGAAAGAGTTTCACACAGAAAAAACAACTCAATGTGCATATGCTAATTCACACTTCAGAAAAGCAATTAACTTGTCCTCAGTGTGGAAAGACTTTTACGTGTAAAGGAAGCCTGAAGAATCACATGTTAATTCATGCTGGAATAAAGCCTTTCGTCTGCCCCCAGTGCGGGAAGAGTTTTCGATATAAAGGAAGCCTTAAGGATCATTTGCTAACTCACACTTCAGAAAAGCCTTTCACCTGCTCTGAGTGTGGAAAATCTTTGTCATGGAGAGGAAGCCTGAAGAATCACATGTTAATTCATGCTGGAATAAAGCCTTTCGTCTGCTCTCAGTGTGGAAAGGGTTTTACTCAGAAAAAAATACTCAATGAGCATGTGCTTATTCACAGCTCAGAAAAGAATTTCACCTGCTCTGAGTGTGGAAAGACTTTGTCACGTAGAAGAAGCCTGAAGAATCACATGCTAATTCATGCTGGAGTAAAGCTTTTTACCTGCTCTCAGTGTGGAAAGAGTTTCACACAAAAAAAACAACTTAATGAGCATGTGCTTATTCACACCTCAGAAAAGTCTTTAACCTGCTCTCAGTGTGGAAAGAGTTTCACACGTAAAGAAAGCCTGAAGAATCACATGTTAATTCATGCTGGAATAAAGCCTTTCGTCTGCTCTCAGTGTGGAAAGAGGTTTACTCAGAAAAAAATACTCAATAAGCATGTGCTGCTTCACACTTCAGAAAAGGATTTCACCTGCTCTGAGTGTGGAAAGATTTTGTCATATAGAGCAAGCCTGAAGAATCACATGTTAATTCATACTGGAATAAAGCCTTTTACCTGCTCTCGGTGTGGAAAGAGTTTCACACAAAAAAACCGACTGAATGTGCATGTGTGCATTCACACTTCAGAAAAGTCTTTCACCTGTACTTAGTGTGGAAATGCTTTCACATGTAAAGGAAAACTTGAGTCACATGTTAATTCATGCTGGGGAAAAAGCTTTTTACTTGCTCTCAGTGTGGATGGAAAGTGTTTCACCTGTAAACAAGGATTTAAGGGTGTTTTCACATGTAGGTCGTTCTAAAGGAACCAAACCCAGTTCACTTAAAGGGAACCAGCCGAAAGTGACCTCAGTCAAAATGTCCAAATTGATTTACTTCTGGAGAAAACATCTATAAATCTGTTAATGTGAATGATATTAAGGTTTGAACATGAAATGCAGACAGATTTAACTGATGTGACGCATAACGTATTCATTTATGTTGAAATGAAATAAAACCACTTCTCAAAGAAACAAGAACATGATCTTCTTTTCAATTAACGATATATATACATTCTTTATAAAAACATGCCCACAATATTCTTTATTCTTTTAAGTAGACATTGTATAAATTAAATGCTGTAAGAAATTAACTCAACTTTTCAGCTTCTTAGGGAATTGAATCTTACAATTTGGTTCGATCTGATTTGATTGAACTGATTAAAAATTTCTAGCTTACACTTTATCAACTAGTCGTCCAGCGTCGTAGTCGAATTTAGTGTTTTATCAATTCTGTTGGTATTACTCCGTGGCCAAAGATAACTAGGGATGGGTATCGTTTACATTTTATCGATATCGGTTCTTATCGATACTACTACTCTATAATTTGGTGCAAAAAGACATGATGTGAAAAGATGTTGAAAATTTCAAGTTAATTTATTACTGTTGAACTTTACAGCAGTTTACGAATACCTCTAAGCAAACAGAAGTTGGTGTATAAAGCACATTAAAAAAAAGACCATTCAAAGAGATAGAGAGAGAAAAAGCGAGAGACAGTGAGAGATTTTCTTAGCTACCACAGCACAACATATTTTAACAACATGCATAGGAGCACAACAGAATGTGATAGAGTATTCTGGCGTCTCTAGTGATTTTTATTCAAGAAAATCAACATATTGACTTTCTCAGGGAGCAGGCTGTCGAGAACACTCTTTCGCACGGAGTTGAGGAAGCCTGAACTCCGTGGAGGTAGATGGTGGAGAGCTCTGAAAGAGAAGGTAAAGTGTCTTTGTTATCCCACCACCAGAGGACAGGGTCTTCAGATGTGGAGATGGGAGGCAAGGCTCTGTAGACTGACAGTTCGTTCTTCATCTGCTCATGGAGGTTCAGTGTAGTGTTGTTGAATGAGTTGTCTCTTCAGTACTCTGTCCTCTTCTGCAAAAAGTTCCTCTAGTGCAGAGACTCTTTATTTTGGAAGCTGGAATATACAATTTTTATTCCTTTCTTGTTAGAACACAGCATAAGCATCACACAAATATATCTACCTTGCCAAGTCCTCCTCTTCCTCTTCATGCTCTTCTCCATCCTGGGTCTGTTGCTCACTGCACACTCCCATTAACTCATCATCCTTTTTTGACAACTGAGAGGGAGATGACCTCCTTAATGTCATGTACATTACATACATTCAACATTAAAGAAAAAACTTCTCATAGTAAAAACTGCTCATATTCTGAAGAGAAGAAAAAAAAAATGACTACTTACATCCTTGACTGCTACCTCAACTACTCGATCCCAGACTTCACACTCTGTCACCTTTGCCTTGAATCGAGGGTCCATGGCAGTGGCCTCCTCGAGGAACGCCATCACATCATCATCCTGTATGTGTTTTAGTTCATTAATTAATTAATCGCTCACTCATTGACACTCTTATTAAAGGCAACAGCCAACTGTGTATGAATTATGACGAGGGTTCTTTTTTGGCACCTGGTAGCGTTTGGATAGATCACACAACACTTTCTCTTTAATGGCGACCACAAACTGTGAATCTCCTTCCCTAATCCTTCAACTTTTCAAGGATAGGCCAAATTTGGCCACACGTAGCATGCCTGTCACCGGACACGCACAGCGTAGACGTATACAGAATGCACATCACACTGACAAACTCCTCAGCCTTCCTCGAGTCATCCTCTGTAACCTTTTCAAGTCTGAGATTAAATGAATTAAATGTAAATATTTTACATTAACAGTACTTGTTTTTATCGTACATAAACATGAAACAGGCTGCCATAAGCTCTTACAATACAATACAGAATTATAGTTTGTTTACCAAAATCTACAAGATTCAGCGTAGCCAATTCATGAACTTGAATATAACTGAAACAATTACTTAATTTCTTTCTTACCCAAGAGACGCTGTTTCTCCTCAAAGATGTTCTTCACAATGGATGATCTTTTTATCCATACAATGGCATCCCTCATTCTTGCTGACCACTTGGAGATAGCTGGGATGTTGTACACCTTTTATGCAGCAAGATTAAGGGTGTGTGCAAAGCACCCAAGTTTTCTGATCTGTAGCTGTCATATGTCCACTTCCATATTTGCAGCATTGTCTACAGTAACTGCTATTACTTTCTTGGCTTTATATGGAACACAGGAGAAAAGCGCGTGCAGATCAGAGGCGCGCTGTAAAGAAACATACAAACAAACCCAGTGTTTATGGTATGCTTTTCAGACTACGCTTAACCTCGGGTTAATTTCAGCTATAAAATTGGAATTATATTATTGTTATCATGTGATTTTGACTACTTTGATGTTGTTTGAGATAAAAAAAAATACACATTTCAACATTACAATAATCTGAAAAATCTGCAAAGTTTTAATTAGTTTACATGGTTATGACAACTAAAAATAACTTGCAGGGAATGTTCTGGGAATGTTCTCTCTAGGTTATGAAATAAAATCTAAAAATAACCTGCAGGGAACGTTCCGGGAACGTTCTCTCTTGGTTATAAAAATAAAACCTGAAAATAACCTGCAGGGAACGTTCTCTCGAAGTTATAAAACTAAAACTTTAAAATAACCTGCAGGGAACGTTCCGGGAAGGTTCTTTTTAGGTTATAAAATTAAACCTAGAAATAATAATAATAATAATACCTTTTATTTATAGGCACCTTTCAAGACACTCAAGGACACCGTACAGTAAAATACAAAACATAAAACACAAGCATTATAACATTTAACACATTAAACAAGCAAAACATTAAAAGCTATTAAAAAACTTTAAAATGGGAAATTGAGTCCAGCTGGCGAATGTGCAAAGGTAAAGAGTTCCATAACTTCAGCGCTGCACAACTAAAAGCCCTACCACCAAAGGAACTCATCTTGAACTTTGGAACAGACAGTAAGTCTGCAGAAGATGATCTCAAAGAGCGCAAAGGAGTATACAGGTGCATCTCAATAAATTAGAATGTCGTCGAAAAGTTCATTTATTTCAGTAATTCAACTCAAATTGTGAAACTCGTGTGTATTAAATAAATTCAATGCACACAGACTGAAGTAGTTTAAGTCTTTGGTTCTTTTTAATTGTGATGATTTTGGCTCACATTTAACAAAAACCCACCAATTCGCCAATCAGCTAATCAACACAAAACACCTGCAAATGTTTCCTGAGCCTTCAAAATGGTCTCTCAGTTTGGTTCACTAGGCTACACAATCATGGGGAAGACTGCTGATCTGACAGTTGTCCAGAAGACAATCATTGACACCCTTCACAAGGAGGGTAAGCCACAAACATTCATTGCCAAAGAAGCTGGCTGTTCACAGAGTGCTGTATCCAAGCATGTTAACAGAAAGTTGAGTGGAAGGAAAAAGTGTGGAAGAAAAAGATGCACAACCAACCGAGAGAACCGCAGCCTTATGAGGATTGTCAAGCAAAATCGATTCAAGAATTTGGGTGAACTTCACAAGGAATGGACTGAGGCTGGGGTCAAAGAGCCACCACACACAGACGTGTCAAGGAATTTGGCTACAGTTGTCGTATTCCTCTTGTTAAGCCACTCCTGAACCACAGACAACGTCAGAGGCGTCTTACCTGGGCTAAGGAGAAGAAGAACTGGACTGTTGCCCAGTGGTCCAAAGTCCACTTTTCAGATGAGAGCAAGTTTTGTATTTTGTTTGGAAACCAAGGTCCTAGAGTCTGGAGGAAGGGTGGAGAAGCTCATAGCCCAAGTTGCTTGAAGTCCAGAGTTAAGTTTCCACAGTCTGTGATGATTTGGGGTGCAATGTCATCTGCTGGTGTTGGTCCATTGTGTTTTTTGAAAACCAAAGTCACTGCACCCGTTTACCAAGAAATTTTGGAGCACTTCATGCTTCCTTCTGCTGACCAGCTTTTTGAAGATGCTGATTTCATTTTCCAGCAGGATTTGGCACCTGCCCACACTGCCAAAAGCACCAAAAGTTGGTTAAATGACCATGGTGTTGGTGTGCTTGACTGGCCAGCAAACTCACCAGACCTGAACCCCACAGAGAATCTATGGGGTATTGTCAAGAGGAAAATGAGAAACAAGAGACCAAAAAATGCAGATGAGCTGAAGGCCACTGTCAAAGAAACCTGGGCTTCCATACCACCTCAGCAGTGCCACAAACTGATCACCTCCTTGCCACGCCAAATTGAGGCAGTAATTAAAGCAAAAGAAGCCCCTACCAAGTATTGAGTACATATACAGTAAATAAACATACTTTCCAGAAGGCCAACAATTCACTAAAAATGTTTGTTTTTATTGGTCTTATAAAGTATTCTAATTTGTTGAGATAGTGAATTGGTGGGTTTTTGTTAAATGTGAGCCAAAATCATCACAATTAAAAGAACCAAAGACTTAAACTACTTCAGTCTGTGTGTATTGAATTTATTTAATACAAGTTTCACAATTTGAGTTGAATTACTGAAATAAATGAACTTAATTTATTGAGATGCACCTGTACAAATAAAGAAGATCTGAAAGATAATGAGGTGCCAAATTATGAAGAGCTTTGTATGTAAGAAGTAAAATTTTATAATGAACATGATAACGAACAGGAAGCCAATGCAACTGAAAAGGAATTGGAAATACAGGCTCAAAAGTATGTGAATTAGTAACTATCCTAGCTGCTGAATTCTGGATTAACTGTAATCGATGAAATTGCTTTTCAGGAATGCCAACTAAAAGAGAATTACAATAATCAATCCGAGATGTAATCAATGCATGAATAAGCACTTCAGTACTATCTTGAGAAAGTGAAGAACGAAGTCTAGCAATGTTACGTAAGTGAAAAAATGCAGAATGTGAAATATTACTAATATGAGAACCAAACGAAAGCAAACCATCGAATATAACCCCAAGGCTTTTCACCTGGGTAGAAAAATTTACTAGGCAATTATCAATAAACAAGTTAAAGAATTGAGTTTTAGATAAAACAGATCTAGAACCCACAAGAAGGGCTTCTGTTTTGTTAGTATTTAACTTTATATTAACATCCTGCAAACATTTAGTGAGGTCAGGAGGAGGATAAGAAACATTAGGTCTTGTAGAAATATATCCTTGTGTGTCGTCAGCGTAAAAATGAAAATTAATACCATAAGAGCAAAAAATACGACCAAGAGGTAGAATATAAATGATAAATAAAAGCGGACCCAAGACCGACCCCTGCGGAACGCCATGAGTAACTGAAACAGAATCTGATTGTATATTCTTAATCTGCACAAACTGTTTTCTGTCACTTAAATATGATGAGAACCAGAGAAGCGCATTATCAGCTATTCCTATGCAAGCCAGCCGTTCCAATAATACTGAATGACTAATAGTATCAAAGGCCGCACTAATATCTAAGAGAATAAGAATAGACAGAAAACCAGAATCAGCAGCTAGGAGAAAATCATTTATAACCTTAACAAGAGCTGTTTCTGTACTGTGTTTTGGCCGAAAACCTGACTGAAAATGCTTATAAATATCATTACTTTGCAGATGTAATTCAAGTTGAGATGCTACTGTTTTTTCAAGTATTTTTGAAATAAACGGTAGATTACAAATAGGCCTGCAATTATTTAAATCACTAGCATCAACACCAGTCTTTTTGAGAATTGGAGTGATAGAAGCTCTTTTTAAAGATGAAGGAACAGTAGCAGTTAATAATGAAGAACACACTATAGCTGTAATAATAGAGGAAACTGAAAGGTTACAAGACTTAACTAAAACATTAGGTAAAGGATCAAGTGAACAGGTAGAGGTCTTAGACTTCATAATCTGCTTAGTAATGTAGTCAACTGAAGGCAGCTCAAAATTTGACAAAGTACTTGCTGACCAACAAATATGATTATGTCCATTTTCATAATCACTAGACATTAAAACAGAATTAAGCAATTCATGGTGTATACTGTCAATCTTAGAGTTAAAAAAAAATTATAATAAGACACACATTGAATGGGAGAAAGTGAGACAGCATTGTGAGGTTTCAACAGTTTGTCAACAGTACTGAACAAAGTCCTTGTATTAGACTGTCCATTAGAAATAATATTTGCATAAAACAATGATTTTGCTCTTTCTAGTGCAACCTTATAAGAAACCTGATGCTCAGAATACATCTGTTTATGTACTTCAAGACCAGTTCTTTTTCATAGTCTCTCCAATCGACGACCTAAAGCCTTTTGATGACGAAGTTAAGAAGTATACCAAGGAGAAGGGTTAACAAAAGATACAATGTGGGTCTCCATAGGAGCCACAATGTCAAGTATTTGAGACTGTTATTATAAAAATATACAAAATCAGATGTAGAAGTAGAAAAGCAGCACTGGTTTACAGAGTAATCAATCATTCCATCCAAAACATTAAGGTCAATATTTTTGATATATTACGAAATGAGACAGAGCGTTGAGGTTTTACTCTTGCCAAGAAAATATTAAAAAATACAGGCTTGTGATCCGAGGTAGGAGATACAGTTGAAGTCAAATTATAAGGCATGACACCAGAACAGCATACAAGATCTAAAATATGTCCCTAATTATGTGTTGGAAAATTAACAAACTGCACAAGACCAGCATTGTCCAGAACCAATTTAAAATCATTATATTGAGTGCTGGCAATATTATCAAAATGAATGTTAAAATCTCCCATCAACATGATATTTGGAGATAGGGTACACAAATGTGTTAAAGTTGTAGAAAATTCACTAAAAAAAAGCATTCATAGTAGATGCCCTTGGTGGCCTATAAATCATGACAAGAATAGTGGGAGTCGGACCATTAAGTTGCACAGCCAAAATTTCAAAAGTTAATGGCTCTGATAGCGAAATCGGACACACTTTATGTCTGTCACGATAAATAAGTGCAAGGCCACCCCCCTTACCAGAACAACGAGGTTTACATATATATTCATATCCTGATGGAACTGTTTGATTTAAATGAAAATAATCATTAGGCTTCTGCCAAGTCTCAGTCACACACGTAAAATCAATATATTGGTCCTCAATAAGTTCATGAATAAGAGATGTCTTATTGTTGAGTGACCGAACATTAAAAAGTCCAAAGTGGAGTGCAGAAGGCATATAATCCGACCTGGGGAACGGAGTAAGCACTTCGTGATCAACAGACCTCCCAGCGTTCTTAGGCAGTCTTGGGGTAGTAGACCAAAAGGACCGAATTTGTCCACTATAATCAGAATTAGTAGAAGTGATTCGGATATTGCGACGAGACCCACGATTAATGTATTTCGGTCGGTGTATGAGATCCGGATGATTGAACAGTAACGGAGGAGGTTTAGTTACGAATCTTAATTTGTACAGGTCTGTTTTGATTAATAAACTGCGCAGTATGGCTCAACATGGACATGGGACATACACTCCTACTCCAAATGTCATTCGTGGAACTAATTGATGTTATGTTGTCCTTCATAAGGCTGTCGTCATGTGTAAACACTGTTTGGTATAACTGCAGCAGGCATACATTCGTGAAATATTTTCGCCCTGGCATAGTGTAACGTGAATCCAAGTAGGACACGAGTTGCTGGAATCCCTCGTCTTCCACAATAGACAGAGGCTGATGATCAAGGCATATGAATTCCATTATTTTGTCTGATATTTCTTTATGCTTGCAGTAGGGTTGCTGTCTTTGAAACGTCTCTGTTACCGACAGCTGAGTGAGTGGCGCTGGAGTTGCTGAAATCTCCCGCTCTCTCTTAGCGCTAGCCAACTTTGAAAACTGCTCATATTCCTTTACATGACTAACCTTCAGATGTCTGATGAGGTTTGTGGTGTTAAAATGCTTTGGGTGCTTCCTGCCGCGTGGAATTTTCTTGTTAGACAGGTTGCAGATTGCTAATGTGTTGTCTTTTTCACACACCGTGTACACTGTAAAAAATAATTCATGGTCATGGGTATCACGGACCATCTGTGGCTTGAGCGTTCCTAGACAGGGAGCAAGGTTATTTTCGTAAACGAAAACTGAAACTTAAGACTAAAACTATTGGTTAAAAAACATTTTCGTAAACTGAAATAAAATTAAAATTTCTAAATAAATGAAAAACTAAAACTAAACTAAACTAAGAACAGTAACTGAAAAACTAACGAAAATAAAATAATAATTAGCAAAAATAGATGCGCTTCATGCACTTTAATAGACGTGGGCTATTAAATGGGAAATAACTATAAAATATGAAATGGGAAATAATAATAGTGCACACCTCACAGCGCACAAACGTTTAAAAGCGTGCTTGACGTGCGAGAACAACATGAGAGTGAGTTAACAGACACAGAATTAAAAGTTTTGGATGAGCTGACTTTAGTAAAGAGTCATTTTGTCACACTTTGTGATTACTATGGTAACATCAGCCTCGAGTCCATGACACGAGCACCACCTTGACTGTATAAAACACATCCGAAACGGGAGAAAGCTATAGCCGCACTGTGTTTCTGTGTAAAAGGGGCTTTAGAAGAACTAGGATTGAATGCGTTGCCCATCTGAAGCGCGTGCACGCTGGAGCGGCTAGTCATAGTAAAGTGCAAACATCATTTAAATATTTAAATATAAATTTATTTTTGAGTAGTATGAGGTTTCAAAACATTTTAGACTGTTTCTTCTTATTGTGCACATTCATAGAGGGAGACAGGACATACAGTAGTGTGCACCGGCTCATATGTGCAAAAAATCCAACAAATTAATGCATTGAAAACACAGAATATGCCTGCGTCCCAAACTGTCCATGCTAAATTCTATGTGATATTAGTCATTTTTAATATTACTTATTGCAGATAGGATGGATAGTATGCACATTGGGACGCAGGGCATGTTTCCTCAAATCCAGCACTGGAGGGCCATTAATCTGCAGAATTTAGCTCCGACCCTGATACAAACTCAACTGCCTGATGCTGTCTAGTAACTCTGAAAACCTTGATTAGCATGTTGTTTGTAAACTATTGGCATATTAAACAAGATTACGTATTTAATATGAATGAATATGAACATGAATTAATAAATTGTATACATATGTTGCATTTTTTTTTTTTTTTTTTTTTAATTATAAATAATTATTTTATTTTCATTATTAAGAGGTTTGCATAGGAGTTAATTGTAAACTGCAAACATTTAACTTTGCTAAAATTAAATGTCTTGTTTGGTCTAACTCTGTTAAACTATAATTACTAAAACTGAAAGTGAAATATATAAAAACTAAACAGAAATGTGTACACAAAATAAAAACTAAACTAAAACTAACAAAACCATTAATGAAACTAACTAAAACTAAACTTAAATTATAGGCAATTTGAAAAACGATATTAAAATATTAATTTGTTTAATATTAAAATATTAATATTAATTTGGTGTTACAAGCACTTCTTTTGTTGGATTGCCTCTTCAAGATGAATTGCTTTATGTATTCACCAATTGTAAGTCGCTTTGGATAAAAGCGTCTGCAAAATGACTAAATCTAAATGCAAAATAAAAACTAATTTAAAAATCCAAAACTGTAATATCCTTGATCAGAATGATTCAGATTCACAGCATCATCAGGCGAATCTGGGTTCAGACGAGTTCCCACACTCAGCAATAACATGTTATGAAAGTGTAGAGTAGCTGTCAACTATTTCAAGATTGTAAGAAGGACTTGACTCTGGAATAGATGCAAAACATCACTGTAAAACTTCATATGGAACATGATAATTGCATAATTAATATTATCATAATCGTTTGCAGAAATACAGTAAATAAAGTAGCTGTATATATTCACTCATGGAAATGTGGAGACAGCAGTGAGCACTTTGCACAGATTCTCTCCTGAAACTTAAACTTGTGGAATTCCTTGAAGAACACTGGACTGGTTGCGAGAACCTTGTGTATCGTGAGAAGATTTTCATCCTCAAATAGGATGTGCTCATCTTCATCAATAGCCAGTTTGGCAGATTTAGAGTAGCTGCAGCAGAAATAATTCTGTTCATCCACATCTCTAACAAAAAACACTTTCATTTTAGCATGAATTCCCCTACATCTGGCCCTTTCTGTACAGTAGCCCCTCACTGCAGTACACAAGATCCATCCAGGGGGTGGAGATGGTAGGTTTAGGGGTATGTAAGGTGGGAGGAGTTGGATCTGGATCCAATCTCGCCCCCTGGATCTTGTGTTCTGCAGTGAGGACTCTTTCTGTGACAGATCTAGATTTGTCTTCACTCATCTCTCCAAAATGTTTGAGCAATGCTGGATAGATGCAAGATCATATAAGTTTCGAGTTTCAAAGAAACGCAGAAATGAATGTGCTTTAGCTACATTAGGTTCCTCATTCCTGCTCCTGGAGATACATTTTCAAACACATTCAACTCTAATTAAACTCACCAGAATCGACTAATGGAGATCTTTGAGTTTACCTGAAAATCAAAGCCAGGTGTTTGGATGAGGAACCCTGCTTTATGTGAAAACACTGAAATAAAAAATGTAGATAAACTGCACCAATGAAACAGTGAACTTGTAAATGGATTGCAGAAAACATTTAAAGTTAAAGAAAGAAGAGGAATTTGAATGTGTGTTAAACCAGTGTGGTCAAACTAACTGAGTTCTCACAGCCAGCAGTAACACGTTTCTGAAAATACTAGACACAAAGCGACCCGAGATGATTATTAGTGCTGAGAAAAACCCCAAACAACTTACATTGCTGTAAAAATGCAGGTCTATGCACAATTTAATTTACATACTTTGAATTGAAATATTTTGCACTTTCAGATAAACATCTGAATGTCTGTTCATTAGTCTCTATAACTGTGTTTAGTAATTCTGGTGCTTCTTATTTAGCGATTTTACAAAATACATACATTTGATAAACTTTATACATATTACATCTACAATACATGTTTGCACCAATCAAATTTCCAACAATTTCTGTTTTATTACCAAATAATATATAATTTTGTTCTATTTAAATGAACTTAAACTGCAAAGTTTTACTTCCTGTCACATTGACACGCTCTCAAGCGCTCAAGACTGAAGTGTGGAAACTGAGACGGCCAAAAGTTTGCTGTCAACTGCAGAGATAAAATCATTTTGGCATCATGCAAGTTTGCTGATGTGTTAAATGGTTTTGCCAAAAGTCTGACCAATGATTTTGTAGGGTTTCAAAGATTTTTCAAAATGGTGGACAGCGAGTTTGACTGACTATGGTATTATTGGTATTATTATTCTTAGTATGACTCAAGGAATGAAGTCATTGATAGTGAATACCTTTTCAGTAACAAACCAGTTTTATCACTAATATTTTAATTATTTTATTTCTAGAATTTAACATGGGCAGCGGCTATTTCCACTAAGTGAAAATAGCATATTTTATTAGCATAGATGCTCTTTACACTAAGTGCAAATAGCGATGGATGCTATACACTATGTTAAAATAGTAGGATTTCTGCTGTTTATACTACTTATTGCAAATAATTATCTGCACCTCAGTATTGTAAAACATTATAAAGCAGCCCTGCTGAAAAAAACAATAGAACCTTGTCTAAAACACAATAGAAAATGTAATGGATTTAATGGTTATAATGGGAATTGTATTGGTTTTAATGGAAACTATAATGGTGTCTACTGGTATGTGATGGATTCTATTGGTGGGATGTTAAATCCTATTGGAAAAATGCCCAAAACACACTACATAAAGAAATGTAATGGTTTTACTGGAAAAAGCTAATGGTTTATAATGGTATTGTAATGGAAACCATTGGAATTTCTGTGATGGTTTCTATTGGGCTTCTATTGGGTTTTTTTTTAGCAGGGAGTATACAATAATAACTTACTGAGTGTAAATTTTAATTTTAATTCAAATTATTAAATGGATGCCACCTTATTGGGACAAAAGCCCTCCCTACACCTACCCTAACCCTACCCGATACTATATGTTCAACTTTTTGATGATTTCCTTCATTTTTATTAAAAATAAATGCTTTTCTGATGTGATTTTAAATTTGAAAAGGGAGAAAAAAAGTTTGCCAAAAGGTGGAAAAGAAAGAAGTAAAACTAACAGTAATGCAAAGAACAGCCTATAGATTGGGTTCAGAGTGAATGTGGTTTGATCAACAATATGCAGTTCTCACACTGAAGAACAAGTTTCACATCTGCTGTCAAGTCAAATCTTGTGTTTCATGGGTTTAGCGGTTATGGTTATGGTTATGGATAGGCAGTTCATAGGAAATATAGAAGAAACCGAGTTAATCACAACACCAGTAACAGTCCGCACTCGGCTCTCGAGGGAAGATTTAATCGATTGAGACGTTTACAGAATGACTGCAGGTTAAAACTGCCTGAGCTCTTCTCAGTTCTGACTCCATTATGACTGGCGTTGTGTCTCTAAATAGCAGCATGTAAACACTGAGTCGGTCAGATCAGAGGAAGTGAGCAAACACAGGAAGGGTGGACAGTGTTTTAAGAAAGAGTTGTAATGAAGAGTAAGACTGTCAGAAAGAGAAAATGTCTGATAAGTGTCATTTGTGTCTGCTGGGACTGATCTTTCTCTCTTCGCTTCTCACAGGTAAAGAAATCTCTGTTTTCTCTACAAGACATGTGGAATTAGTCTGAGAAAGAGTTCACCTGAACATGATCAACTCTTGTGTTACAAACAGAACATTGATTATTCCTGAATGAACTAAAACTAGACAGTTTAACATCTGATGCTCAATTATCTTCATGTTAAGAGTGTGTTTGTGATTTAAACAGCTCTCTCTCTCTCTAATGATTTTATGATATAAATAATGATCATTTAAATGTTCTTGTGTTTCAGGTTCCAGTGGAGTGATTGAGACTCATGTGTTCATCAGTTCTGGTGAAAATGTCCGTCTGCCCTGTAATAATGCTCTTCCTGACTGCAAATCAACTGTATGGAACTACAACGGCAATTTAACAGCAGTTGAACTGATTGGTTCAGGGATAAAGAAGACAGACATTGAGAGACATGAGAGACTGAGTCTGGGGTCTGACTGCTCTCTGAACATCAATAACGTCACAAAAGAAGATTATGGCATTTACACCTGCAGACAATATGTGAATAACAAACAAGGACCTGATGCTCGAGTTTTTCTGCATGTTCTTCATGGTAATTTTATGATCAATTTAAAAAGGGCAAATTCTTGGTTTAATCTCCCATGATGATTGAAAAGTGTGTGTTATTTTGTGTTTCAGTCTCTTCATCATCATCATCCTCACAGACTGAGATCAGTGCAGGCCGCTCTGTGACTCTCTCCTGTCAGTTGTATTCATTTTCATTTGCTGGAGTCTCTTGTGATGATTTGATCCGTTCTGAGAAAATTGAGCTGTTCTGGGTGAATCAGACTGGTGTTAATCTGACGATATCAGACTCTGGATATCAGATATCAGCTTCAAGACTCTGCATCAGCACTCTGACTACAACACTCCTGAATGAAGATGACCACAGAGAGTGGAGATGTGAAGTTACTCACGGAAATCAAGTGAAGAGCACAGCCGCATATAATGTCAAGAGTTCAGGTGAGTGAGTAACTTTCCTTCCTCACTGAAAAAACTGAAGAGTTGCACATAAACAAGTCATACATTGCTTCATGTAGTCATATAGGCAGCGCTATTTCTGAGCATAAAAGGGTCCTAAGTGTTGCACACACAGAAGAGGCGATGTTGTCTGGTGGCACATATTAGTTTTTATTTTGTCACACTCTGCAAAGTTAATAAACACAACAAGAAATTAGTTCATTTCACAGTAGTGTGTTTTAACGACTGGCAGTGTGACTTCTTCATACATGAATGAAACTCTAGTTCAATAAACTCACTTTGCGCAATCTTCTGATATAACGTTACATAAAGTAAAGCAATAATGAGAACAATACATTCCACCATATAGACTATAACTCACTGAAATTAGCACTACAATAACACTCAATGAACACACTAACTGTGTATACGCACTGTTAAGTACACTTAATACTAAACATTTGTAAACTCCACCAGCATCATAGTAATCATTAAACAATGATAAAATTACAGAATACAAATGCCTTTATAATCGAATATTACTTAACTTCCTTTTACAAACAAGATTGAGTGCATTTTTAATTATAATCTTCTGTCAACATCAATCACTTTCATGACGCAATACTTCGCGCGGCCTCGACGCGGGTGCTCTAACGCGTCAATTCTATCCATTCAAAACATAAGTGCATTAAACAAACACATGAAATCCCCATATAACATACACCTTTCATGAACTTAAGCTGCGATGCCACATCACTTATCTTACCTGCAAAGTTAATAAACACAACAAGAAATTAGTTCATTTCACAGTAGTGTGTTTTAACGACTGGCAGTGTGACTTCTTCATACATGAATGAAACTCCCTGCGGCTCACCATCGCCCCCTAGCGTCACCCGCCAGTATATACAAGTCTAAGTGATGTTATAATAGGCATCATTATACATTGTACACAAATATTGTTGAAGCACCAGTACATTTAGTAAATGACAATTAATAATACTAAAATATATATATATATATATATATATATATATATATATATATATATATATAGCTATCTGAATCTATATGCCTACATAAGCGAAATCTTAAGTGATAATAGATGACAGACTCAGCAGTGGAAATCCCCACAGGCTCCAGCACATATTTATCATTTCTGTGACGTGAAGCTCAAGCATGATGTGATGTTGATGATGATGTGTGGTTTGTATGTTACATGATCACAGATCCAGCACGAACTGAAGTCAGTAGGACTGCTGGATCATTACTCAGAGGTACAGTCCAACAGTGCTGAAATGGTTCATCTGCAGTGCTTTGTCAAGAACTGTTCGTTTTAAACCTTTGATTTCATTCCCAGTTTCACAGATTGAGTCTGTTTTGTTTTTTTCATCTGTCCACATCTTTCCTGCAGTGATTGTGATTATTGTCGAGTTTGCAGTATTTGTTGCCCCTACTGTGATTCTTCTTCAGATCACCTGTGCTGGTGAGTTTTTCAGCCTCACACAATTTGCAACAATATTTAAAAAGCAAAAATTTATAGAGGAATGAATGAATGAATGAATGAATGAGAATTGTTCTTTTTTTTCCTTCTCAGAAAACAAAGAAAAAACTCTGACCACCCTGAGGAAACAGTGATAACATACATTAAAAAAACAAAAACAAATACCAGGCGAGATTTATAGTTTATGGATATTTGCATGCAGTGTTCAAAGTCATTTTCTTGTGTGGTATAATGGACAGATTGTTTGTATAATAATCCTCTCTCTGTTCTGTCTGATGGAGCTGCTTTGGTGAGTCTTGTACATTCTTGCATTTAGAGTTTATTTTTATTTATTTATTTTATTTTGGATGATTTCTACTAATATTTTTAATAAAACCTCTGCTGTTCTGTTTATTATTTCACCTTTGCTGAGATGGGTTTTTTTTTTTTTACAATTCTAGTGATTCCCCTACATGAGCTGATAATGTGAGGATGTGTTAAACTGTGAAGCAAAGCAACAAAGAAAAACAAATAATTAAATGATAAATTAATGTTCATAATAATTCATATACCTCTAAGTGGTTAGTTAAGAAATCCATTTTGTTAAACTAATGATGCACACTTAATCTTTTCTCACAGCTGGGTTACAAGAGCAAATTAATTGGGTTTGGAATTATTTAAATGTAAAAATGAAAAACATAAAAACAAAAGTTTTTTGAGAATAAAGATACTTGCTCAAAGATACTTTTGTGGCCCTACTTCTGGTAGGCTTCAGCAAAGAATCCGAAGGCTGCATCCGAAAACTTAGGCAGCTGATTTGCTGCCTCGCTGCCTCATGAGGCAATGACTTTGCAGGCAGTGTTTTTGCACAAAGGCACCTCACGAATCTGATTTCGGACAGGCTTCTGAGGCAGCGTAACGGTTTAACGATCTAAAACAAAATATAATGAGTTTTGGTGATAACTAAACAAATATTTAATTACTATAATACTAATTTCTCACTAGAAATAACATCAAAAATGGAAAAAGTTAATAAGAAATATACATTTACACACAAACTAACCACCAAACACAACTTTCAGATGCCATCTTTATTTTTTAGCTCAACCGTCACGGAATGGAACGCACAGGATTGTGGGATATCAAAGGCAGCGAAGAATACATCTATGCTGCCTTCACAAATCGATCAGATGAAGGTATCTCATGAGACAGGAAGTGAAGCTAACTTTGGATTCAGACGTGCCTTGATGCCTTCCTACCTTGGAATGTGTCCTCCGAAGGCAGCATTTTTCAGTTTTAGGATGCAGCCAATAACAACAGCAAAGTCCCTCTCGGGTAGATTACGCTTACTAAACATGCAAATGCACCCTCTACCAACAGGAGGCGCTTTTGTAGCAACCAAAATAGAGGTTTCCCCGGTAACAGCTGCACACCAAACAGCGCTCCGCTCACAAATGCTGCTTCATCAGACATTAAAGGCAAGATGAAATGAAAATGACATCGAAATGTTTCTGAAGACAGTCCGTTTCCTTCGGAGATACAGTGATATAGAAACACCTGCGCCGTGTTTTGTTTTTGAAACGTGCAGTGCTCATGTTTATTCAACTAAGTAAAAGCCTTTTGGAAAATCTATTTGTGGCTGTCAGTTTTGATATTGTGGCGGGCCGCCACAAATAAATGTATGGAAAACACATCCCACAGCACAAAAACCTGAGCCCAACTTCAGCCTAGTCATCACCTCACTCAACACCTTAACTTTACCTGCGTTTGTAGTCGGCGCCACTAGCCAGACCAACAAACAAACACAAACCGGAAGTTAACTTAGGGCCAGGCACATACTCCCGATGAAACAGTCTATACAGGCAAAGTCTGATGCTCATCTAATTATGGCCCCGCCCATTCAGACCCAAGAGCTTAAAAGGGGTCGGGGTAGTAATGTTCTCACACTACTCCAGCAGGGTTGTGACAGTGAAGTAGTTCATGAGAGTTTTCTCTTTTCTTCGCTTTTATTCGCTTGTAAATGCCTGTGCGCGAATTAGCGGCAATTCGGCGTCATTGAATTGACAACAACAAAACAGTAGGCTACGACAAAATCACTTATATTAAACATAGAATGTTTAATTTATTAACAAAACAAATACAAATACTCTGTGCTATGGACGTAATATAAGATAAAAAATAACTTACTCAAAGTTTAAATATAAAACACTGAAAATCAGATGGAACCAAATAAATAAGAAACGAATGTTAAAAAAGCTTCCAAAATGATCTTAGATAAATGACAAAAGTCAAAAGGCGGTCCAAGGTCTAAAATATTTTCAAAGAAGGTGCTTTTGTATTTCGAAACTAGAAACTAAATCTTCCGCCAACGTCTTGTCTTTCTCACCTCGCTCGTCAGCTCGACTCACTCTCCTCACGTGATAAAAGAAATCCGACTCCTGCCGCTGATCTGAGATGCGACTGTTGTTCTGCATTGGGAGGCTAAAGACAGCCTTTAAGCCCAATTTATACTTCTACGTCGAACCTACGCTGTAGCCTCGACGCCGTAAGCTGTGCGTCGGTTTTCATTTATACTTCTGTGTCGTCGTCCGCGTCGAAGTGCAGTACACATGCAGAGCGCTAGTCCGCAGTGTCCACGGGCATGTTGCTGGTGTAACCCGCAGTACCACGGCAAAAGCCGAAGAAGAAGCGACTCGTAGGAGAAGCCGTGGCGGCAGCAAATAAATATCAAATCATTAAATCATTATTTAAAACTACAAAAAGGAGACAACAACGGAACAGAAGATGGCATTCTTTCAATCTCCACAAGGACGTGTACCACGGCAGATCAACATTGTTTGTCGCGGACAACTACTGATGTATAATGCTATAGTATAATAAATGACACTTGTTCTTTGCTTTGTTTTATTTTAAATAAGAAGGTGTGACATTAAACTATATTACAGTGCTCATAAACGCACACAAAACTCAAGTGCATACGAAGGGAGGGGTTCTAGCAGACCAATCACAACGCTTGCGGTCCGCGTAGAATTGACGCGCTGTTAGGTATTTGGAGAGGTGCACGTCAGGTACGGCGTAGGTTACGGCGCAGGCCTGTGCGTCTCTGCTGACTAGCCAATAGGAACGAAGGAAATTCCAGGGAGGCGGGACGACTAAAATACACACAATTAGAGGTTCGAATCCTGCCTCGGCCACAAATGACATGATATTAATTTGTATTCGTTTTTCATCTAGATACACTTTAAGTACAATTAACATATAATAAACGAACTTTGTGCGCAAAGATAAAATAAATCTTGTAATATTTGTTCTTGTGTAGGATGTACATAATATGCAACGATCTTAATAAACATTTACATTATAATAGGGTATAGTTATCGCTAATATAGAAAATGTGAATGTGATTAATTGAAAAGAACATTTTGATCATGTTTTAGACATTTATTTTTAATGAGACGTTTGCTTTATATTTGTATAACTATGTACAGAAAACCCATATATATGAAATACAACCAATAAACAATAAAAAATAGAAAGTCTCTCGTTTTATTTATAGTACAATAATATACATATTATATAAAACTGAGGTAATTGGTACAGTACAGTACTAACCAAAACATATAATAATTGAATAAATATACATTAAATAATTATAGATTAAACAACAACAATAATAATAAAATCTAAAGTTGTGAAGAACACAGAAAAAAAACAAGAATTTTAAATTAAATAATTATGTACAATTATGTATGTTTAATAGTAAGAGTTATTCATATTTAGTGTTTACAAATCAAAATAAAATAATGCAAGTAAATAAAAATAATTTAAAAAACACTAAAATGCAATGCAAACAAGGCCAATACTTGATATTTTAATGAACAAATGGAAATAAATGAAACAATTTACATTTATAGATTAAACAACAACAACAACAATATTAATAATAATAATAGTTATAAAATCTAAAGTTGTGGAAAACAGGAAAAAAGCAAGAAAAAAAGAACATGCTTTTTTAGAAAGAGGCTACATAGTACTTTTTTCAGTTAAACAGATGATACTGTCCATGCACATGTATATAGTACAGTTATGAATATGATTGTGCCAAAAGTAATAAACTAATAAAATGTAAGAACAATAGAACAACATGCTTAAGAAATATTATATGCTTTCCATCATCTAAATAATCATAGAGTTTTGAAAATGTTTTGAAAGAATGGTAAAAACAAATTCCACTGATAAATAAAAAATGATGCATATATAACACAGTAAAAGTTAAGCAGATTTTTTTATATTTTACAATCCTGCATGGAGTCAACATAGCAAAAAAACAAAAAACAGAAAGACAAATAAGGCAAGAACATACCACGGTGGTTTCAACATGTAACAGACATGCATAACAAACAAGATACCGAGTTATATTTTTATGATACAATAATTACAATACATACATTCAAAACCAGGAAACATGAGGGCAGTCACTTTCCCTTTTCTGCTGTCCATCTCTTCCTTTCAGCCTCATAAAAGGAAGACTGTCAGAACTCTCCCCAAGTCATCTCGTGAGTCATCCCCTCTGTCCGATATAGGGAAAACACTCTGGCAGGACAATAGACATATTTCCCTGCCACACCGGGGAAGCCAGTATGTATGTGTGGACTCTCTGGGCCTTGTTTGAGTGGCTTGTGGCAGAACCTACAGAGGCAACCAGTGGGATGCTGCTCCATGGCCTTTCTCTTTCTCCGCTCCTCCATTACCTGTCTTGCCTCTGCAGAACGCTGCTTTGGCCTGTAGCTCTCGTTTAAAAAAAAGGTGTTTCAGCAAAGTCAGCAAACGGCATTCGAGGATTGGTGAGGCCTTCCGCTGCATACATCTGGTATACCTTTGTAGAGCTGTAAAACTACTTCACATTCGCAGACTGATAAAAAAAAATGAATGGAGGAGCCATCACCAAGGTAACGTGACTTTGGCTGGCCGCAAGCAAGACAGTTCCGTATCCTCTTTTTAACAGGCTGCTGTTGCTGCTGCTTCTCCACAATCTTTCACCATTTGTTCAATCTCACCCTTAGTTAGCAGGAACTCTTTGGGCTTATTGCTGGGTGGGTTCACTGGGGCAGGTGGGAGGGTTACCACTGGTACACTTACGGTTTCACTACCTTCTGTGAGGTGATGCCACAGCTGCTGGGTCTCCAGGTATGAACTTGTGTTTGTCATCTTGGCCAGGTGTTGCACATAACGTGAGATATGCTGTTTCGTGGTGGGGTGTAAGAGGCTATTGGGATCCCTGGAGGCAGCCTGCACAAGGGCAGCATACTCCGCATCCACCTGGGTGAGAAGGTCTTTCTGCCCATGGTACTTTGTCAGAAAGCCATCAATGGAATCCCTCATGGGCTGTGTCCACCGAAAATGGTCCAGGACAAAAAGTAGACCGCCTGCCTTGATGGGACCTGTGCGAGCAGCTTGTGGAGAGGGAGCAAAGGGCAGTGGTGGTGTCATCTCATCTAAAGAAGAGGAAAAAGGACAAAAAATAATAAATCATTTTCACTTTTATCTCTGAAATATCTGTAGTATTCATATAAATAAGGAATTATTAAGGGATGAAGATGTGAACTGAATTACCTTTTACTTTGGTGGGCTGTGCAGGCTGGATCATTGTTTTTGAGCCGAGAGAAGCCACACCAAAGATGTCATCCTGAAGCAAAGGGTAATTCATTTGGGTTAAAATCAGTGATTACATAATTACACTACCGGTCAAAAGTTTTTGGAGGGTAAGATTTTTAAATGTTTTTAAAAGAAGTCTCTTCTGCTCACCAAGGCTTCATTTATTTGATCCAAAATACAGCAAAAACAGTAATATTGTGAAATGTAATACTGTTTTCTATCTGAATACATTTAAAAATTGTACACAACTTTTTCAACATTGATAATAATAATAAATGATTCTTGAGCAGCAAATCAGCATATTAGAATGATTTCTGAAGAATCATGTGACACTGAATTAAGCTTTGCCAACAAAGAAATTAATTGCATTAATGCATTTTAAAATATATTCAAATAGAAAACAGTTATTTTAAATTGTAAAAATATTTCACAATATTACTGTTTTTGCTGTATTTTGGATCAAATAAATGAAGCCTTGGTGAGCAGAAGAGACTTCTTTTAAAAACATTTTAAAAAATATTACCGTCCAGAAACTTTTGACCGGTAGAGTACATTTTGTGTTTTAGTGAGTGAGGATATTTCTAAGTACAACAGTCAAGTTTACCTGAGCAAAGTGTTCCTCCCTCACCTCCTCAGGTGGGAATCTCTCACTGAGAGCAGACAGCTCTTAGGACTGATGCTCTTCCTCCCCTGCAATAGGTACTTTCTGGGACTTGTAGCTTGTCCCAGTTCAGGGGGACAGGACGACAACCAGGCTCCACATACTGCAGTCCAAACCTTTCACTGGTGTCTGTCTGTGAGACAAGTAAGGCAGGGTACTTGGCCTGGCCTGTCACTACGTCTGAGAGCTTGTTCAGTTCCATGATCAGCACAGGATCAAAAACTTCAGGCAGCTTCACTCCAGGCTGCTTCAGGTCCACAAGGCACTGGAAATTCCAGCGGGCCACTTCAATCATGCCCTGTGCCTGTATAAGTTCTGTGGATACCTGAGTGCCTGTGACCCATCTCGCCTGATGGAAATGGAACCCCTCCTGCTGAGAGGTGCCTCTCACAGGGATCCACACGGGTACAGCTGCTGCCTCCCCTTCACATGGTTCAGCTGGACTGTTCCACCATGCCTATAGAGGATCCCCTCTGTAACCTCTGGGTCACTCAGGCAGCCTCTGAGGATGTGGACTCCTCCACACCTTCAACATCGATGGTTTGAACAGTGGCACACCATCAGGATCGCATTCTAAAAAGAATCTTTGGAGAATGCTCTCCACTCTCTCTAGCAGCTCTTTGGGGTGTGGGACCCTGGTGCGGCAGTGCTCCCTGATGTGCTGCTTTGTTGGATTTGCAGGCACTATCCCACAGAAGACATAAGCCTGCTTCAGTCTCTGTAGGTCCGTCTGGTCCACAACACTAAAAGCTGCTGACAGAAACTTGCAGAAAGCACTGTGCAGTGGATGGTGCTCTGACACACACTCTCTGGAGAACCGCCGCATGCAGTGGAACAAGTCCAGCTTGATGTTGATGTCGTTATATTCTTTGCCGGAGGCACAGGTGTTGATGAGATGCCCAGAGGTTGCTTCAGCCACTATAGCCTCAGTGGTCTTCCAAGAATCCCAGAGGAGGTGCTCCTGGGGCTCAGGGTTTGGGATTCTGAAGGCAGCACAGCAATCTCTGTTCAACACACAAAGAAAAGAATATTTAAAATATTAAACATTCAAATACATAGGATACATGTCTTTGCTATACTATATTTTGTTTACTTTACAAATATAATATAGGTGGGAAGGAAAATGTGACGCTGGTTCTTACTTGTCAACCCACTGGTACTTGGCTTTTGGCACTCCTGCAAAAATGTAACGACGAGACAGCCCCTCATACATTGACTCCAGGGATTTATCACTTTCAGACTGCAGCATCACCCAGGACAAGATCATCCAGTTTTCATTCACCACAGCGTAGGATGACATAGTACCTGATGCAAGCACAACCTTCCGGGCCACCTTTCAGGTATGGTCAGCCCTTAAGGCTTGTCCAAATGTGCCTTGGAGTACCATAAAGTCCACTGTCTCCATCCAGCACATTCTTAACAGTGGACAGGTAAGCCAGGTGTGCACGCTCATACCTGAGGTGGAGAGCTTCATTCAATTGATTGGCCATATCATTGGGAGACTTTCCTGTGCGCCGCAACTCATCCATCACAGTCTTACATATGGCTTTCTTGTGCGTCAGAAAAGCTGGCAAAATGTTGCAGAACCGACTCGGCAGCATGTCCATCCATTGGAGTTTGTCTGCAAACCAGTACTTTTTACAGACTTTACAGCTGAGCCGAGACGCCAGTATGTAGTACTGGCTGCTTGTACCAATAATGACACGGGGTAGTCCAACTCCTGCTGAGATAACGTGGGGATTTGGACTGCCGTACAGACATGGCAGAGTGTAGTCGTTGCAGACTCTTTCCATAATGGTGTGCTCTGGTTTCCAAAAGAAGAATGGATGAAGTTGAAAGTATTTTGGTGATGGCAGCTCATAGACAGAATCAATAAGTTCGGGCTGAGGTGGGTAACGCCACAAGGAGATCATGTTCATTGGATGTCTCACCGGTCTAGAACCTGGCCACAGTCCCAAGGCTTCCATTTCTGTTTTCATCCAGATTCTCTGCTGTTGAGAGCAGTTCAATCGGCTCACATCCTGCTCATAGCTTGGCAGTGGTGGAAAAGAATGCTTCTTCTCCAACTGAGTTGAGGGGTACTCAGTAGAGGCTGCAGGGAGTCCCGAGAAAGACTGTCCAGCACCTGCAGGGGGTCCTGAGGGAGGAGTAGAGGCTGTAGACTGTGCAGAGGTCACTGGGAGGAGGGCTACAGGATGACATGTTAAATATGTTTTAAATTTAATTAAGTAAAATGATGTAACATTAAGTCCTTACACTGACAGAACACGGTTTCCTGCACTGGTCTCAAAGGCGATGTGGTCTTGCTTGTAGATAATTCAAGCAACTCTGGAGGTACTTGGTGAAAGGGAATTGGTGAAAAACAATAACACTGATCAGAACAGGCATATCCTTATAGTAGAATCGGCATGTGTATACGTCCATATACCAACCTGGCCTTGGAGATGCAGTAGCACTATATTCATCAGGCCGGTCTGGTTTTGAGAGTGTTGCTGGTGGTTTACGCCTCCCTAACACAGAAAAATGTAATGTCATTCTAATACCCTGTAGTACTGTCCCTTAGTAAATGTGTTAATAAATAGTAATGTAAATGCATGCCAACCCATTGAACACATATCAAGACTCTTTATAATATTAGGGGTGTGGTGTGGTATGTTAATTGGTCTACATTACATGAGTAATCTACAAAATTCATCATTCTAGTCCAAATTAATACATATTTGTACTTTTGCTGTACTTTTGCATTTTGGAGATGTACATCTTTTACTCTGTAGATCATGTACATACCAAACCTTTAAAGTATAGCATGCAAAAAAACACGTGAATTTAGTTTCAATTTTACTTTAGCTGCACGCTTAATCTGACTCCAATTCCAAATGGTTATTACATTTAGATTGTTTCTAATTAGGAATTAATCCTAACTATTGGTTATGTATTAATTTAGATATTTGATTATTCTGGGTATCCAATATTTTCAATTATTTGTTCATTAGGGACCTGATGTTGCATATAGAGAACTGAAGTGTATGTGTGTTTGAACATGTATGTGCATGTATGTGGTTCTCACTCAGTTGGCCTGGAATTTTAGATGAATATGTGGGATGCATCATCCTCCCCAATTCTTCACTCTCCTCCACTTCTATGAAAGAAAAGCAAACCAAAGATTGGTATGAAAGGATCATCAACTGTTGTTTATTCAGGGAAAATGGACTGAGCATTAAGCTCTTTTACAGCAATACCCTGAGTTCACATTCATATGGGTGTACTTTCAGAAAAAGATGGATATAGCAACCACAATAAATATTGTGTGTGTGTGTGTGTGTGTGTGTGTGTGTGTGTGTGTGTGTGTGTGTGTGTGTGTGTGTGCCTGTGAGCACACATGCACCTATGTCTGTGTGAGGTTTTCTTACTCAGTTGGTCTTGGAGTTTGGATGGGGATATAGAAAGCATCATTCTCTCCAATTCTTCATCATCCTCCATTTCTGTGAAACGAAGCATAAAAGCAAAGATGCAAATCATATGTCATTTGATTGCCTTTGTACTTTCAAATACAAATACCAGCTTTTGATAACATACATGCAATTTAAATGATAAAATATATTAATCATAATGTATATGCAATACAGTAAGTTAGTATTGCTAAAGTACAGCATTCAATTTACCTTCTCGGTTTGTCAGATTAATCGTGTTAGGGTCATTCCTGGTATCCGGTAACATTTTGGCTTCATAATTTTTGGGAAAAAGGTTACATGTTTTTCATGTTTTTAGCATTCTACCAAAATAGTGACATGTTCAACTATATGGAACACATACTGGTCAAGCTCAGTGACTTAAAAAATAATAATTATGGGTATAGAAGAAAGTGAAAAGAAGAAGGAAGTTTCCCTTCTGTCTGTACTGGGTTGCCGGCCCATCACTGACAAAGTGGAGCTGAGTCACCTGGAGAAACCTTGACTGAACCATATCCAGGACTGGATCCAGGTGTGCCCAGATTGCCGGTGGATCATGTCTCCGTGAAGGGGAAATAGAGCAGAATGCTATTGGATTCTTCTGTGCTGCTGTATATAATACACCAGTGTGCAGGGTTGCCTGCTGATGGGATCCCCCAAAATGGACAGACTGCACTTCATTTGCATATTTGCACAAATAGTTTTCACTGAAGTCCACATGAATTAAACATTCATGGTCTTTGAGATCTTCTCTTAGTTGCCTGTAGGCCCTATACTGCCAACGTATGTTGAATAGATGTTGCTTGAATTTTATAATTTTTTCCTGGAATTGATCAACAACTTCATCCTCAGTCTTGGTCAGTTCTTTTTTGACAGTTATTATTGCCGCCTTCTCCTCATTGGATGTGGATGTCTCAGTTGACCGCTGGTTGAGTGAAATAGCATTGTTGGAGGCAGGTCTCGCCATGGTCACAGCAGTGCTGCAGCAACTTACACATTCTCCATATGCACAGGCTTTTGAGTCAGGGTTGCACACTGTCGCATCAGCCAGCTCTTCAAGGTTTTTGGAGGATAAAAGCCCACATTTGAAGAAGGTGCTGGCCATGAACCCGATATTTTCATGGGTTTTACATAGACATGTTTTCCTGTCACTTTCAGTGGGTGTTACAACCCAAAATGGTCTAAGGGTACAGAAAAACGAATATGACACCTGGTCACTATTTTCAGATTGAAACTTTCTGTGTAGGTTTTTTAGTGTGTCAGTCAGCAGCCTCTTCTGCATCTTTTTTTTCTTTTGGGTGACTGTTTCTTTCTTACCCGTTGTCACTCTCAAGAAGAATGATACCACCTTCTCTCTTGCAGCTGCTCTGTACCTTGCTGTCCACTGAAACAAGGAGATGTCACCCTGCAGTCTCACCCACTTCTGAGAAAATCCAAGGGTCTTCTGAGCAAGCCTCTGTAACCTATTTTTTTTATTATATTGCCTGTGGTGGCTTTTGCAAGCATTTGCTTCTCTCTCTCGCTTCTTGTGTTCTTGTATTTGTTCTTTAGTTCTTCAATGATAGAGGCCTGTCACAGAAGTTTTCTGCGTGTGCTAGGATGAAGAGAATTTGTCAAAATTTTGGAAAGTTGTGCACGAGGGGACTGGCCATCACCATTTGTCTTTATCTGACTCCGTTGCCACCTCTTCTTGTATTTCTCTTTTTTTGCTTTTTCTTTAGCAAAGGCCACTTTAAGCTTTTCAATTTCTCTTTGGAGTCTTTTTTATTTCTATTTTTCTGACATTGACCTTGCTGTCTTTGCCTAAAACACAACAAATACAACATAATTAATATGTTTGTGCATGAAAAAAATGCAACTTACTGTAAACTTTTACTACATAACTCCATCCTATACAGATTTCCTGACCTTTGTCACTGATTTCAATTCAGAAGGTAAAGTAGGTGTTGCTGGGGGAGAGTGTATAGCTGCCCTGGCCTTTTCTCTGGCTTTCACCTCTCTTTTTCTTTCTCTCCATTTTTTTTCGTTGGGCACGCTTTTCATGCTCACTGAGGTCTGCCACTCGTTTCTTTTTCCCTGTCTCGCTGCCATTTCTCTCTCTCTTTCTGCAGATACTTTTCTCTCCTCTCAGGGTCTGCATCTCTGTTTGCCCTGTAGCGACGCTGCAGCTCAGCTGGAGTAAGTGGTGGTGCCATTTCCTAAACTAATTAATCGTGATTAAAAACATTGGAGTTTTTCTATATTTTTATATTGTAATAACAATAGCAGAATCCATTTTGGTGCTAAATACAACCCTTTATTTTTTAAAGTTTCCATAAAGAACCGTGCTTTTAAAGTCCTATGTACAACCTGCTGTTATAAATACCCTTTTTAATAAGAGTTTATTTTCATTAATTAGTATCTTTATATTACTAATACAATTTGAAAGTTACAATTTAAATCTTTTTTTATCTAATAAAAGATTTTAAGAAATAAATAATTTACCTGTTAAGAGTATGTTGACAGTCTGTCTTGAGCTACAGAAAACCAGAAATGATGCGGCTTTGACAGTTACAGATTTGAAAAACAAAAGGCGGGAAAAAAGTATAATGCAAAGAACCATCTAAGCATATGAACTACATGTAAAAAAACCTTTAAAGGACCAACTTTGTTGTAGGTAATATACAGAAATAAAGTTATCAAACACTTTACAGCCCTAACTGCATAAATTATAAATTAAATATAGACTAATCCATATAGCTACAATTATTGCTATTACCTTTGTTCTTTGATTTGATACCTTTGTTGCTCTGATGCACATCTCATTTTCTCACAACCCTTTAAGTTAACTTAAGATGTTATCCAACTCATTTTAGACTGCGCTTATGAGGATACCCAACAAAGCAGGATTAAATATTTTTATATTTCTCTGCTCACCCTAGTTGGGTGGTATTTTTTTTCCTTCAAGCTCGGGTTCTCTAAAAAAGACCTGGGAGCTTAATGGTTCTGCACAGTATTTTATAATACTTTATATATGTATATATATTATATATACACTACCGCTCAAAAGTTTTAGATCAGTAAGATTTTTCATGTTTTTAAAAGAAGTCTCTTCTGCTCACCAAGGCTTCGTTTATTTGATCAAAAATACAGCAAAAACAGTAATATTGTGAAACATTTTTACAATTTAAAATAACTGTTTTCTATTTGAATACATTTTAAAATGCAGTTTATTTCTGTTGGCAAAGCTGAATTTTCAGCATCATTACTACAGTCTTCAGTGTCACATGATCCTTCAGAAATCATTCTAATATGCTGATTTGCAGCTCAAGAAACATTTATTATTATTATTATTATTATCAATGTTGAAAAAAAATCAGGACTATTTGATGAATACAAAGTTCAAAAGACCAGCATTTATTTGAAATAGAAAGCTTTTGTATCATTATCACTACCGTTCAAACGTTTTGGGGTCAGTAACAATTTCTTTCTTTCTTTCTTTCTTTTTCTTTTTTTGGAAAGAAATTAATACTTTTATTCAGCAAGGATGCATTAAAGTGATCAAAAGTGACAGTATAGACATTTATTATGTTGCAAAAGCTTTCTATTTCAGATAAATGCTTTTCTTTTGAACTTTGTTCATCAAATAATCCTGAAAAAAAAAAAAACTGTTTTCAACATTGATATCAACAAATCAGCACATTAGAATGATTTCTGAAGGATCATGTAACACTGAAGACTGTAGTAACACAGAAATAAATTGCATTTTAAAATGTATTCAAATAGAAAACAGTTATTTTAAACAGTAAAAATATTTCACAATATTACTGTTTTTGCTGTATTTTTGATCAAATAAATGAAGCCTTGGTGAGCAGAAGAGACTTCTTTTAAAAACATTACAATTCTTGCTGATCTAAAACTTTTGAGCGGTAGTGTACATATATACAATTGTATTCATATACATTACCACTCAAAAGTTTTATGGGGGTAGATTAACTTGCAGTATACAATAAATACAATTTATTCTATTAGAATTTCCACCCTGTTAGATTCACATTCCACCCTGTTAGGTTTATAGACTTAACAGGGTGGAAAATTTTGAGCTAAATTAGCTGTAGTTTTTTGAGTGATTAACATTTAGCTCTCTAACCTTCTACAGATGAATATAACTTTTATAACTACATCAGATATGTTTTTTTTTTTTTAATCGGACAAACATTCTCCATAGTATAGCATAACAGGGTGGAACTTTAAGAGTGTGACAAGCAGGAGAACATTTCAAAAACTTTAAAAAAAGGTAGGAGTGAGAGTTGACACTTACCTCCATTTGTACAGTTGAATTCCAGCGGAAAAAATACACAATATCACTTCCTGAAAATGATCTCAGTGGAATTGTAATGAAGAAAATTGTAAAAAAAAAAAAAAATAGTTTCACATGATTTATATGTATGATTAGATTAAGTTTAGCCTAGTCCATAACATAATTTAAAAATATTTTGAGATTTATATCATTTCATGGTTTATATTTCTAGTGGAAGTTGATTACTTTGCACTGAGGACATGATAAAACTGAACGCATGTATCAATAAAAAGGTGTGTAAAAAAACAAAATAATATTTTTTATGTCTATTATCTCTGTTTACGTGATAAAGTAGACCTAATATGTATAATTTAAGCAATTTCTTATAAATATGTGGCTATTTTAGAGAAAATATGAGTAAGTAAATCATAGAGACAGTAGTTAAAAACAGCAGTCACCATAAGTAAAATCTGTTTTAAGGTAGTTTAGACAGTAAATATTTGTTGTACAACACCAAACGAGTTTTTTTTTTTTTTTTGATCTGACAATTCTGTAAACAAATACCTCTCCAATCGTAAAACGGGTCTTCCCTCCTCAACTGCGAACGCGAATGATTTGACAGATGATACTCGGCTTCTTAAATTCCCCGCCACGGAAAAGACGAAACAGCGCCATGAAGTCTACGCGTGGCCAAAAATATATTACATCCGTAGTGTTAAGCACTACCATAGAGAATGAATGGGAAAACTTAAGGGAAGTCAACTATATTCGGCTCCAGGTTTGAGACCCGCTCGGAGCAGGCGAGTGGGACCCGTTACATATATATACACAACCGAGTATGTGTTAATGCTGAAGATGAGATTTGTAACACTGTGACTGTAACACTGACACCCAAACAAACTCTTGTATATATTCCTCCAGAAGTTTGTTTTTGTTGATTCATTTCTTTGGGCCCTTGAAAGCAGATTCCCCTTCAGTCATGATCTAATTACTAAACATTTTACTGCTTTAAGCCCTAAACAGCCCTCAGGTAGTTGGTTGAGAATTAATATACATTTAATATTTAAAATTAGTGACCATAATAAAAGAGAAGATTTGAAAGCAGAACTTGTGGAAGTTGAATGTTGATTTAATTATAATTAGGCTTAAAATCAGTTTATTAACAGTCTGAACTCATTCCATTGTTAACTGAAAGGAGTTTAATGGCATGCAGCTCGCTGAAAGAAAAAGAGGAAGTGCATCAGAATGATTCAGACGAGTTCCCACACTCAGCAATAACATGTTATGAAAGTGTAGAGTAGCCGTCAACTATTTCAAGATTGTAAGAAGGACTTGACTCTGGAATAGATGCAAAACATCACTGTAAAACTTCATATGGAACATGATAATTGCATAATTAATATTATCATAATCATTTGCAGAAATACAGTAAATAAAGTAGCTGTATATATTCACTCATGGAAATGTGGAGACAGCAGTGAGCACTTTGCACAGATTCTCTCCTGAAACGTAAACTTGTGGAATTCCTTGAAGAACACTGGACTGGTTGCGAGAACCTTGTGTATCGTGAGATGTTTTTCATCCTCAAATAGGATGTGCTCATCTTCATCAATGGCCAGTTTGGCAGATTTAGAGTAGCTGCAGCAGAAATAATTCTGTTCATCCACATCTCTAACAAAAAACACTTTCATTTTAGCATGAATTCCCCTACATCTGGCCCTTTCTGTGCAGTAGCCCCTCACTGCAGTACACAAGATCCATCCAGGGGGTGGAGATGGTAGGTTTAGGGGTATGTAAGGTGGGAGGAGTTGGATCTGGATCCAATCTCACCCCCTGGATCTTGTGTTCTGCAGTGAGCAGTGTTGCCAATTTAGCAATTTTGTTGCTAAATTTAGCAACTTTTCAGACTACCCTAGCAACTTTTTCTTCCAAAAGCTCCTAGCAACAAATTTAGCAATTTTTTAAAATTTATTTTGCAACTTTTAGCAACTTCTGATAAGTGACTCAGACAATAAAAAGACACACATTTTCCATCCAAATTACACAAAAAGAAAACCAAAGATGCCTAGCAGTACACACATCACGTGAATTGAGTTAGCTGCTATTTGCATTTCTTCAATATAATAATAATAATAATAATAATAATAATAAACAACTGAATAATTGTTCATTTATGATAGGCTACACTTTGTTAGTAGCTTGTACTTGGGATTGTTGATCAGTTAGTATGCTGTAAGAAAAATGGAAAATATAGGCTGCTAGTAATTTTCCAGGACATTATCCATTATCCATTGTAACCCTGTAACCCGAAAACACAATGCGTAATTTAAAATACAGGTAAAAAACCAATACGGAAAATTCTTTCATATTAACATAGTAGATTGTGCCCTATTTTTTACAGCCTTTTCTTGGAGTGTAGCATACTAACTACTAATACACTGCTTAAAACATAATTGTTGAGAATGTGTTATATTACTAGTTTACTAGCTATTAAAAAAAAAAAAATTAAATTGTAATCATTCAAAAATGTGTGTTCAATAATTCAATGTTTTTTTAAATAGTTATTTATATTTTAATATTATATTATGCATATTATTTTACAAACAAATCTAAATTAACATAAAATATATATTTTTGTGACACAATTTTGCGCCGTGATTACGCAATGACATCACAATGTCATTTAGCAACTTCTAGCAACAAATTGACCTTCCTTTAGAAACTTTCTCTGAAAATTAGTTGGCAAACACTGGCAGTGAGGACTCTTTCTCTTTCTGTGACAGATTTGGATTTGCCTTCACTCATCTCTCCAAAATGTTTGAGCAATGCTGGATAGATGCAAGATCATATAAGTTTCGAGTTTCAAAGAAACGCAGAAATGAATGTGCTTTAGCTACATTAGGTTCCTCATTCCTGCTCCTGGAGATACATTTTCAAACACATTCAACTCTAATTAAACTCACCAGAATCGACTAATGGAGATCTTTGAGTTTACCTGAAAATCAAAGCCAGGTGTTTGGATGAGGAACCCTGCTTTATGTGAAAACACTGAAATAAAAAATGTAGATAAACTGCACCAATGAAACAGTGAACTTGTAAATGGATTGCAGAAAACATTTATACAAAGGGAAATGTTGAGAAACCCAGTTAAAGAAAGAAGAGGAATTTGAATGTGTGTTAAACCAGTGTGGTCAAACTAACTGAGTTCTCACAGCCAGCAGTAACACGTTTCTGAAAATACTAGACACAAACCGACCCAAGATGATTATTAGTGCTGAGAAAAACCCCAAACAACTTACATTGCTGTAAAAATGCAGGTCTATGCACAATTTAATTTACATACTTTAAATTGAAATATTTTACCAGTTTTATCACTAATATTTTAATTATTTTATTTCTAGAATTTAACATGGGCAGTTGCTATTTGCACTAAGTGAAAACAGCATATTTTATTAGCATAGACGCTATTTGCACTTAGTGGATGCACTTAGATGGATGCTATTTACACTGTTAAAATAGCAGGATTTTCGGCTATTCATACTACTTATTGCAAACAGTGGCAATTATCTGCACCTCATTATTGTAACAATATGCAGTTCTCACAATGAAGAACAAGTTTCACATTTGCTGTCAAGTCAAATCTTGTGTTTCATGGGTTTAGCGGTTATGGTTATGGTTATGGATAGGCAGTTCATAGGAAATATAGAAGAAACCGAGTTAATCACAACACCAGTAACAGTCCGCACTCGGCTCTCGAGGGAAGATTTAATCGATTGAGACGTTTACAGAATGACTGCAGGTTAAAACTGCCTGAGCTCTTCTCAGTTCTGACTCCTTTATGACTGGCGTTGTGTCTCTAAATAGCAGCATGTAAACACTGAGTCGGTCAGAGGAAGTGAGCAAACACAGGAAGGGTGGACAGTGTTTTAAGAAAGAGTTGTAATGAAGAGTAAGACTGTCAGAAAGAGAAAATGTCTGATAAGTGTCATTTGTGTCTGCTGGGACTGATCTTTCTCTCTTCACTTCTCACAGGTAAAGAAATCTCTGTTTTCTCTACAAGACATGTGGAATTAGTCTGAGAAAGAGTTCACCTGAACATGATCAACTCTTGTGTTACAAACAGAACATTGATTATTCCTGAATGAACTAAAACTAGACAGTTTAACATCTGATGCTCAATTATCTTCATGTTAAGAGTGTGTTTGTGATTTAAACAGCTCTCTCTCTCTCTAATGATTTTATGATATAAATAATGATCATTTAAATGTTCTTGTGTTTCAGGTTCCAGTGGAGTGATTGAGACTCATGTGTTCATCAGTTCTGGTGAAAATGTCCGTCTGCCCTGTAATAATGCTCTTCCTGACTGCAAATCAACTACATGGAACTACAACGGCAATTTAACAGCAGTTGAACTGATTGGTTCAGGGATAAAGAAGACAGACATTGAGAGACATGAGAGACTGAGTCTGGGGTCTGACTGCTCTCTGAACATCAATAACGTCACAAAAGAAGATTATGGCATTTACACCTGCAGACAATATGTGAATAACAAACAAGGACCTGATGCTCGAGTTTTTCTGCATGTTCTTCATGGTAATTTTATGATCATATGATCAATTTAAAAAGGGCAAATTCTTGGTTTAATCTCCCATGATGATTGAAAAGTGTGTGTTATTTTGTGTTTCAGTCTCTTCATCATCATCATCCTCACAGACTGAGATCAGTGCAGGCCGCTCTGTGACTCTCTCCTGTCAGTTGTATTCATATTCATTTGCTGGAGTCTCTTGTGATGATTTGATCCGTTCTGAGAAAATTGAGCTGTTCTGGGTGAATCAGACTGGTGTTAATCTGACGATATCAGACTCTGGATATCAGATATCAGCTTCAAGACTCTGCATCAGCACTCTGACTACAACACTCCTGAATGAAGATGACCACAGAGAGTGGAGATGTGAAGTTACTCACGGAAATCAAGTGAAGAGCACAGCCGCATATAATGTCACGAATTCAGGTGAGAATACAATCTCATGAATCAGTTTTAGACCCTTATAATGTCAGAAACACTAAGAACTATTAATATCATTGAACAAACCGAGGTACAAAAGCATCTTTCAGTCTGACAGAAGAGATAAAGCACTGCTGCAAACTAATGAACTGCAGTCAACAGTCCAAAAGAACTGCTGTAAATAAGGAAGAAACTGAAACTTGACAGCAAATATTTTTGTGAAATGTGATGATGAAAGTTAAATTATGATGGTCATATTCTACAGTAGGGGTTATAACAGTGTTTCAAGATAAAGTTAATGTGGCTGTGATGTTTTTTTTTTTTGCTGCAAACGGTATCTATTGTATTTGCAGTGTGCCGTATTTTCCAAAAAATAAGTCAAACCAGGTCAAACTTGCATTGTTGAGAGAAACACACACACACAAACACACACACAGAGAGAGAGAGAGAGAGAAAAGTTGCATCGGTGTATAAGTCACATTTTATTATTACATTCAGAAATAATGTAAAATACTAGTAAATAAAGCGAAACATTAACAAACATTATCAGCACTAAACATGTATTTTAAAAGCGAAACTGAAACTGATCATATCTCATTCGGCATGAATCATTCCCATGAATTGAATGGTTGTCAAGTGGAACATTTGGTTTCAAAACTATTTTTATTATGTAAAGAAGGCTTCGTACTTCTCTTGTGTCTCAATGTCCACTTAAAACAGCATTATTCACATACGTACAATGTGTTTGGAAAAACAGTATGAATACTCACGCTGACCGGCACAGGCTACACACTCCAAACCAAATCACTTCTCTGTGTTGGCTTTAGTTTACTTTTTTTTTTTTTCAACTGCTTACACACAAAATCTTTACTTGTCACACAATTTCTGAAACCTGACATTCAAACATCAAAATCCACACATCAAATCTGCAAAACCATACGCTAATTTTCAGCATTTGACTCAATTCTCTATGTAACACACAAAATTCTAACAGGAGGTATCTTGATTTCCTTTTTCAAACACAACCAATCAAAATGCCACACTAATACATCAGTGCCTCACACTAACTCCTCACATGTTAAAACACTCATTGCTTTACTTAACACCAACCAATCATTACTATAGAATAGGCTTATAAATAGGCCAAAGGTCAAGTTACAGGTTTTGAAAAATTGATGCAAATAGTATGCAATACACCCAGCCATCTCGCCCACCAGCAAACGTTTAGTCAAATCTAAATATGACATTGCATAGGCGTAATGGTTTTTAAACTGTATGTGCTATTGCCCTACACCAACCCTACACCTAACCCTACCCCCTTACAGGAAACTTTCGGCATTTTTACAATTTCAAAAAAACTTTTAGTTAATTTTTAAACCCGTTTTACAAATGAGGACGCCCCCAAAGGGGAGGTTTTTGGAGGTTTTGTCAGGTTTACCTCACTTTTGGGTACAAATTTGTAGGTACACACACACACCATTCATTTAGAATAATCATTTTCAAAATTATGTTTGAATTCTGTCCAACTACACATGGATGATGTATTTCTTTTCTTTCGTACCGTGTAATACACAACCACAAGTGCTTACAGAACAAAATAGTTTGTTTTTTATCTTGCTTTTGTGTTTACCGTGAATTTTGCAACATCTCTCTGCCCATTACTTTCAATCTTGTACAGAAATGTACATAGGAGCTAATGAAAGAAGAGCTTTAGGTTGTGTGTATATAATATAGCCAAAAAAGTAGAAAAAATATCTGCACACTGTTATTCCCTTTATTTAATATTTTTAAAAAACAACGTTTCGGTCCAGAGACCTTCGTCAGGCAAACACATACAAGCAAAAGCAACAGCTCAATAAGTATTAAGACTCAAACAGTATTCCAATTGATTACACCTGTTGGTAATCAAGGTCAATCATGTGAACAGCTGTATCACAATTAAAACAAGACAACCACATTAGGGCAAGAATTTTTGAATACAAACACAAAGTCAGGAAATATCCAAACAGTCATAGAACATCACCCACTTCCCCCACAATTCACAGTTGTCCGTCCCAAAGACAAGCAACTCATTATGTGCTGTTCAATATTCTCCTATTTGCTCCAATATAAAAAAGATCATAGACAAACATTGGTATATTTTAAAATCTGATCCTCTCCTTTGTGATACTTTTGAGAAAACACCAAGATTTGTGTATAAACGCCCTCCTAATATACGTGATCTTCTTGTAAGAGCTGATGTCAGTTCATCTGTAGAACGACCCACTCACTTTCTATCTATCCCTTCAGGTAATTATAATTGTGGTCGTTGTGCCCAATGTAATTTTACTATAGAACATCACCCACTTCCCCCACAATTCACAGTTGTCCGTCCCAAAGACAAGCAACTCATAGCCATACAACAAGTATATATTAAGGTACAAACGAAGTTATATCAACAAAGTTCGCCTTTCAACACAAAGAATATCACTTAGAAACATGAATTAAAATCAAGTTCCAAATTCAAACCCTTAGGGGAGAGAGTGTTCAACGTGTAAATATAGTAAGCTTCTCTTTTTAATAAAATCTTATTGACATCGCCACCTCTCCTGGGTACTTTAACGTGTTCAACTCCAATATACCTCAATGTAGAAAGATTGTGGTTTTTTTTAATTAAAGTGTACTACTTCCGGGTTTTTTTGATCATTAGTGCGAATACTACTTCGATGTTCTGCAATCCTTGTTTTTAAAGCACATTGTGTCTTTCCTATATACGCTAACCCACATGGACATTTTATCATATAAATAACTTTTTTAGTACTGCATGTGATAACACCCTTAATTTTAAACTCCCTTCCTAAATGAGGATGAGAGAAAACTTTAGTTTTTGTAGTAAAATTACATTGGGCACAACGACCACAATTATAATTACCTGAAGGGATAGATAGAAAGTGAGTGGGTCATTCTACAGATGAACTAACATCAGCTCTTACAAGAAGATCACGTATATTAGGAGGGCGTTTATACACAAATCTTGGTGTTTTCTCAAAAGTATCACAAAGGAGAGGATCAGATTTTAAAATATACCAATGTTTGTCTATGATCTTTTTTATATTGGAGCAAATAGGAGAATATTGAACAGCACATAATGAGTTGCTTGTCTTTGGGACGGACAACTGTGAATTGTGGGGGAAGTGGGTGATGTTCTATGACTGTTTGGATATTTCCTGACTTTGTGTTTGTATTCAAAAATTCTTGCCCTAATGTGGTTGTCTTGTTTTAATTGTGATACAGCTGTTCACATGATTGACCTTGATTACCAACAGGTGTTATCAATTGGAATACTGCTTGAGTCTTAATACTTATTGAGCTGTTGCTTTTGCTTGTATGTGTTTGCCTGACGAAGGTCTCTGGACCGAAACGTTGTTTTAAAAAAAAATATTAAATAAAGGGAATAACAGTGTGCAGATATTTTTTCTACTTTTTTGATCTTGCAACTGGTTAAGACCTTTTCGGATGTGCGTACCTTTACCCTTCTTTTATATATAATATATCCAAAAATATAATATTATGGCAAAAGTGTTCGCAGCGAAGGACAAATGTTTGCTTTTGAGATGTGTTTGTGATATTTTGAATGCAGTGTGTCATTTTGCAAGAGATGTGAGGCATTTTGCATTTTGTGTGTGCAATTCTTGGATTTGTGAAAGTTTTGAAAAAAAAGAGGCAAAGTTTTGAAAATGTGTGTAAGCAGTTGGAAAAAAAACTGTAATAATGCAGAGGCTGCGATGGCAAAGGGTTTATTTTTATCGGTGTGCATTGAAAAATAACAGTAAAACGTCCTACTTTTGTAAAATAAAGAAAACAAACAAAATGTGCTTGGCAAGAACTTTTTTCAGAAGCACGTCATAAAAAGTAAACCAAAACTCAGCGAATATTTACTATTTCACACAAACATGAGAAATATATCTAGAAACCTTTTAATTGTATAATTTTAAGTGTCTGCGTTTTGATTATTTGATGTTAAGTGCATTGTATGAATTACTTTGGACTATAAATCGTAGCATGTTTCAGCCTGGAAAATACTGTATAGCAAATTATATCTCAGACACTTTGAAAACCCCTGTTCTACAGTATGATGCATCTGAACTAATTCATGTTTTACAGATCAAAATAAATCACCTTCTACACATCAAGGTACTACTGATTTTAAGCCATTGTTGATGTTATTGGTGATGCTTTCATTTAGTTATCAATCCCTGACTGTCTCTTCTTTAGTGGCAGTGATTTCTGTTTCCGCCGCTGCATTCGCTGCTTTCCTTCTTGCTGTTCTCTGGCTGATCTGCAGAAAAAGAGCTGGTGAGTTTTCAGATTTCCTCCTTTCTTACAAAGTTCAGATCTCATTTTAATGACGAGCAAACACATCAAGTTCAGACTGTATGTATCATAGAAATGTGGATTATGTGACTATGAGATTCTCAAACAGAAGTTTATTCCTCTAATGCCAATCTCAGAGAGTTGTCAAGTCAAACAACAATCGTTTCTAGTAATTGTGGGTGGGGGGAGTGAATGTACAGCGCTCTCTCCACCCTCAATACCACGACTGAGGTGTCCTTAAGCAAGGCACCGAACCCCCAATGCTCCCCGGGCGCCGCAGCATAAATGGCTGCCCACTGCTCCAGGTGTGTGTTCACTGCCGTGTGTCCAAACCACTTTGGATGGGTTAAATGCAGAGCACGGATTCCGAGTATGGGTCACCATACTTGGCTGTATGTCACTTTCATTTTCACTTTCTATCATTCATTTGAATGGTTTTGAAATTTGAATTAGCATTGTTAGAATTCAGTGTTTTGCATGTGCACTTCATCATAAATACTCATATTATATGAGGCACGTTATTTCATTGATTTTTATTTTTTTCCCAGATAATAAAAGAAGGGTTTATGAATTGGTGGTGAGTTCAGTAATGCCAGTGATTTATAACTGATTACTGTCTTTAAAGCTCAAAATAAAGATAAAGGGACGTATGAAACAATCAACATGTCCATTCCTGCTGCTGCAAGAGACCATGTGAGTCAACTAACCATTCAACACTCAGTTCACTGTCTGTTCTATAATGTGATTTACTGAAAGCTGTCGTATTACTGTACATACTGTATTACAGTAAGAGATATGTCTGATCTGTTTATTAAACTTGATTTGCTGCACGTCTGCATTGATGTTTAGGAGCAGGCAGATGATGTGACTTATTCTGAAGTCTCTTCCTCCAGTAAAAAGCCAGTAAAATCGCTCAATGTGAGTAGCAGCACATTCCCTTGTTCATTATCACTGACTGATGTCCATGTCACAGCAGCTTCTCTCATCAATATTCTGCTGAAATGTAGTTTGATTCTCAGATAAATGAAGCTCATGCACTAATAATCGCTACAGTTGAAACATTGATGGACATAATTTGTGCTGTTCTTTTAGGATCATAATGATACAGTGACTTATGCTGCCATCAGAGGAACAGAAAATGAGCCGTGGCCTCTGTGAACAAGAACAAGAGCTCCACAAATAAACATTAATGATACAGATCACTGCTTGAGCTCATCATATCAGCAGAAGGATGTTTTCTCCCGATGCTAGTATTCACGTCTTTGTTGTTTGGAAGAATGAGATATTTGTATGTCAACAAACAGAACTTTTATGGCAAATATTTTAAAGCAAAGTGCTATAATTATTATTTTTTTCACAAAAAAAAATTTTTTTTTTTTTTTTTACAATCTATGATAAATAACTGTCAGCTGTGGTTGCCAGAATTTTACCACAAAAAAAAAAATTAAAAAAAATAAAAATACGGTAGCAACATTTTAGGTTTTACGGATTTAACTTAAATTTACATTTAAATACCGTAGTTTCATTAACTGATATAATGTTAATATACCAACCTATGGAAGTACTAAAATCTGTTTTGTACCTTTGTAATACACTGATAACCACCAGAAGCAAGTGATGATGAGAAAGTCACATGATGAACCAAAGCCCATCACAAGCAGCTTTTAAATACTAACATATACACAAGGTGCACAGTGTCATTCACACAAACACTAAGCACCATCATGGTAACACACATGAAACTGGAATAATGCAATAAACATTCATTTAACAACATTATGTGCAACATACAACCTTAATGTACATAACTGATCACAAAAAAAAAAGTTATTTCTACAAAAAAAAAAAACTGAAATGTAACGGAGGGAATGTCATTTTACGGTTATTCATTGTAAATTATAGGTTCTTTTTCACTTCCAAGAACTACCATAAAAAAAATTTGTACGGTCTTTTACCGTTAAAACCATGGCCATTTTTTACAGTGTACTCTTGCTTTCAGCATGTATTTCGGCTGTTTCTTGTAGAAAAAAGTCGTTGGGTAGACAGTAAACTGAGAATTACTTCAGTGTCTGTACAAAGTATATAATTATATTTTAATCAAATATTCTGTGTCAAAAAAATTTATGTCAGTTTGTTCATTTTTCCCACGTGTGACAATAAAGAGCATGAAAATGTCATTGGTTACTGTCATGTTAGATTTTTGGATTGGTTTTGTTCATGATTAAGAAATGCTCCCTACTGGTGTACACATGCAACTCAATAATATATACAGTTGTGTTCATAAGTTTACATACCCCTTGCAGAATATGCAAAATATTAATAATTTTAACAAAATAAGAGGGAATTATTTTTTATTTAGTACTGTCATGAATAAGTTATTTCACATAACAGATGTTTATATATACTCCACAAGAAAAAATAATAACTGAATTTATAAAAATGACCCAGTTCAAAAGTTTACATACCCTTAAATCTTAATCCACAACTGTTTTTCTGTTTTGTGATAGTTGTTCATGAGTCCTGCGTTGGTCCTGAGCAGTTAAACTGCCTGCTGTTCTTCAGAAAAATCGCTCAGCTCCTGCACATTCTTTCCTTTTCCAGCATCTTTTGCATATTTGAACCTTTTTTTTAAGAGCCAGGGGGGTGAAAACTTTTTTAATTTGAAGATCAGGGTAAATTTAACTTATGTTGTCTTCTGAGAAATATTTAACTATCTTCTGTAGCCGAAAAAATACGAAAAAAAAAGTACGGAAAAATATGGTATATAGGCAAAATAAGAAAAATGTACACATCTCAATTCTGTTCAAAAGTTTTGGATGTCCTACCCGATCTACTATATTACCACATAGACCAGCCGTTAACGATCTGTCCGTCACGGACTGCGTCATTCACTTAACCAGCCACACCAAAGCAAACTGGAGGAGAGCATAAAGAGACAGGGCAACTAGAATTGAGTTCAGAATTAAAATATACAGTTTATAGTTTATTTATATAAAAGGTATATTTGTGTATAAAGTTGGTTATCATAGAGTTATTATTATTCCCCGTCCTGCCCACTCCCACTGACATTTTTTCCTGTCCTGTCCCAATCACGTGATTCGTAGTGATTTTATTTCCCATCCTGCGGGATTCCCGAAAAAATGTCAGCCTCTACTCTGTACACGCCACTGAAGTAGTTCCTGTGTCAAATTGCTGTATCAAAGCAACGCACCAGCCACATAAACTGTACTGACGTACGATTAGCAGTACAGCAAGTTTATCCAGAAGAGACAGTGCATAATCCAACATCATAGTGTTCATGAAACAGTCTAGGGAAGCACAGTCCAAACAGTCCAATAAAATTCATATAGCATATTAGCTGAAGTGGCAGACAGTGTTCAACAATGCAGCGCTGCGCAGATTGCTCAAATTCTGACTTGAAGCAGCGCATGTTGTTGTTGTATGTAAATATCAGAGAAGGGACAGAGAGGTGTAGAATAAAGGTAAATTATGTGAAAAATAATGCATTTTTTAAAAAACAAAGCATAAACACATGTTACACTGCACCCCATAAATACAATCAAGCCTAGAAAAAAAAACAGTCAACCACCCCTTTAAAACAGAGTCAATGCCTTTAAAATCCCATTCTTGAAGCCTCATTAGTGCCATCTGGTGGGAGTAAAATAAGAAAAACATCTGCAATTCCATGGTTTAGCCCAGGGGTGTCACTCAGTTCCTGGAGGGCCACAAAAACTGGACTCTGAGAATTAGCAATGTTAAAATAGATATAATCATATCGCAGTATTGTAAATGTAATGTAACTTTGCAAGGTCAGCATTACACTGTACCTTACCCTGCTGTTTTTTTTTCTCTTCTTTTTTGTGGTTCTGTTCTCTCTTCTTTTTCCTTTTTATTTCCTCGTTATTGTATATCATTCAGGTTCTGTAAGCCTTACAAAAATGTATCCTGAAATGCGCAGGAAGTCAGCTGATTTGAACGTAACTCATGTTTTCTCTCAGAATTTAATATTGTATCTTTTGACTTCCTTGAAGGAAAAAAAAGTAAATATTCATTCAGAAGTATTTTGGAAAATACCAATAGTGATTAGATAAATTATATTAATTCTTCCAAGATTCTTTATACATAAAGGCACATTGATGTCTTTATTTATACCCAAACTCAGTCAACTGGAGATACATATTACTCCATATTAATGAAAAATAGGAATGAACGTTATTGAGAGTATTTTAACATGTTTATTAAATGTGTTGATATTTGATATTATTTTGATTTATATGATTGCACAATAAGTTATGTAAAAGCATCAGAGTCAGGAGATTTCTGGATTTCATTCTGTATCTCCAGATGACGTTTGTCGTTCTTTAGCCAAGCAGCTCTATGTAGATTTGTTTCTCCGTACCAGTGCCAGTCTCTCCATTACAGTAATGCTCCTTAAAAACAAACTAGCTGACTGTCAAGAAGAACAGCAGGTTCTGTGCACACTTTGAATTACAAATTCACAGACTTTCCGGAGTAGAGACATTAAACTCCAAATTGTCAGTTGGACCTAATATATACACACATATATATATACACACATACATATATATATATATATATATATATATATATACACACACACACACACACATATATATATATATATATATATATATATATATATATACACACCTGTAAACCTGCAGTCACCAACTTCACATCCACCGCTGCCCATCAAACCCCGTAAGAAAGAAGAAACCAAAACCACCCCACACCAAGAGAAGCCCCACAGCCGAGAGCACAGAGCTATGCTGAAGCTGCAGCCCGGCCCCCTGCTGCACCCAGCACCTCCACACCTGCCAGCGAACTGAGCCAGATCAGAGAGATGCTGCAGACACTGTGCAACCAGCTCCTGAACAGATAAGGACAATAGGCACAAACACAGTGCACTAGATGTAAATTGACAGATTGACCGAAAACTGCACTAGATGTAAATTGTTTACCATATACATTCTCACAGGTTATTTTCTCTCCGTCTTACCAAATAGGTTTATCTTTAATATTACTAAAATACTAATGCGTTCATTTCATATAAGTTGTTGGAATATTCAGGGTCTTCATTCTTCGACTTTTGGTCCTAAAAGCACAGACCCAGTTTTTCTGAAAAATAACAAAGATGCTGACATTATCATTCTCACAGAGACCTGGTGTCGAAATGATGCACTTACCTACTGTCCCTCAGGCTACTATGAAGTAATTGTACCCTCAGTTAAATGAAGTACAGTCCACTGTGGACGAGACTCGGGAGGAATTCTGGTGTGGTACAAGGAAGCTCTGGCCAAACACATTTCTATAATTACACTTAGTAAATTTCATTGTTGGTTAAAACTAAACAATCAAATTGGCATTTCAACCACTGACACTTATCTTTGTGCCATCTACATCCCTCCAGCAGAATCCCCTTACCATGATGAGGAATATCTGAACAACATCCACACAGAGATCAGCCGTTTCCAGGCCCAGGGAAACGTGCTGCTGTGTGGAGACTTAAGCGCAAGAACTGGATCTGAACCTGATAATATAGATCCAAAGGGCAATGAGCATGTCTTTGGCCAAAACCCCCAGAGTCTCACAAAAAACCTCCCACTAAGAAACAATCTTGACCAAACTGTAAATAAAAATTGTAGAGAATTAGTGCAGCTCTGCCGAGCCTCAGGCCTGTACATGCTTAATGGCAGGATCAGAGGGGACTCTTTAGGGAGGTTCACGTGTTGTTCAGGTCTTGGAGCTAGTGTAGTTGACTATGCCATCACTGACATGGACCCCTCCTCCTTCAGTGCATTCACTGTCATACAACAAACTCCGCTTTCTGACCATAACCAAACTAACATTTATATTAAAACACATCACACACCAGAACAAAACAAGCAGGAAACCTGCAACTTGTATCAGGTCCAGCAGAGATACAAATGGACTTCAGACAGTGCAGAAAAATTTATCCAAGCCCTGAATTCTGAAGAACTGAAGAATCTAATCACTATATTTATGAATAAAAAAATTGAAACAACTAAAGATGGTGTTAATTTGGCTACAAATGAAATCAATTACATATTTTGAAAAGCAGCATATATAAGTGAATTGAAAAACAAAGGCAAAAAATACACCAAGAAAAAAACACCAAAAGGTGAAAAATGGTTTGACTCAGACTGCAAAACATTAAGAAAACAACTTAGAAAATTATCAAATCTGAAACATAAAGAACCATACAACACCAACATAAGAACTGAATACTGTTCAAAACTAAAATAATACAAAGACACAATAAGAGCAAAAAAGCAACACCATCTGACCAAAAGTTTACAAGAAATAGAACATTCAATAAATCATAATCAGTTCTGGGATATGTGGAAGCTCAACAAAACCACAAGACTTGCCAATACAAGATGGAGATACTTGGACAAAGCATTTTGAAAATTTGTATAAAGAAATCCCACCAAAACAACTCAATGACAATTATAATCTGATCAAACAACATCTACAAACCTATGAAGACACAATTAAAAATAATCAAAATCCACTTGACTTCCCAATTACATATAAAGAATTAACAAACAAACTCAAAAGCCAAAAATGTAAGAAATCTTGTGGTCCTGACAGCATTCCAGGTGAAATGCTGAAACACAGCACACCTGAGCTTCAGACAGCTGTGCTCAAATTATTCAACCTTGTACTTAGTTCAGGCTGTTTTCCTGACATCTGGAACCAAGGACTTATTACCCCAATTCACAAGAGTGGAGACAAATTGGACCCCAATAATTTCAGAGGCATTTGTGTGAGCAGTAATCTGGGGAAGTTATTTAGCAGTATTTTAAACAATAGAATAGTAAACTTCCTTAATGAACACAGTGTCCTGAGCCCGAGTCAGATTGGCTTTCTTCCTAATCACAGAACTACTGACCACATTTACACCCTACACACCCTAATCAATAAACACGTAAAACAGACCAAAAATGGAAAAATATTTGCATGTTTTATCAATTTCAAAAAAGCATTTGATTCTATTTGGCACGATGGATTATATTATAAGCTTTTACAAAGTGGTGTAGGGGGTAAAGTTTATGACGTTGTAAAATCAATATATTCAAACAACAAATGTGCAATACGAATTGGCAACAAACATACAGATTTCTTCACCCAGAAAAGAGGAGTGCAGCAGGGCTCTAGCTTGAGTCCAACACTGTTCAACATCTACATTAATGAATTAGCGGTGCAGTTGGACCAGTCTACAGCCCCTGGACTCACTCTACAAGACAAAACATCAAGCTTTTGCTGTGCAGATGATCTGGTGCTGCTGTCATCTACACCACAGGGACTACAGCAGCACCTAGACCTGCTGGAGAACTACTGCCAGAACTGGGCCCTGGCTGTAAACCTCAAAAAGACCAACATTATGGTCTTTCAGAAAAAGCCCAGATGTCAGGAACACAGATACCGGTTCAGTCTAGGCAGCACCGCCCTAGAACACACGATGCAGTACACCTACCTCGGCCTGATCATCACTGCATCGGGGAGTTTCAGTACGGCAGTGAATGCTCTCAAAGATAAAGCTCGAAGAGCTCTATCATAATCAAGAAAAAATTCCAAAATATTGAAATACCGCTTCCAATTTGGTGTAAAATCTTTGATAGTGTGATTCAGCCCATAGCGCTGTA